>NC_135557.1:10816045-10916045 GCF_964340395.1 Glandiceps talaboti | reverse complement strand
GAGGAGACCATTTTCCATCTCCAAAATCGAACGATGGACTGATCCCAATGGAATTAATAATTAAGTAACATCATTTCCTAATATCTAATTATTCTATATTTCAGGTGTGCTCTAGGGTTCCTTTGCTTGGTGTGAATGAATTTTTTTAAACCTGTCTTTGCACGTTTTACCGTTTATTGGATCTAGAACTTGTGGTATTTCGTTCTATGCCGTAACACCACAAACAAGGAATTGTCTTATCTGTGATATCACAAAGATATACTAGAGAGGTGGTACGATGCCTGTATTTACATGTGTTAACAGACAAGGACAGAATATCTTTCTTGTCTGTAGTGTGTTCTATCTCCCTTGTCTTTGGTTATACACGCGTAGCATCACAGTCACGTGATTAGAAAAAAAACACGTTTTGTATCAGACAATTAGCATCAAAATAGTGGTATGCCGTAAATTTTTTTTAAAAAAGTGTTAAGTTGTCGGTTTTTTTAAATGTCGTATTTTTATATCACGGTTCGGAAGCATATTAACTGTGAACTGATTTTTAGGTTTTCGTTTTGGGTTGTGCATGAAAAATAGTAAAGATATATATCGACTTGTTTAGAAAACGAAGTCATGTGTGTGGTCTTCTGGAGAAAAGTTGCCAACGAGCGAGTGTACATTCCACAGTTTTTCACGTGAATGCGTATTAACTAAACACAATTTTTTACATGTTATTACGCATACTACTGCACGATAATGATAATGATAATGCTGTCGTAGGCGTACGCTTTCTAACGTGTGCTGAAACCTCATAAATGTCATACTACTTTTATCTTGGTATTCTTATTAAGGAATATGGATGCGTGCACATACATAGATACATATAAATACATACATACATACATACACACATACATACATACATACATACATACATACATACATACATACATGCATACATACACACACATACATACATACATACATACATACATACATACATACATACATACATACATACATACATACATACATACATACAGGCAGGCAGTTAAGCAGACAAACAAACAAACAAACAAACACACAAACAAACAAACAAACAAATACACATACATACATACATACATACATACATACATACATACATACATACATACATACATGCAGGCAGGCAGTTAAGCAGACAAACAAACAAACAAACAAACAAACAAACAAATAAACAAACAAACAAACAAATACACATACATACATACATACATACATACATACATACATACATACATACACACCTTTGCTGAGATGACTTGTCAGATGAAGTCCTAACGTTTTTATATATTTAATACTCGTTGAAGACATTTCTTCTTCATAGAAGTATCATACCGTTCTTTCTGTAGAGAGAAGGTAATCATAACATTTGCAATCGTTGTGATATACAAGAAAGTATTACATTTAGTCATCTCGTATATGAACGATATCCAATTCCCAAATGCTCAAAATTACCCTAAAATCACCATGCCACTCTACTTACCGATGATAAATTGTTAGACAAGCATGAGAACCGGACACGGTTGTTGTGGTAAATTTCCACTGTACAGTTAATGTTTCTATATTTCCACTGTATATCACGTAATACCTAAAACCTAAACATGTAAGATTAAACGCTGTCCTGTCCTTGTCATTCGATCTCGTGTGTTTTAGGTGATTTTTGTTTGTATGTGCTTGTAATACTGTAACTTATTAACAAATTGTGATTGTTATCTCTGATTTCGTCAGCCAACAACCTGAGAATGTGGAGCAGTGTCGTTCAAACTATGAATAGAACTGATTTAACAAAGCACGCCATGAATATGAGTTTCATATCAACCTCAAGCGTTTATTGTGTTCACCTAAAAGCCCCCCCCCCCCCCCTCTCCTCTCCTCTTCGGGGAGGAGGACTATTACAATGCCCTCCGGTTCCGCTATTTGATATCATATAGGACATATGCTGAATTGCAGACGATATATGCAAATTAGATCAAATGGCGGCCGTATGTGTAGCCTGATATAAATAATTACTGCATAATTCAAAATCGTTAATACTTATTATTAGAAACCCTTTAATCTTCAAGGTATAGCTAATTATACATATATGTATACACATTCTATTGCAAATATATCCCAAAGGACAGAAGTGATCGAACCAGTGCGCGTGTGTGCGGAGCCAAAGTTCAAATATTTAGCTTTGGATTGCCTTCACATACGGACTGACGTGTTCGTATGGCTGTACGGCCGGATTACAGCGGAACTAGTATGTGCATGATGTATACACCGTCCACCGAATTACGATTTTACAGACTTTATTGTAAAATAAATTATCCCGTTTACGAAACAAGAAAATGTCGGTAACCCATCTAATTGTGTTGTTTCAAGAAGGCACCCTTGGCAAAGTTCATTACATGTTTGATTTCAAAGGCAAAAATAGATTTAATTGTCAATTGTGAATCATATGTGTACGAACACGAGATACCATGCCAACATTACCCGAGTACAATGCCGTCCATCTTTTCCAGTGAATGTACTAATAATCAGAGCAATTTTACAGAGTAACAAAACATTTCTACGTTATAATGAAACATTAACAACCACAGCTCTTACGGTATGATATGGAACCATGTATCACGATTGACTCCTGATTCTCTCTCTCTCTCTCTCTCTCTCTCTCTCTCTCTCTCTCTCTCTCTCTCTCTCTCTCTCTCTCTCACACACACACATTCTATCTAAGTTTTTAATCGATTTTTGTCAAAGGAAAACAATTAAAATTAAAAGTTAAAATACAAAACTTTCTTTATACAGAGCACAATTTTATTGTAAGACAAGATTTATAATTTATTTTAAGTGATAACATTTAAGTTGCAGGCTAAAAGAATTACAAAATAAAAGACTGTACTAGTACCTGAGCTATCATTCTTTTTTGCTAAACGTGAGAGCAATTCCTCTGGATTTGGCGTTGGCTCTACTCCAAAATCGTGGTCTTGTTCAATTCTCTAAAACCTACACAGAAAGTATCAAATGCTTATTTTTAACTATTACAATGGTTGATGTTTAGGGTGAAAATGGTGGTTCTAGTACACCCATATGTAGCACATATTCTACCTCAACATCTCTCATAGCAACTGGTATAGGGTGTGATTTTAACTTTTACAGGGTCATTAGTAATTAATCTGTTAGTACTTTAGAATATTTCCCAAACACGCATCTTAATTCTATCCTGTGACTATCATGCCATCCATTAGACACCTTCACATTCTCCACTGATTCCTTCATCTCTATAGATTCAGTTTCCACCAAATGTAGTAAGGACGTATTTATGTCATTCTCATCAATACTTTCTATAACAGCATTAGCAACACAATTAACATTTTCTGCCATTATAGCTATATCACTATCATACACTTTGATCACCCTAATCAGTTGCCTTCTCTCTAGCAGTGGCTACTTAAATAAATACTAAAAATGAAATACTACTAAATTTTAGTCATCCGTGTTTCTTTTTCAGCGTGAAGATGTATCACACATACATAATTCCAACTCGTTATTTGTAAATTATATTTCCAATCTCATAGGCATTAACAATATTGCTAGCAATGCATAATTTACAAATAAATAGATACATGAAGGAAGAACGAAATAAAAGGAAGAAAATAAATAAATAAATAATGAATAAATAAATGAATAAATAAATAAATAAATAAACGAATAAGTAAGTAAGTAAATAAATAAATAAATAAATAAATAAATAATAAATAAATAAATAAATAAATAAATAAATAAATAAATAAATAAATAAATAAATAAATAAATAAATAAATAAATAAATAAATAAATAAATAATACACAAATATATTATTTAATTTTCTCACGAGATTAATATACCAATTTTTACTTGTAGCAACACAGGGGTGTGGTAAACACCATTTTGGGAATATGACATATTCTGGCCATCATCGCTCTAACCTCCATAGCGTAAATAACATTTCATCTTAGAAAATCTTATTAATCTAATAAATCTGTATATTTGCCTGCAAATGCAATGACCAGGGTATGTTAACAGGGGGTAACATGTTATAAGTCCATACCTGGGTAGCCCATCACTTGAATGCCATCATGAATATTGTATGTTTTCATGTTTGCCTTTTACTGCAATTGTGATCAGCAAGAGCATGTTATGTTCCGCTTGTAACTACCGAACGAGTTCTACCTAAATATAATTTAACAGAAAAAAACAGTGTTGCGTAATTAAATAGAAATCTAAAGAGTGTTTGCAAAATGGCAGCCGCTGTCTTGATTTCAAAAATTAATAGTACGACCTGGTGATGTGAGCACCACTTCTAAAATATGTTTGTCCCTATGGGCTGGACTGAAAAATAGAAAAAAAACATGCATACAATTGAACACATCTGAGCCTAGCAACTAGCCCATGCCCATAACATATCTGTGGAATGTTTGCCAACATCCAAATTATGATTTAGTCACATAAACTACACAGTCATGTTCTGCTACAATGCCGTTGACGTTATTTTGATCTTTAATTTACATACATCACTCGGGGAGAGGCGGTTATTGCAATTTAATGTTGTTTATCAGCCTTATTTACAAGTAAATACACGGAACACGGTGAACTACTTTTTATCATGGTATAAACCGCATGCCGCGAAACACACCCTAGGCTTTGACTAGACCAAAGGTTATATATTTAAATAGATAGTTTATTGGCATTGTACTGTGGACAGCGACAGCATAATGAGGGTGAGATAAAGAACGGGGGCACAAACAGACATATATAATTGGGAATAAAATTAACGAATAACAAACAACAATGTTGATAAATGAATATGGATTTTTCCTTTAAAACATGCTCAAAACTTTGTGTTATTTCAAATTACATATTTAAAAGAAATTTGTGATCATGGAAACATTCGCAAGAACTTCAACGTATACATGCCATTGGTTATAAATACTTGATCCTCTGTTGTAACGCTGTATATTTACCATGGATGTATCTGTATGTTTAGAGTATATATCTCCATGGTTATAAGCCTACGTTCATACAAGTCCATAACTGTCAGGTAAGCTAGAAAACATTCTCGTTGTAACAATTATATTATGTAGTGCCACCAACGACAGGTGTGTCCCTCTTTTTCTACAATGTCACTGCACTATTGATGATTGTATCACCGTTCAACTGGGTCGTCTGATACCTGGAACTGGTGATATCATTTTAGTATGTCCCCAAGTGTTTTCATATCACATGTACCTGTCTGCAATCGGACAATATCGATTAGTTAACCTAGTAGTTTTGGAACAATGCCACCCATTTGATTTTTACCGAACAGTACAGTACGTCATACCGTATCGTTGTTATCTTTTGTAACCGGTACCTACGTTCTCTTGTGCACGTAACACTGGTCTGCTAATGTTGTACTTTGGTCATCAATTGCCAACATTGTTATTGAATACAAAGAATAAAAATTACAAGAGTGGCGTAGTCAGGTCAACAAATAATATGTGGATGTTAATGAAAACAAGACTAATAGTCATGTGACAGAGAGACAGACAGTCAGCCAGCCACATAGCCAGATAGACAGACAGACAGACAGACAGACAGACAGACAGACAGACAGACAGACAGACAGACAGACAGACAGGCAGACAGGCGGGCGTGCAGACAGACAGACAGACAGACAGACAGACAGACAGACAGACATAAGTAGCTGAGATTTACATACATGTACGGAGAGGGGAAAGGAGAAACACGAGACAGAAAGCAACGACAGAGATGTTGTGGAGAGGGGTGGCAGACTAACAGGGAGAGCCCGAGCTCGCGAGCGGTGTAGGTAAAAGGAAACATATTGACAGAGACCTGCAGACAAGAGACTTAATTATGTCAGATTACACAGAAATGAAGAATAAAATAAATAGAGACATGTCTTCGACAACGAGTATTTTGTAGCCAAAGTGCTGTACTCGAATGAGTAGATTTTTGTACAATTATTTTGTTTTGGGTTTAGTTTTGGGAGAATGGTTACATCAAAAGTGGTGAAATGTGAAATCCGGTGTCTTTTAAAGGTGAGGGGTCAATTGCAATCATACCATTGTTACTAAGTTTGATTTGGAATGTGATTTGATCTATTGTTTGATAACCATAGTGATTATCGAATACTTGTCTGCTTTATTTTGAATCCATACTTTATTTAGGGGGTAATGGGGCGAACTGTTTGATTAGGCCAATTCCATTTGGTCCTTTGCCAACCATTGTTTGAAAGAGAGAGATTTCATACATGGAAACATCACGAAGCAAACCACCAACTGTTTTTACTAGAACAAAGGTAAACAATCACATGATGAGTAGGATTTACGTCATATCTATTTTAAAACGAAATGTTCAACTGAGCTATTCATCAAAGCTGTAACGGCCGCATGAGATTTGAAAAGGCAAACAACATCCTCATTCCATTTCCTTAAATCCAGTAGCCGAACTCTCACTTTCGAGTGTGAGAAGACGGTATTATAGTAAATTAATAAAATAATGCGAGTGCTATTATGTTTTAGAATTGTTCGTGTAATCTGACCTGATTTAACAGATGAAAAAAATGCTTTAAACACAAACCCGGAATTCAGTCGTCATCAGACATTAATCAATTTCTACCTCACACATGATGGCAATGGACTATTGAAGTGTGGTGTATGCAGTTTCTTATTGGTTTCTGCGTGGTTGTATCAAACAGAAACGCTATATGGTATTGTGAAATTTACTATAATACCGTCTTCTCACACTCGAAAGTATCATGTATTTTGGTGATTATTTGCCAGTGAGTCATCACAAGTTCTCCTTCTCCATACATACAGTCATTCCTATGCAAAATAGGGTCCTAGTCGCCGACAGTTGTCTTTTTAAGTAGGTTGGACTTAATTAGTTGCGAGTCAGATATCTATTCCCTTTTCCTGGTATCATGTAATCGCAACTAATTAAGTCCAACCCCTGTAACCACATTTTCAAGCTTAGACAAAATACAAGATTAGCGTGGCTTCCGAAACTGTTCCAAAACACAGTTACAAAACATAGAACCAATCACGACCACACACATTTTCACACTTGAAAACTAAATGAAAAGAATTTGACGAAATGACTCTTGTCGGAATATTCCTGTTAATGCAAAGCAGTCCGTAAAGTGAAATTTATGACTTTCTAATTGCAGGAATTAGTTCAATTCGTCCGTTGTCATGGTTGTAGCTCGTCCGCCAATTTATTAACATTTGTTTCTCGAAGTTTGCATGTCAAATACAACAAGTTTTTTTTTTATTCAGTTATTAGTCCCTTTCCTGTAATGTATTAACAGATTGGCAAGGCACTTTAATCTTCTCCAAATAGCCCTTACCGATTCTGTCACTACAAAGGTGTTTCAGTTTATCGAATTCAGCTGAATAAAAATGAAATGAAGATAATTACTAAATGTATACACTGTAACAATGAATATTTGAATAATCAAAATACACACGAATAAATTGAAGTTGTCTATATTATTTAATAGTTTACTCCATGGCCACTACTTAAAAAGACAACTGCCGGCGCCTAGGACCCTATTTTGCACAGGACTGACTGTATGTATGTATGGAGAAGGAGAACTTGTGATGACTCACTGGCAAGTAATCACCGAAATATAAACATTCCCAATATGTTTTTTTTCACATGCAAATGCCGAATATTTGAATAACCCTGAATGACACACAATCTAAGCAGCTTTTTGCAGGGGAATTTGTCTCATTTGGAAAGTTTTTTTTCATTCTATGAAACGAACAGACTGATTTTCAACTAATTTGTGTATCAAGTTACCATCCTACGACATTCACAAACAAATTGTACATGATACATGACCTGTGTGTTTCTCGAAGCACAGAAAAAATGTTTAAAACAAGACCCAGAAGCTAGTGCTCTGTACAGCAGTTTGAATTTCCCGCATTCGCATAGATTAGCCATAATCCTCTTTGTATATGGCAGTTCTGTCTTTAACCTATTACGGAATATATCTTTTAAGTGTGGCATGATCTGCACAAGTGATTATTTTCATTTTTATCACAAAATGACTACAGTATCACATTTCCAGGTGTAGGACAACAATATTAAGCTAAAAATGTTCCCGACACATTTCGAACTTGTTTATGTCTTCGAAACTTCCCAAGTTCAGACAACCATGTGGAATTAACTTCAGTTCATACATTAATTGTTGACCTGGGGCATTTTTAAGTTCACACGTTTTTTTTTTGCAACATCTTCTCTGTTTTGAGGGTAGACACGTACGTGGTTTGTCCACACAGGCCAAATTCGATATCATGGTACGGAACTCATTATGTATTAAACGGAAATCATAATTAATTAACAAATACACCATTTGGTATATATCAGTATGTGTGAAATGGGGTACAACAGTAAGACCAACCAAACAGCTTGCAAATATATATTTAAAATTATATTTTATTATAATATTTATCTTAAATGTATTGTGTTAGTAAAATGTTCGTAAAAAAAGTTCATCGATATCTTAGCTTAATTTCAAAATTAACCCAACCCCATCTTGACGACATTATGGCGAAAACCCTCCCTAAAATTTCGAATTCGGACTATAACTTCATATAAGTACAAATCCCCTTGAGATTAATGGTCTAGGACCGGATTTAACAGAACAATCTTAAGGAGAAACCATCGGTTATATAATAGACGTTGGCGAGAACGTCCAATGTCATATTCTCTGCTTTCCCTCATTAAATACTAAAAATGAAATACTACTAAATTTGAGTCATCCGTGTTTCTTTTTCATCGTGAATATGTATCACACATACATAATTCCAACTCGTTATTTGTAAATTATATTGCCAATTTCATAGCCATTAACAATATTGCTAGCAATGTATAATTTACAAATACATAAAGGAAAAAGAATTAAATAAAAGAAAGAAAATAGATAATACAAAATAAACAATTTAAAAAATCAATCAATCAATCAATCAATCAATCAATCAATCAATCAATCAATCAATCAACCAATCAATCAATCAATCAATCAATCAATAAAATAAAATAAATAATACAGAAAAAAAACGATTTTTCACCAATGTTTGCTTTTTACTTCAGCTGTGATCAGCTAGAGCATATTATGTTCCACTTGGAACTACCGAACAAGTTCTACTTAAATGAGATGTATCTTATATTTTTAATACAAAAAACTGTGTTTATTCTGCGTAAAATTAGAAAACTAAAGAGTATTTGCCAAAACGAAGCCGCTGTCTTGATTCCGAAAACTAATAGTAATGCCACCTGGTGATGTGAGCAACACTCTTAAAATGTATTTGTCCCAAGGGGCTGGACTTAAACATAGATAAACATGTACACAAAAGAACAAATGTGTGCCTTGCAACTAGGCCATGTCCTTAGCGTATCTGTGGAATGTTTGCCAACAGCAAAATGATGAGTCAGTCACATAGACTACAGTCATGTTGTGCTTCAATGCCGTTTACGTTATTTTTTCTTTAATTTACGTACATAACTGGGGGAGGGGTGGGTATTGTAATTTACTGTTGTTTGTTAGCCTTTTTACAATAAATTACACGGAATACGGAGAAGTAATATTTGGCATGGTATGTAAACATGTCAACCAAAACACACCCTAGGTTTTGACTGAGCCAAAGGTTAGATATTTGCATAGATAGTTTGTTAGCCTTGTACTGTGGACAGCGACAGCATAATGAGGGTGAGACAAATAACGGGAAGACAAACAGAAGATACAAAATTGTTGGAAGAAAATTAATAAATAACAAAAAACAAACTTGTGCAATGAATATTGGATTTTTGTTTTATTTATTACATGTTGATGACTTAGTGTTCACTTCAAACTACATAATTAAACGAAAGTTAATATCTTGGAAAAAGTCACAAGAACTTCAACGTATACATTTTATAACTCGGGTATGTCTGTATTTTTAGAGAGTGTATGTCCCCACGGTTGTAATCATTCATGCACACAAGTTCATGTAATGTCAGGAAAAAATCATGTGAACAATTATTCAGTGTCACCCCAGTTGTCCGCGATATCACTGAACTACTTTTCAGAGTATCATCGCTCAACTGGGTTGACTGATACCTGGAACAGTGATGTCATTTTAGTATGTTTTAAAGTGTGTTTATCACATTTACCTGACTGAACAATGCATTTCATTGTCTTTTTTTCCCGAACAATGCAGTGCACTATACCTTCTCGTTGTTATCCTTTACAACCGGCACCTACGTCCTCGTCTGAGAACATTGTTATTAAATATCAAGAATTAGAATTACAAGGGGTACGTTGTGGAAAATCTGTGGACTAATAGTCATGTGATATAAAGACAGCCTGACGAACAGACAGACAGACAGACAGTCAGACAGACAGACAGACAGGCATATGCAAGTAGCTAAAATTGGCATACATGTACGGAGAGGGGGAAGGAGTAATACAAACTAGACAGAAAGTAATGACAGACATAGAGGTGGGGGGGGGGCAGACTAAATGGAGAGACAGCAGGTGAGTGGTATAGGATAAAATATACGTATTGAAAGAGACATACAGGCAATAGGCAAAAGGTCAGAGTCGACAGAAATGAAGAATAAAATAGAGAGATGACTTCAACAAAAAAAATATTGTGTCGTCAAATTACTACAATCGATTGCGTCCCACCTTTTACAAGCATTTCGGTTTTTTAGTTTAGATTTGGAGAATGGCCATATCAAAACTGATGAAATGTGAAATCGTGTATTTTTAAAGGTAAGGGGTTAATCATACGATTGTTACCAAGTTTGGTTTGAATTGTGATTTGATCTATTGTTTGATAAACCTAATGATTATCGATTACTTGTCTGATTTATTTTAAATCTAGACATTATTGGCGGAGTTAAGTGGTGAACTGTTTGATAAGGCCAATCCAATTTGGGCCTTTTCCAACCATTGTTTGAAAACGAGGGAAGTACGATTACTTACATTGAAACTCTACAAAGCACACCACTTGTCTTTACTAGAACAAAGGTAAACTATCACATGATATGACCGGTAGGATTTACGCCATATCTATTTTTAAAACTGACATTAAGCGTAGCGATTCGTGAAAGTGCGTCACAATATTCAAGGCCGCATGAAATCTGAAAAGGCAAACAACATATTTAGATCATTCCACTTCCTTAATCTAGTAGTCGATCTGTAACTTTCGAGCTGGTCTACGGAGAAAGTACAGTGAATTTCACGATACCAGGCAGGTTTTCAACCACTCATGAACCAACAAGGAACTGCATACCCACACTTCAATAATAAAATCGTAATTTTGCTACGTTAAGTTTAAATGACATTAATCATTGAAATGTATTGCGATTTCCATGCAGACATTCGGCCGCCAATGAGTTTCTTAGTATCAAACACCCGATGAAGGGTGCGGAAAGTGTCCTTTAAATTTGTGGTGTTCATTTGATAGCCGTATGGTGGCATATATAGTTCATTTCACTTTAATAGACAAAATGTAGCAATAAACTGTACTCATTCAGTCGCCCTATTTTAAAGTGTAGCATGCCCAGTTTCTTATTGATTTCTGTGTGGATTTTAATGACAAGACCAATAGTCATGTGAATAAAGATAGATGAACGGACGAACAGTCAGATGAATGGACGGACGGTTGGATGGGTGAATTGACGGACTTTTAGGCAGACGGACATGCAGGACAGACATACAGACATACTGGGCAGACAAATGGACAGACAGACAGACAGACAGACAGACAGACAGACAGACAGACAGACAGACAGACAGACGGAATGAAGGATATAAGTAGATGAAAATGACAAGTACAGATCTAGAGGAGGAAAAGAGAATACAAACGAGACATAAAATGGCTGACAGAGAGGTCATGGATGTTGGGGTGGCTAACAGGGAGAGACAGAGCTCTTGAGTGGTATAGGTAAAAAAAAGATACATATTGACAAAATCTTACAGGCAAGACACGAAAGGTCAGATTAGTATGAAAACCAGTTAGTGCATTTGCAATATAGATGATAAGTCATGCGCACAAGATAATATCTCGTGCGCACAACTTATTATCTCGATCACTCTAGATAATAAGTTGTGTGCACGAGATATTTTTTAATATCTTAATCTAATTTTTTTGGCAGCAAGAGAGACAGGCTGACTTTTTGTCCGAGTATGGTTCTATCCGTCAGTCTCCAACAGGGATGGAGGATATGAAAAACCTTTCCTTACTGAAACTAAAAAAAATGATTGGGATGCTGCCCCCACCTGTACATTCAAAGAAGAAACCAGTTAGTATGTATTTTATCGACCCACTTTTATATAACTCTGTTATGAATATAGATATACCCCACTGAGTTACTAGTAACTGCGGGGAAGCGAGTCAATGACTATATGTCAATCATTTCTTGATCAACTGATACACTTTAACCTGGGCAATTATTAGTTAGTTCGTAGTATAATCGATATTTTATCTCATGTTACATTTAGGTGGGTATTGCAATTATCATTGGTATCGGCTTCATTACTGGTTAATGGTATCGAACTCCGAGAATTAGCTTGACAAGGGATGTCAACATATAGTATGTCAGCAGAATATTCAATATCGTGCAAGTTTTTTGAATGTATCATTACATCGAAAATTGTTGATCGCTATAATATACGATTTCTATTTCTGCGTAGTATGAAGGACAGCAACATCAGACTGAGAGAGATAGAGAGAGAGAGACAGACAGACAGACAGACAGACAGATAGATAGATAGATACAGTGTATAGTGATAAATTATTACATGATACCAGGAAATGAGGATTGTAAGTAGTTGACTAGCAACTAATTCAGTCCAACCCCTTACACATTTTCAATATACAAGGTCAGTTTGACTTTCGGAACTGCAGCTGTTACAAACTGCACGTCATAAATGTAAAGAAATTAAAGTCGTTTACGCTTTAATTCGCGCATCAGGTAACTAGTCAATGGACGTGAATTGCAACTGTTATGGTACCTGCTAAATAGTAGGTGGAGGTGGTAAAATTGAATTTAATCAAAATAAGCACGTAGGTTACGAACCTGTGTCATGAATTTGTAATTACTGTGTTTTAGTTCAGACATGACACTGTTTATACATGTCGCCAGACACCTAGTTAGAAAAATCAATATGGTTGACATAGGTGTCAAGACGATAGGTACACTTATGTCGTATTTCTGGAGTTGTCAATCAAGTTAAAATTTAGTGTCCTTTTTTTCCAACAAATCGCCATGATTACCTATGCCAATGAACCATCACTATTAGAAGCTACGTACAACAACAAGCTGTAAATGACACATCATGACATGCAATTCTTTACTATCAATGAATATACTAAATTATCTGAAACTGCAAACTTGAATTCAAGTTATAAAACAAAATATTTATGTAAAATTAAACATCATAATGAAAAACAGTCACGTTTGATTTGTTATGGTTGATGTATGTACAAAGTTCGCATTCTGTATATTCCACCCCCCCCCCACACACACACACACACACACTCACTCACTCACTCACTCACTCACTCACTCTGACTCACTCGCCTACTCACCCATCCACACACAATCTCTCCCTGGGCCAGTAGATTTGTGTCTGTGAATGAAGCCTTACTGGAAGATAGTGGGTGTATAATTACATTGGAAACATGTGGAAGCGTATCCACCCTCTTCTGGTCATTCTTGCATATCAAGCCTTCACACGAATACTCCCTCTCACGCTTAACAGAAACAGACCCAATACACAAACAGAACATCAATTGTTAAGTTTTATGACGTTACACATTTAATGAAAAACGATTCGTACGATTTGTTGACAAATGATATAAATTACTTCGTTGGTCTATAACAGCAAGTCTAGAACATATCTTTTTGTACAACCAGATGCATTACAACGTTTCGTCGCTAATATAAAGTTTGTTCGTCTACGTCATCGGCAATAAAAGTTATTTTGGTTGATGTTGATGTCCTAAATATCGTAACTATTTGAAGCGATTTCGCGTGCCAAAAGACAATAAGTGGATAATATATATATCCAAGTAAGTCTCCAATTATACACTTAAGCGGGGTTTCTCTTTTAAAACAACATTGTACTGGTACGTCTACGTATATACTGTGGTGTCTCTACATGTACTCTACGTCATTCTGGTTTGCATTACTTAATTGTGATGCCACGAACAACCAGGACAACTTCGGTAACGATTGGGATTTCAAGATCCCATTTTTATCGTTTCTTTTTATTAACTAAGGCTGCAGTCAGAATTTATGTCAAATGTGTTGGGAAGAAAATTGGACAGGGCACGAAAAACAGTTGCGGTGGGGGATTCTCATGAGGTCTGGAAGTGGGCCCAAAAATAATTGGTCATGATTTGAACAAAATTAAACCTCAGAAGCAGTCGTTTACCAAGCACATTTGACACCCGACTCCAATGATGGGGGATCATGCTGTTCCAGAAGAGAAAAAAAATTAAAGATTGCTACCTGAACATATCCAAGTACAGTTTACAGCCACATGTGCAAACTTTTTTTGCAAAGCCACAGCAATATTTTAAATGAAGTTTCATTGTTATGTATGGACGTTGGAGTTGATTTCCACTGTTATTTGAATGTAGTATATCATACAATTCTATAAGGCGGGAGGTTTATGTATAATAATGTATGATATTACAACAGCCCTTTATACTTCAATTCCCTTGAGAGCATACAATCCATTGAAGCCTTTACAATCACTTAGGATTAAAGCATTGACATTGTAAACCTCTATCCTACCAGGTCCCCAATTATACAACATGATTAATTGAGGCACACCTGTGGTTCAAATCTTGCCCAAAGACTTTAGCCACTCAGAAACAAACGGCGGCGACAGGGTTCGAACCTGCAACCTGCATATTTCAAGCTAGCTACTCTAACCAATCGCCAATCATGAGTCCACATGACTCCATGACTTGTGTGTATGTGTATTTGTGTGTGTGGGGTGGGGTTACCTTTCCATAATTACACACTGAAATATGTGTAGCATGGAAGGGTGGGGACTACGAAAATGCTTGGCTTCATGGTACTGTTTTGTTTTTATTTAGGGGGGGGGGTGAACTTGTTTGAGAGTGCAATCATTTTTTTAGCAAAATATCTTCTTCCTAGCCTATCCCCTCTGCAATAGATTCTGACTGTAGCCTAATATAGGTTTCTGAAAATTGTGGATATATATGTATGTACAAACTACAGCTATTACAGTAAAGCAAAACATCAAAAGTTGTACAATATTTTACATAAATTATGATTTGATAGTTCACTTCAGATAGTTCATTAACGTAACTAAAAATCCTCTCCTATCTGTATTTGAAAATAAACAACCATTAAAACAAAAGATAACTTGAAACCGAAAAGTCTATCAAGTTCGATTCATCATCAGGCTTAGTATAAGTATAGTGTTTTATATATATATATATATATATATATATATATATATATATATATATATATATATATATATATATATATATATATATATATATATATATATATATACATAGAGTTTCATTCTTCTTTCGCCAAGTAGAGTGCTCGATCACCTTGGAGAGCTATCATACATAAAAATGAAAGAAGACGAGTCTGATATTACATTGAGGATTTACACTACGGACCGTTTTACCAGAAGGATCGTCAGGTGTATTACACCCGACGATCCTTCTGGTGAAACGGTCCGTAGTGTAAATCCACAATGTAATATCAGACTCGTCTTCTTTCATTTAAATATATATATATATATATATATATATATATATATATATATATATATATATATATATATATATATATATATATATATATATATATATATATATATATATATATATATACCATATACCAGAATCAATCCGCCAGGCCATACATGTAAAGAAGCTTTGGCATATGCCTGAGATTTACAGCGAACGGCGGCTTTTTCTAAATATGTCCACGTTACTGATTGCGAACCTATTTATAGATGAATATGATAAAACCTTTATGGACCGGATATATTATATGGGTTTTGTGGACTTCGATTCGATCGTATGGCTTCTAAAGTTGGACCCTTCCGCTCCACAACCTCGGTCCGCCAAACCCATATCCGGGCCATAAATATTAGTATTACAATACTGCATTCACCCAAATTGTGCAAAGTTTACTGAGTCGTGAACGTCGTATTGTGCAACTATCTTAATATAGAGACTAAGGTACTCTTCCTGTTTGTGTTAGCTATATATGTTAACGTCAACGATACATCAAGTTTCTGAGACAAATGTCAGGTTATATAGTAGAACTCGAGAAAATGTTCGTTTTTTTCTATTATCCGATACGTAAACGCGAAATGTCATTTTTATAAAGGGACAGCTTACATTATGTTTGGTACCCTTGGACTTGTCACGAAAACAAATAATATAACTGGAGTATGCTATGATTCATCGTTTTATATAATACACGAAAAACTAAAGTAAGGGTTCAGTTTAAACGTCGGGTTTTAAAGGATACTTTTCATCCTGATCTTTTGTTGCACATTCCTCTACCTCGTTTGTTCTCTTCCGAAAGATTACCAGACCTGTGATGGTGATGGTGACGGTGATGACAATTGAGATCGATATTGATACAGCAACAAGTACCTGCAAAGTTATTTGGCCGTTGGAATTATATTGGATGTTTCCTGTTGGACTCGCGTCTTGACTCACTTTGAGTGCTGAAAAATATGAATATTTTTTTTCCTGAAAAATATCGAGTACATGACTGGAGTGAGAGATTATAATTTATCGCCTGAGTTGTATGTAGTAAGTGTTTAATTCTGAGGGGCTGAGCAGTAATTATTTATGATGCAACTAGTAGAGAAACATTTTATAATCTCCCCACCATATATTCAGTAATTTGTTAATTCAATTTTACTGTCTTACTTAAATTTATTATATTGAATGTTGCTGAAGATGGTTTTTCAAACTAATATAATCAAATTACATGTTTTATGTCAACTTACCCGAAGCCTTGGGGAGTCTTAAGTCGAAAGAACCACTTTCATAAACAATGCAATCGTACTGCCCTTTGCAATAGTATGATCCTTCCATTAAATTTGTCACATTCTTAATGTTTAAACGCTTTCCATACTCAGAAACAGTAATATTATCAACGAAATCCTTAGAATATTCCTATTACAAAAAAGGAACATTACATGTTAGGCTATATTATGTCAATTGTAGAGAAATGACAAGCAAGTACAGTTGACTTTATAGTTTCTTGATATTTCATGTGCGGTCATCAGATTGAAATGGATTATTTGGTATTGAGGCTTAAATTTTTACAATTGTAATATTATAACTATAATATCATGGAAAGCATGTATTGATTCTAATTACGTTATACTAGATTAAATGAATAAATGAATCGCAGTATTTTGAAAGTATTTTCGTTTGATTGAAAATCTCACACACTGATCAGCTTGTGCCACTTTAAAAATAACAACCCATCATTGGCGGAAATTGTAGCTGTCTCTGTGTAACTGTAAATGAGCAAAGGTGATATTTCACTCCTTCTTCAAACTATGGAGTAAAGTTCTGTCATTAAATTAAAATAGAATTATAGCCAAAGGTTCCCTATCCAAACTATTGGAGCTGTGTGTAGTCTATATTGCTAATTCATTTACACTCTGTCTCGTGTTTCCCATCTTCGTTGTACACTCACTGTCGTAGTTTTCGGACAGATTCTGTTTTCGGACAGATATCGACTAGTCCCGCGATCGTCGCCGTTTTCTCCGGAACTGCCATATTGTCATGCTCAAGCATTCGTACGAAAGATCAGGCAATACTGCAATTTTGATTCAACACTAATCTTGTGGTAGGTTTTGAGAGCACTAATATCGGCGATCACAAAGTTGCCGTATGTAACAACACTGCCGCAGTTGCCAGTGTTTTCGCTACAGCAAAGTACAGCAAAGTACGCGGAAATGTTACAAAATCACTTCAATATCATTTCGCTCTTATTTAAATCTACAAATATTTCAGTAATAGTTTTCTCCCAGTGCTTCGTTCAAACTAGAAGACATTTTCCATGAAATCTTGATGTTTTTTGAGCGAAAATATGTTATGTATATGGAGCAAAGAAGTGTATCAGATATCGGACAGTGCTCACGTTTACGCGCCCAAAACATAGACTGTCAAGCAGCGCCATGAACTGTGATCGAATTCCGGGGTCGAATTCGGTAGTAGGATAGCGTTCATGATATTTCCTCTGCAAAAAATTCAACTTTAGTGTAACGGTGATTAAAATACCACAATACCAATGTTTTTGCCCAATATTTAAATTAAATGGCGTGGCGAAATTCTTAATTTACGCGACAAATATGTAAATCGGTGTGGAAGTTTGTGTCTGATTACCAATACTGTCATCCGATTACTAAGTCATCGATGTAGGGTTATAAATTCGGGGACTACGTCATCCACAAAGTTACTTCTGACTATAAACCCTGTTGAAAAAGACCCTAAAGGAAATGTCTAAGCAGCAATGATGGCTGTTACTTTGCAGTTGTTATCCAATAGTAATCGTCGAATAACTTGACCCTGTCCGAAAACTGCGACAGTGAGTGTATAATCCTCCTCCCCTCCTAACGGCTAGTGGATGCACTGTGAGACATCAATCCATATTGAAATATCAGGAGTACTGTCTCATGACGGAAACCAACACAGCAAACCCTTTAATAACGATAACTTACGTTAATTGGTTTTCCATTGAAAATCCATTCGCAGTTGTTAATCGATGTCGATATGCCACAATCCAGTATTGCTTGCTCCCCTGGTGCGTTTGGTTGCACTATTACTTTGACTGGGTCTATCTTTTCCCCTGTTGAAGATACACGATGTTGATATATTTGACAATCGATGTGATTCTTCTTATATTGTTCTTTTTACCAAAAAGAAGAAGTAATCATTATTTATACGGGATAGTTATCTTACATTTTCACAACCTTATCTCCAGTGAGTCAGTGAGGGCCATCCCATATGGGTTTAGTATTTAAAATCAAGACTACAATAACACTTTATATTATATATTTGGCTGGCTGAAATACGTATATTGTTGTCAATGTTACCACTTCCTACCTTGTATTGTGATTTCTATCGGTAATGTATGTTTGCCTTCTTCATATGTTGAGATGAAGGTATATTCCCCGGTGGTACCACAATTCAATTCAAATGTTAGCGTATATACCCTGGGCAGATATGTAAGTATAAAGCTGTACTCTTCGTATGAAAACGTATCCATTTGCTGATCACTTTGGATCCAAGATATTGCTACAAAGTCCGATGGATTCACCCTTCTTAATGCAATTTCAATAACATTTGACTGAGTATTAATCAACGGACACGAAATAGATACAACACTGTTTTCTTTCCCAGTTACACTCACTTGACGTTTGGAACAATCTGGAAAACAACATGTAATGAAGGAAATTATGGGTGTCCTCGACGTAAAGAGCTTTTGTTTGAAATCGATACTTAGCTGTAATACAATAAGAGTATTTCGGGAATCTCGGCACGTTGGTCTGAATGTGAACAACCGTAAAAATTAGGTTTACGTACTTATATAAAAGCAATTGCACTTAATTAATGCTGTGGGTTGAAAACAGTTTGTTCGAATAAGATGTAATTATAACATACCGATTATCTTGATGGTGCTTTCCGATAATTTATGTCTAATATTATACTGGTACCAAGAGAGCTGTGAATTGTGATCCTCTCCGTCGACTAAAATGGTAAGTGTCCAATGAACACCATCTCTGCGTAGATAGTGATCATCGTCCGAATCATCAATTTCATTTCTTACGTTCGGAGAACAGTACTTTTTGCACGGTAGACCTAAACAGACAAGTACAGTTAAACAGTATCTGTTGCAATCGTTATATCAATGCCTGATGATGTTGATACTAAAATGTAAGGTAAAACGGCAATATAAGGGATGAGGTTCACAATATGTTAAACAGAACGCGTCACTTTATCTGGTCTCAATCTTTCCATCTGCCAACTACTTACACATTTAATTGTGGTGAATCGGCACTGTGAATCGAACGATATGACAGCAAATAGCCAATTCTGCAATCACGTGAGATTTCGCTGTCAAGCGAGTTTTTATTTTTTAATCACAAATCAATATAAAAAAACCACGACAAATCAATCAATCAATCAATCAATCAATCAATCAATCAATCAATCAATCAATCAATCAATCAAGAGGGAATATAGCCGTCTATGTTAACCATTGCAGTTGTACTGCAAAGGCCTTTGTTATATTTACTAGTCACCGATGACAGAATACAACTTTCTGATATTCGCAAAGTTTTTATGTTTTGGGAAGTCACCGTGAAATCTCAGCTGTAATGAATTAATACTTAGAACAAATATTTGCATTTCGCGAATACTATTCTTCTAAGATGACAACATAAAATCAACAGTGTCAAATAATGACATAACAGGCAGCTGTGACGTGATCACATAGTTTAGTTAGTTTTCATATTCGTCAACACCATTTGCATTGAATTAAGGCAACAACAACACTTCCGCTTTATTCATTTATGGTGCTGATTATTTTATCACTCGATCATTTGAGTATTGTATATTTTATGTTTATAAGAATTTGATTTTGAAATAAATTATGGAATCATTCTTTACAAGTGCGAACTGAGGTTAGGAGCCTCCATCTGCTCCCTGGCTGGTTACTTCTAAAATGATCCTAGTTAAACATGAACATTTAGTCTTAGCTAATTTCCAGTCGATCCCGTGTACAGAGTAGAAAGAGTAACACTCATGGAAAAGAGTTATGTTAACATTAGATGTCTCTAATCTAAATTGTTACACTAGGCATCCAGGTGTTTGTTATCAGAATATTATTCCTTTGCAAAATCTATATTTTCGCGAATTTCGCAGACAGCACTGGTAGCTGCGGGTTCCTGTTATCAATTGCTGGCATATCATCCAATTTTCAGTTCGTTCTGCGTTTAAAAGTTTATACATTCTCCAATATGAATATCTATCAATTGATCAATGCAATTGGTCAAGGCAAACTTTTAACGGCCCCAGACGTTGATGGAACATACCAGCAGTGTTAATCGATTCACTGGTTCATTGCAAATATCATTGACGTTTTATCACAAAATCCATTAGGTCACGTGAGCTGTACCAAGTAGATGACGAGTTACATTAGGAAGTTAGTCGGTCCGCCCGGTCAGTCTATATTACTATCCAAAGCTATTTTTAGATTTGATAACATAGATCCGTATCGACTATTGCGACTGTATTTCAAATTAAAACGGGTGCGACATTATTTTACATAGACCTTACCTCCTTCACGGCAATGATCGACACATATATAGTCACGTGATCGTAAAGCCCATGTACTGTTGATGTGTACATAGTAACCAAAAGGTACATATAATATATCTGTGTCCGAAACTGCCGGTATTACACCAAGTCCAAAATTCATCGTTGCTGAAACAAACAGACGAACAGGACTTTTATGTGCCAGTGTAATTTTTGACCTCCATATTTGAATGTTTTATACAAACAACAAGTTTAAAATGCCTAAAAAGTAACATGTTCATGAATATAGTATACAACACGATTTCAGTACCTTTTTAAAATGTATCTGATGTCGTCACATTTATTTTCCTTTACTGGGTGATAGTTTCATTTTTTTCAAAACATTATTTTAGTCGAGATTTAAATGCCTCCCGTAAGGTGAAAACCATAGATGTTTTGCCCTATACATTGTTGTAATGCAAACTTGTGAACTATAGCTATTATACATAATGTACCACTTAATTGGAAATCTGTAAGCTATATTAAAAGACTGTTATCGAACATATACGATATGTTATGGTTAATGTATGTACGGGATTATATTGAAAGTGAAACATGCATTCCTGTACAACGTTGAACATACACAATACCGAACTAGCAATTGTCTTCCAGTAAGGTTGGAGTTGTATACACTTGATGAATTAAGGCGGACCTTGGGAAATTGGTTGAAAATACCCAGTTCTAGCTGATGCCGAATACAGTTCAAATGAGTTCATAACGGTACTTATTTCCCCCATAATATTAAACCGATGCCTTACCTTTGCCACTGTATAGTGAGTTAAAAGAAGCACATTCTGTGAGTATCATATACAATGCGAACAAGAACAGGAACATTTCGAAAAGTGAAGAGAATAGGAATACTTCCAAATTCTCACAGCAATAGACTGAGGATTTATGGTAACGAATGTCTTTGGTGTGAACGATATTCAGCAATGTTTTAGACTACAGGTGGTTCTATCGAGACAAGTACATGTATATCGATTATTGACTAGTCCTGTCAGTTCTATTGTTGAATAACCATTTATTTCGGTAGTGTAAACCAGTAACAAAGTCACATGATGTCGAAGGTACGTCAGATCTATTTTCGGCGATTGATTTATCAGTATTAAAAGGGACTACTTTTCGAAGGAATATAACTCACATGTTAAACATCCATTGTTAAGATTAAAAGAGTTCATATAAATTAAATGTATTAGATATTTAGTGTTCCATAAGCAATATTATTCGTTCATATACAGGTAGAAATGAATTATCAAGTTCATATTGTACGCGTTTGTTATGTGCCAAAACACACCCATATTACAGTCCAAAGGAATCAATCTATAACTGTTATAAATATATTTGAGTATGTAGAATTTGCATACACATATGTAAATGTTGTGCTATCAGCCAGTCTCTAACGAAAGCTTGCGCACCCTTTCTTTCCTGTATGTGTAATGCTGTGTTTTTATTGCATTTCGTTCGTCTTCCTAATAACGCCCTATGACCACTTAAATTGTAACATATTGTATATAACATAATAACTGGTTTGAAATCATCTTGAAATTGTCTGAACATGTTACAGTTTTCATATCCTTAACTCCAAAGTTGTGAATAATCGAACGAGTATGAACGGATTGAAATACTGGTGTTGATATTTGTTTGATAACAGAAAATGATCAAAATAATCAACAAGCACCTGTTTCTAGTGTTATGTTCCATTTCAGGTAAGGATTAATGTATTATTTTTGCTTTGCTTTTTCATTAACTCTTGACTTAATAAGGAATTTATTATTTGTTCATTACAATAATTGCGTATCCGGTTATTGTTGATTACTGAACGATACATTCCGTTGATACTCTGCCGTTTGTTGCTAATCTCCATATTAAGTGTTTGTTGTACATTCGATGTTGAATTTGTTGTTGAATTCAACAGTGGGTTTTGTTTTTAGATCAATTTACACGTCGTTGTGAGCTTTAATGTTACCAACAATTGTCAGATAGCTTTGCTTGTAATTTGTTGTTGGTCTACTGCTATCAAACATTACGATACTAAATCTTATATGGACTACTTTTTGTTATCAGATTTACAGAACTACAAGTGGCAGTTCAGATCTAGTTTTGCCCTGATCATTTCTAACCATTCTGGAGTTTGAATTTGAAATTAGTTCCTGATAGTACCTGCTGATAACCGTACAATTTCAGCCATAGTTAGTTCCAACTGAGTTGTTTTGTTTCATGACCGGTTATACGTTGCGTCCATTGTGTATTTTTGTCTATCTAAATTTGTTTTTATGTATTCACAAGATAACAACCGTTATTCAGCTTGCTTTAATAATGTATTTATGTGACACTGTATCTATAGTCAGTACTATTCAAATTAATGATACGTATTTAATATTGTATTTGGGGTTGTGTGGTACGAAGTTTCCTTTCTTTCAGCCGATAACAATTAGCCATTAAGATATATATAATTGTCTGTCGATATCTGTCGTCCGTCCGACCGTAGTTTTTCTTTAATTTCGTTTCTGAAACTGCTCTTGCAATCTTGTATGTTTGTTTATTTGTTTGTTTGTTTACCTTTCTTTTGCGTTTACATAGAATTTTAGCACATATTTCGATAGTCATGCAGAATTGATATCTTTACCCGAGTATGTACTAGAAAACACAGATGGAGAAGGAGAAAAATCTATGATAACATCACCAAAAGGGAAAATAAATGTCATTCAACCACTCACTGTAACGAAATAATTATTGAACCAGCAGACTAAACCGGTAATGGTAAAAAACGCAGTGTATAAAAATGTCAAGAGCAATTACATTGTCTAATATATTACGAAAACCTGGACCGTGATCACACAACGAAAGTAATGGCAAAAGAACCGAAAGTTGTATGGCCACTTTTACGGTCTTCCTAAAATACATAAAAGGATGCGCCTGATCGTTCCTCAGTGTCAAGCCTTAACCAACCCTTGCAAAGTATGTTGATCATTTCCAATCCATCGGTCTGTCAACACAATCTTTCCTGCAAGATACCACCCACCATCTTCAAGATATTGAGTACACGGCCACACACAAAGAACGTCTACTTATCATCATGTATTTTATATTACTCTACATCAATATCCCACATGATTAGGGTGACTTTTTTTTTCTCATCTCCAGTGGAATATTCAGGCGGGGCGGGCGGGCGAAATAAAAAAAAAGGGGTTCAAGAAAAAAAATCTGTATTTTTTCAGTTCTATTCTGTCCTTTCTGTCCTGTTACTCTCTATACAACTTCTTTTCTCTTCTCTTTTTTGAATTCCTTGTTACAAGTCTCTTTCCTTCATTTTAGCAAGGTTGACAAGTCCATAGAACAATTTTGTAAGAAGATGATTAAATACTTATCATCCTGATGGGTGTATATCTGTAGCCATGAACTATTATGTGATTTTATCAGGAGTACTAATACATTCGTCCTATTAATCAAAGTGGCATTGCAATCGCTAACATTTTTTTTCAAGTTATCCAATCTGAACTTTAGCATGTAACTTTTTGAAACACTTACGTGATTGTCATCAGTGTGCTAGATGAATTTTCATTTATACATATCATTACTTCTATGAAACATTTTCTTCAGTGTGAACTTGTCAAAATAATCCACCAGATAACATGTAAACATTTCTTGAACTCAGAACTCCTTTGGGATTTACTGTTTAAAAGTAATTAAAAGTAATAATGTAAACATCGGAACGTCTTCCAAGGTCATGCATGTCATGGGTCATGAAACGCATTACCATTACGGAGTCGGTCATTTCCCCGGTGATACAACTGATTTAAAGCTAAAAACTGGTCAAGAAATTAGGAATGCATTATGACTTTTACCAATTTTAAGCATAATTTTGAAAATGGTGGAAATATTCTGAGCTATTATTACATTGCAGCAAAATGTACCGTGCGGCGGTATTAATTTCGAGCCCTGTCCCTCATCAAACCTCAACGACTTCAGCCATGCTATGATGAAAGACACATGCTGCTTTGACGTAACAAAGTGGGGGGGGGGGGGGTAGACGGCAGTGTTCTGCCAAGGTTTCCAACAAGTGGGGACAAAGGCCCCTTGGTTGCAAAAAGTGGTGTCATTTGACAGGGAGTGGGGTCAATTATTATTGTCTATGAAATATTCATATAGATTATCTCAGACCACTATAGAGATACTGTGGTCTGAGATATTCCATTACGTATAGACCATTACCTAGCTACATAACAAAATTCCATTCATAATAACAGTTCCCAGTAAGCTATTTTTTGAAAATTGTGTACTACACATTACACCTTAGAAAAAGAAGGCAATTAAGATTATGTAATTTTAAGTCATTTCTACAGAGTATATTATATATTGTTTAGAAAGATTGGACAGCCAGGTAGTCACAATTTTTAATCTGAATATCAATGAATAGCAGTGCTCAAATTTATAATTCCCTTTTTCAGACAAGGACAAAGACCAACTTCAAAATAAGTCACAGTGAACATATGGTTAAATAAAAACTGAGAAATCCTAAACTTGTAACCACTTGTTTCGTTTTTAAAATTGTTAATACACTGCTGTGTTTATCATTCCCTCTTCAAATTCATGACATTCAAAACAAATCCCTGGCTTTAAAAAGTACCAAATGTGAACGAAAAACTTACAAAAATACAATCAAACAAACTTTAAAATAATTTTTTTTTTTTATTAATTAACCGTTACTGGCTGTGTATCATGATTTGGTCCTGTGATATCAAATGACAGCATAGTTACATACCGTAAACTTGATACGGAAAGCTGACATTATGTGTCCTTGAAACTCAGAACTTGAATCTTTAACTAAAACTATCAACAACGTCAAAGTTGGGATGCTTTGTAAATACCACAGTAATGTTTTTTCTGATTTGCACAACAGGTTCGTTCTTCATGTCTGACCAGGCGCACATGCATCTGCCGTCTATATAGTGGATCTGCCAGTGATTACCACAGTCGCTTGTAAACTGTTATTCCTTTCCTAAATGGTGTTATTCTTGTCTATGACGGTCCTAATACAGAACAATGACGTTATCATAGGGATTGGCGATATTCTTATAAAATCGGTAGCGATGTCACACCCCCCTACATACATACAACACGTATGTAGGGGGGTATGACATCGCTACCGATTTTATAAGAATGTCGCCAATCCCTATAATAACGTCATTGTTCTGTATTAGGACCGTCATAGACAAGAATAAAACCATTTAGGAAAGGAATAACAGTTTACAAGCGACTGTGTGTCAACATCATGCAACACGATCCCCTAACACAGCTTTTTCGGAATCAAAATACACATGTACTCATTTTGTTTCCATTAATCTAACCCACCAACAAATGAAAATCACAACCTGTCCCATAAATTTGGTTTACTAAGGCTTCTGAACTGTGGCAGATAGATGTTCCGGTACACGTTCAGTGTTTCGCACACATCAGTGAGTAGGTCAGAGGTCACGACAGTGACGGTAGACAAAACATGTGACGAGAGACGTCCATTTCGATCTACTCCCTCTAATGTTTCAATTTGTAGATTAAGTTTATCAAAGTTGATCTTTCTGTGGCATTTTTTATGTTAACAATAGAACTGCGCGTTGTCTCTGTATCTTATTATATGATGTCAACAAAACTTTCCCTTATGTAGTCAGTATACTTCTTGTGGGATTTACGTCGAGTCAGAGCCTGGCCTGGTCCGGCCGTGGACTTAGATAATTTTGATGTCTGCTGTAAAATGAATGCGCCAAAGAGACGCAAGGTGGGAAAATTATTGCGTCATTTGTAATTTTAGGGGGCCAATGTCGCGAGGTAGCGGCATCGGCAGAACTGGTCTAAGACGCCATGAGGAACCTTACAATTTTGCTGTGTTCAGGGGTCGGTCGGAAATAAAAAAACTTTTTTTTCTGATGTCGGAGCTTCAAATTAGGGTCGGTCGGGAGATGAGAAATAGAAAAATAAAAAGGTCCACCCTTACGGTATAAACGTAGTACGAGTACCTCTGCAAGACATCAACACAAAAACAACAAACCAAGACCTGATAACCGAAATGCTAGAATGTATTCTTAACAGAAACTTCTACCAGTTCGTAGGTGACTATTACCTTCAGTTTCAAGGCACAACCATGGGTAGAAAGTCGATCGCACCTACGCTAATATAGCTATGGGCAAGTTGGAAAGAAAAGTACCTGTAACTACCCAGTTAAGCCCAGTGCTCTTTGGTATCCAACAGCCTGTCATGGATACGGCAACACTGTCCACCCTACTCTAAAATGCACCGTGGACTATATATAGTAACTAAGAAGTATCCTTCCTAGACACGAAAATTATGATTTAAAAAAAAAAAAAGAAAAACGATAGAAACTACAATATATAGCAAACAAACTGATCGCCACACATGTCTATTGTCTTCGACCTGCCATCTAATAAGACGCACATTTAAGTCAATGCCGTTGCATTGAGACACGAAGACAATACGACCGATATGCGCGCCCAGTCTTATCATTTGAGTGACATATGTACAAGAGAAGTCCCTGTCTTTAGTAGGCATTTTATTCCATCATAATGATAATATACAAGTATCGCAGAGTTCGTTTATGCGAATATTTTTTTCTATTAAATGAAATTGATACATATATCTGTTTTGCTGGCATTTTAATACTTTATATCTTGTTTATATTTCCTGAATACATTTCTCCTATAGAAAATATTATGTTCCAATCAACTTATAACATTTATATAACTTACCTCTCAGTACAAACTTTATGATATGGCACATTCTTATATTTCTAGGTAGCATTTTCCAACTTTCTACATGTATTTATAACTTTATACCTGTAATTTCAGGGTTCACTAGAATTGCTGCCTCGTGTCCCCTATCCGATGGAAAAGTGTATTCCCTCAAACGAAATATGTGAGGAATTCAGACTCTCATTTCAGTATCACATGTACGTTTGGACAGTTAAACTTATCACTTAATCAGCATACACAGATACACACCGGCTATTTCCATTCATGAATGATTCACAGTGGAAACAAACAGATCTAGTGATTGATATGACTAGTGCTTACTGGGTATAGCTTACATTGTAACATACTAAGATATTCTTACGAATTTTATAATCCTAGCTATCCATGGGGTTCTTGGTCTTACAAGGAGGGTTTATTCATCAGCACGGCAGGACATTGTACTTCCATCATGCAAGAAGACCGGTCAGCCTGTTATATTCATTCGATGGTCCAAACAGTCTACAGAAAACTACATAGCTGCTCTTACTGAACATTATTCTAATTCCACTGACAGTTCTAAATATCACTGTGATACAAATGGGCGTTTACTGATATTCAATGTGAGCAGACACGATATGACCCTGTATTACTGCATAACTAACAAAAACGTGCTTGGAGATACTACTTATCTAATAGTAAAAGGTAGGTAAGTACATAACTTTCAAAAACAAACAAGAAAATATTACTCTCAGTACAGCATTGTATTACAATGTATACTGACCTCTACTCCACACAGTAAACGTTCGCACTGGGTAAGAATAGGATGTAGATCGTCTAAGGACAGTTGCATGCTGTGATTTGAAACGTGTGAATTATATAAACTATCACAACAATCAGACTGTGGGTCATTGACCATGCAGTTGACGAGACAACATAGAAGTAATTAAAAGTATTCGTACCAATATATCGAAAACAAAATATTTTGCTTTCCCTATGTTACTAAAATTTTGATGGAGAAATTAAAGTTCAATTGATAAGGTTATAGTACATTAGAAATAACAACAGCGCTGAACGTGATATTGTAAACCATACTACTCATAAGTATGCGTGGGTAAGTACACACGAAAATAGTCTTTCTCTGTCACGACAACACGGCTCGTAAGTTATTGGAACTACGATCATACCCATAAAATGTCTAAACGTTTCAAATCACAGTTAACGGCGTTATTTTGCAGACCTGTTCATACTATACATTACACACCCTCGTGAACGTATTATATTATTCTCAATAACTTTAAATTTCATGAAAAGTCGGAAAAGTCGGACTCATAGGGACAATTGTTTCAAACTGTTTTCGACATGCAGTTTTAAGATATGTCATTTTAACAAAATTGGGATGTTTAGACTTAATTTTCATACGACAATGTTCGACCAACTGTATCTCTTAGTCTCAAGCTGTGCTGAAACTACCTACTAGCAGCAGGTTTCTATATTGATCACAGTGTAATCTTTCACTCACTGATGTTTAATTGTAAACAAATTCTTCGTAAGACCAAGGCTGGCTCATAACTGCACAGGTAATATGACACACACACATACACTCACTCACTTCACTGGGACGATAAACAAACAACCCCAACTGTTGATGTTAAATTAGCAACTTGAACACAATACAACATTGTAACTGTGTTCATTATACCAGATTAGATATCCACCGTGCCCCTATTTTTAATACTGTACTTGAAACTACACTGGTGACTTGTACACTAATTAAACCTCAGGGATTGAAAGCTTACTGTCACAAGGTGGTGATTTTGAATAATAGATTCTTTAGTTTACTGAACTAGTGACCTTTTGATGAATGGTGATGACAGGTATAGGTCAGGGATCTTTTCGTGATGACAGTGTGCTAATTTACATGTCTATAGCTAAACATCTGTTGAACTTTATGTGTACCCAATCAACGTTACGGAGACCCCTATAAATACTCTCGAAGCCAGTGATCACATGCTTCTCCTAACTTTGAACATCAAGGCCTGAAGGTGGATACTGCTAGCTTGGAGCTGCCGACTTGCTGGCTACTGGTTGCTGTCGCATGGGCGTGTATTATTCCACAACAAGAACTTAACCTACACCAAAGGGACACTACGTTAATTTGCTAATGGACTACGGACATTGACTGTACTTAGTACCGTGTAAAACTGGTGAGTCCATGACATGCGGATAATTGTATACAAGACAATACGGACTGGCTGACAGCCATTTGAGCTTCACATTTCACGTGTACAAAGGTTTGCTGCCTCGTGGACTAGAATTTGCTAAATAATTAGTTAGTACCTGTCATCACCATAACTATGCATTTATAAGCCTTGTTTGTTATTTTGTACAACCTGACAAGTGTATCAGGGGATATTTATAGCACGTTCCTATTCGGTTTATGTAATATTATTTCATGGTCAAATACAGTATTCTCAATTCATATGTTGTTCTCTGTCGCTTCATTTATACAATACTCCATTCTATCCTTTAGTTGTATGTGTCACTCGACCATCTTGTGACACTTACACTGTGATCAATAGAGACACTTGCTGCTATAGTAGGTAGTTTTAGCACATCTTGAGATAGACTAAGATATACAGTTGGTCGAACATTGTTCTAACGCTGATGGGATCATCACGTTATGAAGACGGCTTCATCAACACGTCCTCAGACGCTTTCCCAATAAATGTCAGCCCAATCTGCACTGCAGTACATACATCCTAAAAGCTTGTTTGGTGCAGCTTTTAATGTTAATGAGGAATTTGCATTATGAATGATTTAAAATAATTACCCTATATCTACTTTAAAAATGCATAATAAAAAATTCTATAATTAGGTCGACTTATTGATGGTAACAAAGCACAAATATAAATCCTGTTGGCACAATTTTTAGTTTAATTAGTAATTTGCATAATCAATGATTTTTGATAATTCGGCTATATATTAAGAATACACGTCTAACATGTCATATAATTTGGATATGTCGACTCAATGGTACATGTACATGCAGAAATCGTCACACGCCTGACGACCGTATTCCAATTTTACACTATATTACAATGTGTGAAGATAACTGAGTCCTCAGGATAACGTTCAACAAAAACTGGACTAATGTAAAAGTGGTCGAAGGGTTTATTTATCAATCATTGTCTTCTGGTAGGGGTCCCGGCGGTGGCAGTAAAACATACAATATGGGCCCAATGATTTCGGAAAAAAACTAGTTGTGCTGAGCTCGTCCTACACCCGGCTCCGAGATCGATACAGTGTATCGTAGTCTTGCTTGGTCAAAGACTGAAATGCTTTATTTTGTTTACTGTGCATGTTTGTTAATCAGAGCAATGAAATCCGTTATCTGAGACATAGACTCGGTTACCCAGACTCTCGCCGCTGGGGAGCTCTTCTACGAGAGCATTTAGCCAAGTGACTGGGGAACCCCTGAATCAAACCTAGCAATCACCATTTGCTAATCGTGTGCAAAAATTTGAGACAGTTCCTTACGTGAGAATTAAGTTTACATCTCTTTCCTTCTAGACATGACTACAGAGAAAACAGTGCTGGTCAAATCCCATAAATCAACGACAGAGGAATCACCTATAATAAATGAGGAAAAACATTATACAAATTATATCAATACAAGAAAAGGAGAGCGGTCATGTAATAATTTGCGTGTACACGTGAAAAGTAACCGATTAGATTATATTCAGTTTGCAATGGTGGGCTAAACCATAATTTCTTTCATACTTTCCATACCAAGTCTTCTTTCAAAAGTTGTCATTTATCATCCTCAAATGATAAGACCTTGCTATGTATATGATGTTGCATGTGAGGTGATATTGTTATTGCGTTTTTCATTTATTTTCTACTTAGAAAGAGATATAAAAAAATATAATACTAATAATTACTTTATTAAGACAAAAATGTGACCAAAATAAATGTCAAATTGCTTGTGTTCATATTTCAGTAAATAAATATGTTGAGATATAAAAAAGAAAAACGTTAATCAATAAAACAAATCCTAAAAGTTAAAAAAGGCTACTAAAATACAAAGTACAATGATTAACATTAAAATGCTGTTACGGATAATAATAAATGTTGGTACAAAAAACACCATAAAACCCAAAACAAACCACCAAATAAAACCCTGAAAAAAAACGAAAAGAAATAAGCACGGATACATAGCCGCTTTCAGTCATTTCAAACACGTGACGTCCACTGTGTGTGCTTTGCAATAAAGTGTTGTGGTCTACTGTGTATTATTTTATTAATACCACTGTCTCTCTCTGATTTAAACTACTACAAGTTCTTCAATTCATCACGGGATTATCAGTGATGGATTTCTGCATATTGACATTCATGAGTTCAAATATCAGTGACGTAATTATGTAGAAGACATAAATTGTATACATTTTTAAACAGCCTTTCTTGAAAGGCATTCTGAATATTTGCAAGGAGACTAAGGAAAACTAAAGTTGTTATGATGTCACCAATATGTTTTATTTATTTATTAATATGCAAGACAATATTAAAATTATATATTAATGTAATGATTTATTTGACGTTTTAAAAGGTTTTCATTCATGCAATGTATTTCAAGTAGATGTTGGTAATTTTTATATCTAAAATGTGTCAATTTCATTCTGATCATACTTTCGATAAGTATTGTTTAAATGTATAATTTAACAATTGTCTAAAAAAGCTCAGATGAATCTTTCATTAAAAAAAATAAAGTGCCCGAGTGCAGTATGAGCATTGTGTTGCACACTGAGCAAAAAGAATGTTACTACTGTCATCCTAACACGCACAATTTACACAGGTAACCTCACATATTACACACACACACACATACACACACACACACACATATACATACATATATACATATATGTTCATCATTTGTACATGATATACACTACTCAAATTATAATGATATTTTGTGTGATAGAAGATATTTCCCTAGAAGTTTATTTATCAAAATGTGTTCACAATGCTAGTGACTGTAACCTACCCTAGTCACTTCAACCACTTGTTATCATTAGTGGCATACACACGTTCAATATTTGTACCAAAACTACATCTGAATTGTGCTCCCAATAAAGCGCTTCTTCAATTTACATTTCACCAGTGTACACATGGTTTAAAACTTTAATTGTCATTTTCTATCCATGCTTTTGTCACTGATCAGAGATATATTCACACGTTAAGTTTATTGGTTACAATATATGATTACAGCATTGTTGACCATGACACATCTAACACACGTATATTTTATCCTAGATAAGACTACAGAGAAAACAACGGTGGTCAAATCTGACAAACTGACGACAGATGATGCAACTATAATAAATGAACCAAAATATTATACAATTGATACCAATACAATGAAAGGTGAGCTGAAATAATAATTAGCTTGTGCGTACACATGATCGATAAACTCCGAGATTGTTATCATTTTGCAATATTAGGATAACAAAATAATTATATAAGATTTGGTCTGATTAATCTAAGGAAAAACGCTTTTAATGAAGAATACCCATCCATCTTTGATTTTGCGTGTAAAGATTTTTACTGGAAAATGGTTAGTAATAGCGGTACTACAACGATGTCCGACCAACTATCTCTTAGTCCGTCTCACGCAGTGCTAAAACTGCCTGCTAGAAGCCAGTTTCTCTATTGATGACAATGTAATCTTTCACTCCGGGATGTCTTCAAGATAGCGACACTGTGGGATATAAAATGTGGTCTAGCAAACTAAGTTGCAATGTTGTATTGTGTTCTAGTTGATAATTTACCATCAAATATTGGAGTTCTGGGTTTTAAATTTGGGCAAAAGAGTTGAACTGAGTAAATGAACCATGTCACCGCAAAGGACATTGGGTTAATTATCATAATCTTATACTTACAAGATGTTCATGAACCGATTTCCCCAACTGTTTGAGGAAAAGGGTCGCCACTTAATTAGAACGATCACTGTTGCGAGAATTATTTCTATTAATGTACAAGTTGTGCTTCAAGTTGTTAAAAAATGTGTGGCTCTTGTTTCCCAAGCAGTTAGTTTGCCAGAATAACAAAGAAATACAATAAATACATACATACATACATACATACATACATACATGCATACATGCATACATGCATACATACATACATACATACGTACGTACGTACACACATAAATAAAAAAAAATATATCCTGTTCCATGATGAAATTCTTAAGCAGCGATTGACAAGTTAAGTTTACCGGTTATCATATCACAATGTGGCATTTTAGATTGCAAAATATCTAACACATTGTTATCTCTTAGATATGACTACAGACCATAGAACTTTGGTCAAACCTGACAATTCAAAGACAGACGATACAACTATAATAAATGAACCAAACTATTATTCAAATGGTATCAATACAAGAAAAGGTGAGCTAACTGAATATAATAAATAGCTTGTGTTTACACATAATTGGTAACATCTATTTTACAGTGGTAGACTAAACAATGATTTCAGTAATACTATTTTTTATACCAAAGACTTCTTTTAAAAACACTCATATAGTGCAATAATGCCTGCAAGATGATACTGACGTTACGTTTTGTTAGGACCTTCTTAAACGCCATAGCAAACAAACAAACAACACTGTAAGGACAGGAAATTATTACGTTCACAAATGTGTGAGTCATGTACTTAATTATTTTACATGCAAAAAGTATTCAAGGTATAGCTATGCATACAAATTTACATAGTTGGGATATACATCAACGGATTATGAAATGTCTACATCAGTGATTTCAAATTTCGTAATTTCAAGGTGTTCAAAACCCGAGATTCCCAGCTGTTCAGTGTACGGACGATTTCCGCCACTTCAATACTACGGTCACTGTTGCAGCAACTATTTCTGAATGTATTATTATTAGTATGCATCAATGTATAAATATGTATGTCTCATGATTCGTAAACATTTAGTTTTTCATAAATAAAGGGCAAATTGAACAAAATATAAATGATTAAGAAAGAAAGAAAGAAAGAAAGAAAGAAAGAAAGAAAGAAAGAAAGAAAGACATCCAGCCAGCTAGACAGCCTGACAGACAGACAGACAGACAGACAGACAGACAGACAGACACATACAAAGGAAGGAAGGAATGAAAGGAAGAAAGAAAGAAATATATCTTTTGACTCGTGAAGAACCTTCTTAAGCTGAGATTCACATGTTAAGTTTATGGGATTATAATATCAGATCTAGAGTATAGCATTGATCACCATGACACATCTAACACATTTTTACTTTCTCCTATATATGACTACAGAGAAAACAACTCTGGTCAAATTTGACAAACTGACGACAGATGATGCAACTCTAATAAATGAACCAAAATATTATGCAACTGATATCAATACAATGGAAGGTGAGCTGAAATAATAAATAGCTTGCGTTTATACATAATCTATATAACTTCCATGATTATCAACGTTTTGCAAAGACAAGGTCCGGCTTGGTATCACCATGGCTATTAGATTAAATCACCGGTCAAATAGAACGACACACATAAACATGAAGGCAAAAACACATTTCAATCACTCAGGCAGAAGTTTCTATTCGTTGTGTGGAACCAATTTACCTATTCTAAATATCATTTCCATGCAGGTATGCAATACATTTATGTTTTCGGTATTGCTGTGAAACTACCACCAGTATGCGCGCGCACCCGTGCAAGTAGTGCCTCATACATGTTATGATAAATTGTTTACTAAGTATCTGAAAATATAAAACACAACTTCACTATTTAATTGTTAACATAAATTCTATTCTATAAACAAGTCTCTCTAAAAATATATATGGAAAACGTCACAGACAGACATATTACGAGTTTTTTTTTTTGGGGGGACGTTTGTATATGCATTCACACACGAACACACACGCACACACACACACACACACACACACACACACACACACGTGTTTCGTATGTGCAAATGGGAGAGATCATATGTGGTGATAATGTATCGTATAGCCCCCTTTATAATTGGTATCGTTTTCTACACAACTATTACTGTTACTCTCCCAATGATTATATTTAGAAATAATTGCTGTTATTATATCATTGCAACTGACATAATACCTTCAATTTATCACTCAAAAAAATGTGACAGATCAAGGACATCCTGGTACACAACATGCAGTATACGCTTTGGCAACAACATTTGCATCACTCACTGTGGCAGTTATGTGGTTTACTATCGTCATTTACAAAAAGTGGAAAACAAGATTTATTGATGTAAGTTGAAACATAATGCAGGGTATTAGTATACATTAAAATATTTGTTGAATTATGCTACGTTAACATTTAATCTTTATGTTATAAAATCAATATTTTAAATATTACAATTGAAAATGAGTCATACTACACTACCAATACTCTTTGCTAGTTGTGAAACATACACATATATTATGTTGTTTTTTGAAAAAATGAAATGATAGTTAAAAACAGCTGATAAATTTACAAGTGGTTCTCCCAAGCATCGTTATCTTTTTGGAAGATATCACACATTTGAATCATATTATGTCTTTATCCAGATAGACCAACCATTTGAAGCACACGAACTACCCTATGCTGTCAATGGAACAGAAACAAGAAACAGCCAGTTGCACGTGGCAATAAGCACAGATATTATCTCGAATACCGATCCCATTGACGAAGAGGAACATCACGCTGACGAAGAAGAACATAGCACTGACGAAGAAGAACATAGCACTGACGAAGAAGAACATAGCACTGACAAAGAAGAACATAGCACTGACGAAGAAGAACATAGCACTGACAAAGACGAACGTAGCACTGACGTAGAAGAACGTAGCACTGACGTAGAAGAACGTAGCACTGACGTAGAAGAACCACTTCTAATTGATCCATGGGAACACCCCAGAGAAAAACTTCATTTCTTAAATGAATTTCTTGGCGAAGGTGATTTTGGTAAGGTAGAAAAGGCACTTGGTATTGACTTACGCGGACAGAGTAGCCGAATTGAGGTGGCAGTAAAGAGACTGAGAGGTAAATGCACGAGTGACACCCACACATACACCTTATACGAATATATATATATATATATATATATATATATATATATATATATATATATATATATATATATATATATATATATATATATATATATATATATATAGTAAATAGTATCAAACTCGTAGAATAGAGTGCTCGATGCTTGGGTAAGCAGGGCGGGAATAATCAAAGTAGGTTGGTTGGAACTTGAGGTGCTTGGTTGTAACTGATGAACGCATTGAGCGTGAAACTCGGAGTTACAACCAAGCACCTCAAGTTCCAACCAACCTACTTTGATTATATATATATATATATATATATATATATATATATATATATATATATATATATATATATATATATATATATATATATATATATATATATATCCTACATACACACATTTTTTGAACTGTACTCGAAATGTCGCCATGAAAGCAAGTACTCACTCGCTAACTACAGAAGTGAACCCGTGTAAGGAATGGTTACGTCTGACCATATTGTTATGCATCAAGTGCACCCATTTCACGTAAAATGGAATAGTTGAATTTGGAACTTCATAGAATTATACGGTTAGTCGACTGATGATCGCAACAAGCGTATACTATGAATGACGATTGTTTACAATCACCTCAAAGTGATTACTACTGTCTCCCGCTGCTTATTATACTAAGTAGCACGAAACTGTTCCCTCTATGAGGTCATAATCCCCAAAATGGAGAACAATAGACAGTATAATGGTAAATCCATGGCTGCTCGGGTCGGTCGCTGATTGCCAGCTTAACTCTCTTTTTTCCTCACTTATAAATCAATTTTGAATAGATAGCTTGGATTTACCGGTTAAAGGACATATTTAAACATTTTCAAATCATCTGAATATTTTCCCATGTGTTTTCATATTGCCAACACCACCCCTTTAACGATGTGTGAATAGGTAGATGTGTATATATAATTCCTTATAATAAGGATATTGTGGCCTTTCGTACTTTACAAGGTGTGTCAAAAGTTAAAGTTTAGATAGCACGAGATAATATATTTCAGCGCCAGACTTGATAACACAGCATTCGAGATCCATGTAATCAGTGTAGCCATGGTGTTTCGTTTTATGTCTTATAATACTTCAGACCAGTTGCGAGCATCCACGGGAATTTTCTAATTAACACCCCCCGCAATAGGCATAGCTCTATGATATACGGCTTACAGTTTTGGCATTTCACTAATGAGTTGAGTTCGCAACAGTATTGTATAGTATAGGAGAGACAATTATAGTTTATTATTATACAATGATACTAATCGAACTTCAAGCTCAGCTGTTTCATTGTAATGGTATCATCACTAATGCCATTAAAATATATTTTGCATAATTTATTTTTGTATTTATAGATGATGCATGTCCAGGAGAAAGGTCTGATTTTTTTAGAGAACTTTTAATAATGAAGTCATTTCCTACATACCATCCTAATGTCATTGCGTTGCTTGGGTGCTGCACTGAGACAGGTAGCTTTACAGCATTATTTGTTATATTTCTTGTAAAATGGACATGGGTGCCATCAGAAGAGCAGGAGGAATTGGAGAGAGGAGGGGAACATTTAATGGGATTAGGATAGTGCTATATCTTATGATGACTCAATTACTCGCCCCATCTGTGATTACTTTGTCATTACTGGATATTTTAATGATATTTTAGTGAAATGCAAACGACGTTGCCAAAAATGTACAGTAAAAAAATGTACTGACAATCATTAATCATGATAATTTTAAACCAATTTTTATTACAGATCCAATATTAATAATTGTAGAATATGCAAGGTATGGTAGTTTATTGGATCACCTTCGTAAAAATCGTTCCTATTGCATCTATTCAAATCTGTATGCAAATAGTAAAGATTTAACACCGACCGATCTCCTCCGGTTTAGTTGGCAAATAGCAAAGGGAATGAGTTTCTTGGATTCCGTGAATGTGAGTATAATATATCTACGACTGGTCGTGATAAATCTATAGCTGTTCCTATTATTTCGATGATGAATAATTTCGTCGTTTGTTTCGTGGGTCACTTGCTAACCTTGTCTTCTTTTATGATATTCTGTTCTGGTTTCAGTTTGTCTTTACATGAATAACTTTGATATAACTGGTCTCATAATATTATATATATTAACATTTATTCGAGATATGAAATTTTATATATTGTTGATTTTCCCAGTGTCTTCACCGGGACCTGGCAGCAAGAAATGTTCTACTCAGTGATAACAGAACATGCAAAATCTCTGACTTTGGCCTAGCAAGAAACATGGAGAGTTCAAGTGTGTATACAAGGAAGTCTGAGGTAAACTAAATATTTCATTTATAGTGGTCTTCTGTGGATATTGTATCTGAAATAAATTATATGTACTAGAACTCCAATTCTCGTGAATATCGTAACACTTCTTCGTAATCGATGAACCACCCAGAGTACACATCATGTAAATATGTCATAATCACAATTAATACTTGTTTTGCAAAATATTGGGATGATTGTTTTGAATACCCCATTGGTACAACACATATACTGAAAGTAATTGACATGAAACATCTGATTGTGTCATTTGAGTGATAAATCACAAGCTTTACTGGATCTATTTATCTTGATCGTTTTGCGTTTTATTTTAGGGCAGGTTACCCATAAGATGGATGGCAATTGAATCACTTAAAGAACGTATTCATACATCGAAAAGTGACGTATGGTCGTATGGTGTTTTACTGTGGGAACTAGTTACACTAGGTAATTAATTTTTAAATATAGTATACGGTAGCTTATTTTCGAGTAATTAGCATTTCTTATCAAATTATTTATAGATTCGGGGGTTAGATGAATTCATACACTTCATTATACGTGTTTGCATACAATATTTAAAGATAAGTGTATGAACTTTAAATGATATTATTTTACCAAGGCTACAATCGAAAAACAGTTCATTAATAATAAAGGATTCGACAATGGTTTCACAAAATTGCCATTGCCTTTGAAATACTAGGTTTTCGCCTAACCTTTTTAATGAACATCGGTACGGAATACCCAAGACATTAATTAGTCTATTTTTGTAAAATATACCAACATCACTACAAAGGAACAATATTACTCTATATTGTCTGTAGTTTCAAAATGACAAATTGTTGAAATTACATTTTACTTTTCTTCATATCAGATTCAAAGTAATAAAGAACGATAAATTAAAGAGGGCATATATATGAAGTTTGGGGTATTTACTTTGGATTTTTAAATTTATAAAACAATTTTATAATGGCTTCCTATTGAAAAGCCAGAGTGAAACAACATTTGCCAAGTTGCAAAAGACTGATAAGTGTATGAAATCGTTGTCATTGTATATACAATAATAAACTTTTTTCAAATTGCATTTTATCCTTGGAATGTGTTGAGCTACAAACACAGACTTGGTATTTGTTGTTTCACATTTATATTGTTTCACATTGATATTTTCAAATAGGATACCATGATAACATTGTTTATAAATAATTACCCAAACCTCGTGCATATGGCTACTGATATTTAGCAGCCATGCCATGTCTTTTTATGGTTTCGTGGAAAAAGTCATTATGCGAATGTAATAATTTATTTTGATCAGTTATCCAACGTTATGCTCTTGCGTGCTTGGTTCAAAGGGTAAAAGTATTAATAACTTACAAACTTTTTAAATAATTGTTTATATATATTTCGAATACAATATTTAGAAGACGGTTACAACGTCTCCTCATTTTTTAGGTTCATCTCCATATGGGGACTTGACAACAGATGGAGTTCTAAACACAATTTACAGAGGATACAGAATGGCGAAACCTAAACACTGTGATCGTGAAATGTAAGTATATCCCACCTCTTACGTGCATTGTGTTAAAATGATTCCAATGGTCGGTTTTGTTTTATCATCAGTATGAGTTGTAAAACTTTAAACTTTCAGCTGCTACAATTATATGATCCTAGTATCTTATCAGAAAGTCGGAGGGTTGGCCCCAATAACCAAGCTTATATCATGGTACCCGTCTTAAGATCTTCTACACTTTTCCATGTGTTAACCAGGGCAATCTTAGTACCTATCGCCCATAGCAATTATCGTTCACCGGCTATGTTTGATTCAACAACTCAAGAACTAATACTAACATGCATCACAACTTTATGAATACAGATCCTTGTAATACTTGTGTAATAAAATGAACTTAAGTGCCGTGATACAGACATCAAAGGCAATCATCAGAACAATTGCGCCAAAAGCGTCTATGACAGTGGCAGTACGAAAGTAAAACTGCGATCTTGCTCTTAAAGTGTAGAATGTTCAGTTTCTTATTGATTTCTGAGTTCTTGTATCAAACATATCCAGTAAACTGTATTATGAAAGGTAAAGTAAATTTGTGACTTAGAACATTTAATATTCAAACATATTTTGATATCTATACGTATAATACTCAATAAAACATTGCCTCTGTTGGATACACATTGCATTGCATACATTGACTTCTTCCACGCACTCAGAGTAACGTGACAGCGTGTAAATTTGGCATGTTGTTTAATCATTTCAGATATGAGATTATGTTAGACTGCTGGAGGGAAAATCCAGACGATCGACCTTCATTTTCCCAACTCTGTACGAGAGTTGGGAAAATAGCAAGTGATACAACTAAGGTAAAGAATAAGTAATTGTGAACTATGCTTATGGTGGTGGAGTTGGTGATGGTGGATGATATCGATGGCGGTGGTGGTTATTGACGGTGATTGCATGTTTGAGGTAGTTGTTTAATGTGTAGTTTTTAAATGTGATATGTAATTAATGAGGCATCATACTTTAACAAATAAGGGTCAACCTCTGATGTTAACATTATTTCTCACTGTGCTACTTTTTGCTAGCTGGCAGATCATGCAGCTATACAAGAATCACTCTCATATCTCCTCTTATAAACTGGATCACTTTAAAAAATATATATTTTAAAAACAATTGAAAAATGAATCCCGGTCAGTTAAAATGACCACTCTCTCACAATATACGCCACATTAAACATTTATAATGATACTCAGTTTATTTCTTCAGATACGACTTGTCATTCGTTTTGTTATCGAAGGCATTCCATATTATCGATAAACACGATGTAACAGCCTTTAAACATACTGCTACTCACAATATCAAAACATATACTGTATGTTCTCAGAATTAAAACGGATATTGGTTTAAGATTGTCAGGAATTCCAAGTACATTTAAGTTAGTGTATGCCTTGAATCCCACACTTTATTTAGAATATTGCATGCTAAACGTGATACTAGACAAAATGGCGTTAGAACCACAGAGTGGTAAAACTAATTTCGTTCTTTTCCATGTTCAACAGGCATATTTGACGATGAAAGACTTTGAGGAACATGAATACATCAACCTTTCTGAACGATGTGGCGAGCTTGATGAGTTAGTGTAATCCTGACATATGTAGTGGAATACTGAACGTGCGACTTTGGAATGTTAAACACGATTGATTCATATACTGGTGTAAACGATACAAAGCTGTTAATCTTTAAAGATACACGGTGCGTGCCTCCCCATACAATGTTATGTGTTTTCTACGCGTAACAGGCCAGGACCTGGTATGGAGTTTCGCATTAACAACTGCCTGTCATTGTTACATGGTGGCATTTGACTTTAGTCCTTTGTTTAAAGTTACGAATGCTATGAAGACAAGACGCTCCAAAAAGTGAACACGTTAGCGATGCCGTATCGTACAGTACAACAAGTAAAGTTGAGAATAGCTCTAATTTTGACAACTGTAATCAGCTTGCTTGATTTGGCGTTACTTATTTATTCTACAATGAAATATTGATTGGAATTTCCCTGTATTAAAATGAAGTATTTATAATGATCTTTGCTCTCGGACCTGTTTCGTTATTGTACCGAATAAAATGTTTGAAATTCTATACTGATCTGAACTTCTTTAGTTGAATTAATACTCAAATGTTTGTTTACATTATAATACAGAGCAAGGGGTACGATATTCCGACACTTGTATTGCGTCTCTGTCTTACCACCGAAAGTATAATGGTAGTGATATGTTTTAAAATTCCTACTACTAAATCTGCTCTGCAAATCACAATTCACATGTTTGCGACTGTTAGTCGGTAAGGCATGCCATCCAGACTCGTCGGTTGCTACTGTTGTTGTTGTTATTGTTGTTATTGTTGTTGTTGTTGCTGTTGTTTTTGTTGTTGTTGTTGCTGCTGGTGGTGTTGCTGCTGCTGTTTTTTTTTTTTTTTTTTTTTTTTTTTTGGGGGGGGGGGGTGATTTGCCGTATACCTATGTGTTTTATAAATGAACCTCATAAACGCAAAAGGGCTCGAAGGAAAACATGTACATCAGTTGAATAAAACCTAGCTAAATACATTGACATGGTCACACCAGTCGATGTACTTTGTCAGTATGTGTTCTATAATCAGAATATATAGTGTATATATTTCAATTGTGTCGTTGTTCAATCAATGCAAAAATGTCTTAGAATCAGTTAACAATTTCACAAAGCACGTATTCGTAATTTAGTCGGCTTACTTTCTTACCTGTGTTTGATCAGTCTTTTCACTAAAGCCGACATCATTGGTATAAAATCCCGAAAATGTTGTAATAACTTGCCCACAATGTCAACATATCTATAAAGGATATCAGACTTTGCCCAAATACGTCATGCACATCACTTATAGTGCGACGACGTTAAACACAGTAAACTGTTAATTATTTATTTTCAGTTTTCGAAACCCGATTTATAACAAAGGCGTAAACAATTCAGGATTATTCTTACGGCTTACGAATCGTTCATGCCTGTATATATAATTAAATGAATAATCTTGCAGACAAAAAGATGACGGTTCGGCTACTGTAGTAAGATCCCACCACATGATAGTCTTACAGGCATTTATTGCTTCCGTCATTACCACCACAGTGAGTTTAGGTCGGTATAAAATCAATGCCTGCAGATGTTATTGGCTAAAACAATTCTTTTTTATCAACGATATAAATCTAAAAAAATTCTTTCGCAACGATATAAATGTTACACCTTACCTATTTAGTAGTTATTAACCATTATTGTAGTCGTAAATTGGGACAATTCGACAAATCTAGTATATACCTTGTCAAACATATTACGGATTATGACTCAGTATGGCCTAACTATTTTGTTTTCAAAAGGGGTGGTTTTAAGAAGTTCGATTGAAAAGTTCGATATCCTCAATTCTGTTCATGCAGTCTTCTTGAATAATGGAAGTCAAATAGATAATATAATAAAATGGTTGATAAACACACTCATTTGAGAACTGAATAAAGAATCATTCAAATATTACAGTCTACGAGCAACAAGTCCTTAACGCCCACACACAGACAGGAGCACGTATGATAATAAGAAAGGCCAGAGTGAAAATAGCACGAATTGTCCAAAAATCAGAAGAAAAAAACGCGCCCCCCCCCCCCCTCTTGCATAATTGTTAGAGCTCATGATTGGTAGTCAGTAGGTCTTTGGGTTGGAATCCCACTAGTGAGAGGGAATTTTATTGTTGTAAGATCCCACCACATTGATAGTTTTAAATGCACTTATTGTTTCTAACTATTACCACCACCACAGTGAGTTTGTGTCGGTATTAAATCAATGCATGTAGATGTAATTGAGATGTAGGCCAGAACCCCCGAAGACGAGTTGAGCACACAACTGACAACCCCAGGACTGAGGTCAACATCTCCACTCCACCACATTATCCCCAATATCCTGCCATTCTGTTCTTCCTGTATTACTGTTAGATTACTTTTCTTCACACCACAACTAACTTCACTGCATTTCACTGTTATGTTATGATATTAAACATAATAATCCCTTTAATTCAACTTTTTTTTTCAAATCGACCAACCACAGATATTTCTTTTATTTTTTGACCACCAAATATAGCCATCAATTGGGAGCTTTATTTTTGCGAATCCTAAGTAAAAATGAAAAAACTTAACAAAATGATTGGCAAAGTAGAAAACTGATTAGAATTTTTGAGTAGCTCATGACTACACCCTATTTTCCCCGATATTCCCTTTGTAATTAATGAAGGCTTCCTAAGCCGACCAACGGCTGGTCCTTTCAGACTAGGTACATGTGATCCGGAAAAAACCGACTGAAATATAGCGAGTAGTCCAATGATCGACAGAAGATTAAATATAGTTTGATGACCGTGGGTCACACACTATGTCTGTCTGGTTGTCTGTTTGTCTGTCTGTCTGTCTGTTTGTCTGTCTGTCTGTCTGTCTGTCTGTCTGCCTGGTTGTCTTCCTATCACTTGACTATTTTTTGTGTTTTCATTAAAATCCATGGATGTTTTGTTGACCTGATTATGTTCCCCTCTACGTGTAATTCTTAGTATTTAATAACAATTTTGTCCAAACATACAGCATTGCGAGACGAGTATTACGTGCTCATAAGCATGTATGCACCGATTACAAAAGATAGCAACGAGGCTGTTACAAGGTGTACTAGTCTGATAACAATAACTACATTGTTCGTCAAAGCAACCGTTGACATTGTTCGAAAACTACTAGGTCAACTAATCGATAAGGTCCGATCGCAGACAGGCATATGTGATATAAACACACTTGATAACACGGTAAACTCGTCAATGATATATCAGTCCCAGGTATCAGTCAGCCCAGTTGAACGGTAATACAGTGATCAGCAGTAGTGCAGTGACATCGTGGAGATAGATGGACACACCTGTCGTTGGCGACACTACATAAGTGTTATAACTAGAAGATTTTTTTTTTATTTTCATGACCTGGATTATACGTAGACTTACACAGGAACATATATATTCTTAATAAATACGAATTGGAAATTATATTGAATTATAACAGATGATAAAGTATACCGAACAATGTGTACGTTGATGTTCTTGCGAATATTTTCAAGATTGTAAGATATGTTTTAGAATACTTCTGAATGTTGGGGGGAAAATCGCTATTCATTTTTCAAAGTTGATGTTTCTTATTTATTTTTTTCCTCCAATCATATGTATATCTGTCTCTGTCCTCCCTCTATGCTCCCTCTCACCATGCTGGATGCAGAAACTAATATCAGCTTAAAAGGACAATGTAAAACTGTTCCTCAAATCTGATGTCAGTTTCTGCATCCACTTCACAATATTGGTGATTTTGTTTTCCGTTGAATACGTAAATATAATTTTAGGGTCGGCATTGAAAAGCTAGGTATATTCGGGTAACCGAAACCAATCAATTATTGTTTTAGGCCTCATTTTTCTCTTCCTCTCTTTTCATCGTCTCTGTCTTCACTGTATTGAATTCCTGGTAGCATGCCCTTTCCTAGCTTCTCAACACAATTGCCTGTTCCCAGCACCCTTCACCCCTAAATTACTCCCATCTTGAAATAAATGTTGTTCGTGAACGACTGTCGCTGTCGCCGCTGCCATGACTGTAGATGACATCGACTGCCCAGACCCATGATTATTATTGACAGAGGGGGTGCTGTTCAGCAAAACATTAAGAGAGGGCGAAAATAAAAAAAATATATGTTGATGTTGGAGCTGAAAATTTGGGTCCATCGGGACCATAGTAATCATCCACTTGTACCACTTTTTGCAAACTTGAAAGACTTCACTTATATGCTATGCTACACACAAAAGATCACACATAGTGGCCTGCTCATTCTGGAGAGATTAAAAATCCAAATAAAGTCGATTTTATTGACAACAAAAACAGGGCAGGGGACATGTATACTACGTCCCAAATTTTGAGCTTACTGGACCCCTAGGTTTTGAGAAGATATTGCAGTAAGATTTTGATTTTTCAGGTCACGTGACCAGACCGAAATTTATGACACAGGTGCACGAGTACTTATGGTCCCTGATAAGCCTACCAAGTAAGTTTGAAAGGTTTATGGGTAACCATTTTCTATTTCGAGCTTGACAAAAACTGGCAAAAGAAGAAAGAATACATTTTATATATTTACACTGAATGCCTCCCGTAAGGCAATCGCTAATTATGCAAATTACGCTTTAAAACCAAAATTGATGATTTTAATCACCTACCTATTGATGAAACTTATGAATGTGGTAAGGTGTTATCCTCCTAGAAATAGCAGCGATAAGACTGTAAATTCATATGGCTGAGAGTTACTAGATATGTGTATTACTCTGAACGGCTGCAGTGTTGTAGACTATTTGCTTATTCCACAACATTGCTTTTCTAAACTGAACATGTTTCACATTCAAAGTCTTACCGAATGTGATCATATGCTTATTGAGTTTAACATATCTGCAGGTATGACAAATGTTAGTACGCCGAACCGTTAAATGGACTTTTAAACATGTATTAGTTACCTGCTGTGACGTCAATGAGTAATGCAGTGTAGAACCAACAAACAGTTGACTTGCATGGAATTAGCCTTTTACTAAACTACTTTTTGATTTATTCCATTGATGTCTAGCATACAACGGGACAGAACATGCTGTGAACTGCCTTGACAGAATCGGTAAAAATGTGACAAAAGATTTCGATCGAGAAGATATAAATGTAAAGAGAAAAGAAATCTCGATTTGACAATAGTTGCACGAATGCCAAAGGGTATCTGCGTCAAAATCTAAATTGTTTTAGGAATACTAGAACTACACAACATTTACGGCAATACCAAGATGCTAACAAGCGACCTATCGGTTAGAATAGCTCCGCTGGTTTTTTTTATTTTATTTTTTATTTTGGTGACATGTAGAAGTGGTTCAGTTCTTCAGCTCTTTACTATGCAGTTTTGTTTTAGCGATGCAATAAAGTGGTTAGTGGTTTCATACGATGTCTCACTATAAAACACATTTTACACAGAAGTTGGTAATGTATTGTACTTTTATACCATAGTCACCATTTTATAACAAAAATCTACTGTTATGAAAAATTGCACAAAATCTCAGGGAAAAAAATGACTGGGAAATGCACACAAGAAAAAAAAGAAAAAAAGAGGATTTTGAGGTTGGCTATAAATAATTCCAGTGTCTTACAGCTTTAACCCTGGAAAATTTTAATGATGAATGAAATAAACTAGGGATCTAAAATAATTTTGAGGCAATTTGAATTTCAATTTTCTAACAAATTTACCTAGTCAACAACATTCAACTTGTACTAGTTGTAGTAGATACAGTATATATATAGGGAAGAAATGTATTAATCGCCATCTTAGTTTCCGTACGGCGACAATCCCCAAGTACCCGAAAGAGAGTCATTCTCAGCCAACAGGGTTCAACACTGGAGTAAAAGTCACTATCCCACAGGACTAGTAAAATTGATAACGTAGTAGTCCTGCAAAAAAATTGGTGGTCCTATCTTTAAGTGCTTTCGCTTGTTCACTTAGGCTCTTCATCTCTCTTCGTTTTTGCTCTACTTCTAATTCACTTTTCCAAACCCCATATTTATTTCAAACACTGTTGTAATTGAACTGTCTATTTCGTTGTAGTTGTTTGTGCATCATCAACTCCTTACTGTAATTTTATTCTCTTTTTTATGTTTTGGAGCTTCTTCTCTCTTTTTTTGTTGCTTTCTGTGAGTAGTTTGTCTTAATTGGGGGGGGGGGGAGTAATAAGATGTTATGTGGTCTTATTTCTAGCTTAAATACTACATAACATTCCTGGTACACATTGATCTAACTATTGCATTTTTAAAAGACAAAAAATTACCTTCCCATAGAGCAAGTCTTTATAGTGTTGTCCTTAGTGCATATTAGAATGTATTTACAACATAAAAATAAATAAATTTGAAGGTTACCAGCAGTTACAGCAAAATTTTGTTACTAATTACATGTACAAGTCACTTCGTCTATTTTCGTGTCTATGTACTTCCGGGTTGACATAAACGTTAAACGTGATACAGTCGGCCCTATAATTACTAAGAAATGACAAAACCGTTCGCAAAATAAAGTTCAGGATTTTAATTTTTCAAACTGAATACCAAAACATGAACACGGAACACGGAACACGGAATCGTGTTACTAAGTAAGTTAGCAGTTTCATTGTAGGCTGTAAGTTGTACCGGTAAAAAAAAACGATCATCACATCATGTAGGAAGTACAAAAACATAGAACACGTTGTTTTCTTGCTGAATAAACTCACTGAAATAACAACACGGTCAAATTGCGTCTTCGATTTTGACAGCCACCATTGTTATGATTGAGCTTCACTAGTTCCCTTGAACGTGGCCGGGCGAACGCCGACATCCAATTTGTACAGCGTTTTTACAAAGGGAGCTCGTCAATAACCTACCGAATAATTAACTCAGAAACGTAGTTTAAATACTAACTGATCTAAGAATTACTGTTCAGAAAGACTACGCATCCGTACATAAATACGAATTCATGCGACAAAGATTTCAACTTTACTATTTACTTGTTACAGTGTAGAGGACTTATTATACACATATCATCGTACAACTAATTTTATTGGCTATAATATTAGCTACATTTGAAAGGTCTCACTTGATTGGCTCATCGTTCGCTATTCCCGTTTTCAAGAGACATTCCGCCAGAATAAAGTGCCACGTAGTACAGCAATGGCGCGAGATCGTCTGTTGGGCGACTTTTCCACCGGGTGTGCTTTTCAAAAACTACACAACACATGCTTTTATGACACGGAATCATAGAAAATCTACCCCGTTTCCAAACTAATCGTAATTTTATCGCGAATAGACAACCGGAGTTGGTCAAAATAGCAAATTAAAAATCAAATGAATTTTACTATGACCGTGAATTCATCATATAGCCGGTGGTTTGAATTCTGAGCTCCCTGATATACCTATCGAAAAGTCACTATCCCGTCGGACTACCTGCAATGGGCATTTTATTTAGTAACCTTTACTGGTACATGGTCCTTACAGAAAGTTACTAGACTCGCGGGATAGCGGACCAGCGTGTATGTCGAACCCTTGCCATACGTTACAGCATAGACCCTCCTGGTTACAGTGGTAACACTCGTTCATGTTCGATTACCTTTCATAAAGAAAACAAAACGAAATGGTTGAAGTGATCTTTTTTTTTAATTTCTTTTCATCACAACAACAAAATCTGCGCGATCAAAAGTGTTGTAAACTAAACCAGAAAGAATTATCGGGCTGGCTAAACTTCCCGATGAACTGGAGTAAGGTCCAAGTCCAAGTAAGCCCCGATAGTACGTGAGAAAATCGTCTCAAACTAGCGATACAACTTTCAAAATATAACTTGACATGTCTTCATTTGTTAGAGTTATACAATTCACTCGAAAACAACAATTCTGTGAATAATGACACTGAACGCAGCGATTTCTCGGACGATGTTACCACTGCACTGTAACGTATGGCTGACAACGACTTGCTTCTGGGTTAGTCCCTCGTGCATCCGGGTACTTGGGATTGTCGTGCATTATTACCACATCGGCAATTTTGACGCTGTAATTTTGCCACCAATATTGATCGTACAAAAACAAAACTCCATAAATGAACTACAAAGTACTTTCCCTTTCAAAATGTGGTAATTTTAGAAAGAGTATTATCGTTTTTATTGACTGACTCTGTCAAAAACACTTCAGTTCAGGCATGGAAGACTTCTCACAATGATCATATACTGGAATGAACCATTCTGTAGGAGGGGTGGTGTGTGAATTGGATTTGAAGTTTACAAACCTTTTTCGAACAAATATTTGTCATTTGGGCGCACAATGCGTAGAATTAAGACTATAGCACATATTACATTGCTTGTTTGACGTCAATAGTGTCTTTTGAAAAGTTGCACTTTACCTAAAGTCTCGCGGACTGATTTCCAATATGGCGTCGGTCATTATGCTCATTAACATATTCATTTTTTTTTCAAATTTCAAAAAAAAATCATAAAAAATAGAAGAGAAGACGTGCTGACTTGAAATTAACAAATCTAAGTAAGCTACCCCCTGTGCATCAACACACCAGATATCAAAGCAATCTGACTTGAACTTTATGAGGAGTTGATGAAAATGTCATTTTTGGGAAAAAAATCATAAAAAAATGAAAATGGCACAGATCAACTTGGCATGAACAAATCTGAATAGCCTCCCCCCAGGGAACATGCACACCAAATATCGAAGTATTCTGGCTGTTACTTTCAGAGAAAATAGTGAAAATATAAAAGTTTGACGGACACCTATGATTCACTCTACTCTCTATACCTCAATACCCACCTATACCTAAAGCTACGCTTTCAGCTTTCGCTGACAGCGGAGCTAATAAAAAATGCCCACAACTTATTAGATATAAGAAAATAAACAATCGACGGACAATTAAAAAACAGATTTAAACTGAATGCCTCCCGTAAGGGAATCACTAATTATGCAAATTAAACTAAAAAGAAACTTTGGTAACAGGCCTTTTTTTGGACAAGTGTGCTTTCTTAGGTGTACATGTGCCAAATTATAAGGAATTGTAAGAGTGTATGATACTGCCTAATTACTATCGTTTATTACCTAACCTAATTAATTATGCAAATGTGGAATTAAAACTCTAATCTATATCAACATATTGTATAGGATGCTTGCCGTCTCTGTTGAGTTACACGCCATCATTTCTCTTCTTTTGTTAAACAAGTATAAGTCTGTTTCCATGCAACTGTATTTTTTATTCTGGTTTTGAAGAACCCTCCTTGGTTTTAGTTAAACAACCCACCAACCTTTTTTCACCCCTAACGTTGTTATGGTTAAACATATAACTGGCGGCGCCTGGGACCCTTTTTTGCATATGACTGACTGACTGTATGTTTGGAGGTGGAGAACTTGTGATGACTCACTGGCAAGTAATCACCAAAATATAAAAATTACCTATATCTGGGTTTTTCACATGCAGATGCCGCATATTTGAATAATCCTGAATGACACACAATCTAAGCAGCTATTTGCAGGGGACTTTGTCTCATTTAGAAAGTTATTTTTCATTCTATGAAACAATTTGTACATGATACATGACCTTGTGTTTCACAGAAAAAATCCTGGAAACAAGACCCAGAAGCTAGTGGTCCTCTGTACAACAGTTTGAATTTCCCGCATATGCATAGATTAGCCATAATCCTCTTTATATAGGGCAGTTCTGTCTATAATGCATTCCTGCCAAAATTAGTGTCAAAATCCCATTACAGTGCGTCTTTCCAAATTTGCATGCACTGTACATGTAAATACGTTATATGTAAATACATGTACATGTACATGAACACATCAGTGTCATTCTCCCGCACACCGTATGCAAGTACATAGTTTATTTGCACTTCCAGAGAGAAAACATGTATATGCAACAATACTCTATACAGTGATTTAATTTCTAGACTTTCGATTTTCAATGGTAATCACTCTCTAAAAATATGTGCTCCGAGAACGAACTCCGGATGAATGTATGTTAGGGCGGTTCTTGGAGTCAGACCGTACATAAAACTACACTATGATACAATACCGCAATCCACAAACTATTAGTTCCACGACATGACGTATAAACGACAGCGTGAACTTTTAATTTCACAGGGACACAGTTGTAAAAGTTTGATACAAATTTTGTGTCGCTGAGGAGAACTATGAATTCGATATACACCAATATAATCGTTTATTTTGGAACGACGCCTTACGTGTGGACCATGTCTAACCCCAGACGAAGCTTGGAAGAGCATGTAGTGAACTGTACATTCACGTAATGCGTTCGATCCCCTAATGAAGCTCAAGAAAATTTTCAGTTTTAGTAAGAATGAAATGGTGACGTGGCAGTATGAAGTTATCTACGTAAACGTTTCAGCATAGACTACTATCCACTGATGTGGTCTATTTAATCATCGCTTCGCCCATGAGGGAAGAAGCTTCACCATAATGGCCGTGATATCGATGGAAACCTTTCTAAATTCTAACCACGTCTGTTAACAAGTAACCTATCACGTTTTTAAGTAAAGAAATATCACGTCGTTTCTAAACTACCAAAGACGTGCTCTCCACATCAGGAAATGGTCATGGGGAACATGAAACGTTTTTCATACGATGGGTGGTATTCAAATTTCACAGGTCACATTACACATAGAGATTTAGAACTTGAAGGTAGTTATAATCAGAACTGCCTAAATCCACGATGCCTTGTTCTACAACTTCGAAGCAAAGATGATAACCGTACGTTTGCCAATAGTAAGCCCCATTTGTCCCCTGTTTATGATGCGTCCCCGGTGACGCATACGTAAAAAAATGCATCCCAAGTGTCAAATATGGTGTCAAATACGCACTTGCATGTATTGAATTATATTGAACTGTTTGATTAGGGCTAACTCGTTTGATCCTTTGCCAACCATTGTTTGAATTAGAGTGATTACATGCATGGGGACGCCACGAAGCAAACCACTAATATAATTGTTTATACTAGGACAAAGGTAAACTATCACGTGACGAGTAGAGGTTACGTCAAACCTATTTTAAAACAAATTGTTAAGCTTAGCTATTAATATTCACGACAACATGGAATTTGAAAAGGCGCTTTCAAGTCTGCGAAGACAAAACTGTACAGCTTTTCCATTTGGTACACACATGTAATGTGGTGATCTGTTTGATAAGGCCAAACTCAACGAAGCAAACGACTAATTGTCTTTACTAGAACAAAGATAAACTATCACGTGAAGCCATACTTAGCAATAGCAAGATAGTAATTTTTGCTACATTTAATATATAATATACGGTTTCTATTGCTGTGTAATAATGACGGTTAGTAACAACAGACTGAATGAGAGACAGACAGACAGCCAGGCAGACAGACAGACAGACAGACTGACAGACAGAAACAGAGACAAATATAGACAGACAGACCGACACACAGACACATACAAGCACACAGAGACATGTATACATACATAGATAGGGTTGTCGGTGGCCAAGTGGTTAAACCACTTGCCTCTTACCACTGCGGTCGGGGTTCGAACCCCATTCAGGGTTCGATTAAATTTACCACGCTGTAAGTAAGAAGAGTGTCGTTCAGTTTGACTCTACCGAACAACGCAGGTTTTCCCCGGGTACTCCGGTTTCCTCCTGCATTAACACTGAACCCATGAGGGATTGCCCTTATTGGACTTCCTGGGAGACAAGTGTTTAAATGTTTAAAGAACTATCCAGTATAAATAAAGATTATTATTATTATTATTATTATAGACAGTCAGAGACAGACAGAGATAGATGGGAGAGACAGAGAGAGAGACAAAGAGAAAAATCTAGAGAGACATACATACATACATACATACATACAAACTCACAAACAAACAAACAAACAAACAAACAAACAAATAAACAAACAAACAAACAAACAAACAAACAAACAAACAAACAAACAAACAAACAAACAAACAGAGACAGACGGAAAAGCAGACAGAGAGCCAGACGCATTCAGAGATAGACACAGACACAGGCAAAAATATACTGACATACAGGCACAAAGAGATCAAAACGATATAGACAGACACAGAGACAAATACATAGGCAAACAGGCAGGCAGGCAGGTAGGCAGACATACAGAGAGACTCAGAGAAAGACAGACAGAGACTAACACATATGGCCAGAATTGGACAAACATTCAGGACAAACAATGTGTAAAATACACTTACATCGCCTCGTTATTGTCTCTTGTAACAGGTACCAACGTGCTCGTGTGCACATAAAGATCGTCATCATGTTTGTTTGATCGACTGACATCAATCTTATTAAATCTTAAGAATTACAATTACAGGGGCGTACTCAGGTCAACAATTGTCCACGGGTTTTAATGATAACGTGTCTAAAAGTCATGTGATATAAAGACAAGTACACGAACGGACAGACAGACAGACAGACAGACAGACAGACAGGTAGGTAGGTAGGTAGGTAGGCAGGCATTCGTGCACATATACATACATACATACATACATACATACATACATTCATACATACTTATATACATACATACATACATACATACGTACGTACGTACATACATACATACATACATACATACATACATACATACATACGTACGTACATACATAAATACAGACAGGCAGACAGACATGCAGACAGACAGACACATACATACATACATACATACATACATACATACATACACACATACATACATACATACATACATACATACATACATACATACATACGTACATACGTACATGCGTACGTACGTACGTGACATACATACATACATACATACATACATACATACATACATACATACATACATACATACATACATACATACATACATACATACATACATACATACATACATACATACATACATACATACATACATACAGACATACATACATACATACAGACATACAGACATACGTACGTACGTACGTACGTACAGACATATATACAGACAGGCACACAGACAGACATACAGATAGGCACACAGATAGACAGACACACATATACATGCGTATATATATAATTATATATATATATATATATATATATATATATATATACATATATATATATATATATATATATATATATATATATATATAATGACAGTTGTTGTAATACTAGTGCAATAGTGCAGCTGATTAGCTACTACTTTAACTAGTCAAATAGGTGTGCCGTCCGGGTGCAGTGTAGTGTACCTTTATATTCCTTTGTAGGCGAGAAGCCAATTAACCTCTAGCCTTTCAGCCTAACAGCCCAATGTAATCATAAGGTCCCTGCTAGTATGGGTCATTCCTTTACTTTTTAGGGGGTAGCTTAATACAACATTTCATCGTCTAAGGTAGTTGTGGGTAGATCAACAGAACGTAAACGACTCTCCCCTCTAACTGTCTTTCTAGGGTACCAGGATCTACGAGCTTGTCTAAGTTAGGAATTAGCTACTTAAGTATCGTCACATACACGTACACTCTTACACTCAGACAGAGAGAGACACCGCACACCAACAATTGCGTTGTAATCAAAATCTAAGAGTAGGAATAGTAATCCGGAATAACTTTATTTAGTTACATTACCATATATAGATTGAATGACGTCATTTGTTCTAAATATAAATTTATCTTTCACTAGATTCATTGTTCTAGAAGACACGAAACTTTCCACCAGAATATTTAAGATTGAGATTTAAGATTATGCCATATGTAAATTGTTCACGTGTAAGACAAATGTTGATCACGCCATTGGAAAATTAACTATTAATTTGAATTCGATAATCAACAATCGATATTGTTTAATCAAAACACGACATTTGTTAGCTACTAGAAATAAATGTAATTAGTACAGGATTAGTAGATAAATCAACATGTTATTTGATCAGGCTGTTGTTAGCTCCTGTTTGTAAGTAAGTAGGATAAATATGAATGTTCCGTTAATTTAAGTAAAACATGCCAAAATTCCGAATATGATAATTCTGGATTGTAACACTACTCTCTCTTTCAACTGAAAGTAGTGTCCCACTACTTCGGCTTACCAACAGGAGGAAACATCAACATTTGAAATTGTGAGATCATAGTTGAAACACGTCTAGAGAAAAAAATGATATAACAAATTATTGAAAGGTTATGTCACGATTAAAGTGAAATCACAATTACTGTATACTTGTGAATTCAGAAATAAAACATACGTAAAGTATTGCATATTTCATTTTGAAATAATCACAAAAGTTAGTATCAATATATATGTCCATTATATGAAAACACACGATATATGTCCTTTATAATCCAATATAATCCAATATAGTGCATGCAGAGAGGTTCTATCTAAACCCAATTTCAAATTCATATCAGAAGCTAACGAAGGATTTACATTTTCTGTTTAGTAAATCGAAACGTGGTAACTTCATCCGAAATGATACATTTTGTAATTTTTTGTAAACGTGTCACATCAACTTTGTTTTTTAAAGACATAGCAACAGGCATGTTCCGTTTGTGTTCGAAAAAACAAAACAGTATAGTGATGCTGATAAGGTGCAACCATATATGGAGTGAATGATACAGAAGTGACAGCTATAGACTTCATGTAGCACATCATGACAGGACGTGAACCATTTGAATAAATCACCTTTTATCTAAACACATGATTATACCATGATAAGATGAAAGGAAATGTCATGGTTCACAATCAGTTGTGATTAGAATATAGATGCTTATTTAATGCATAACAGTTACTTAAACTGCGACATTAACATCACTTCTAATGAACCATGATCGGATCACTATGAGTTACTATGGAAAACGGTCCTTGTAATCACCACACTCATGCGACGGTTGGCCAACCTTGCCACTCATCCACACACACCCATCATCGATGCCCAAGGTAGAATAACCCCGTTAGTAATAAAATTGATCTCAACAAACAACCTTTCCGATAGCAACACCGAGGTGAAATTTATCAAATGGATCGTTATTGAATTATTACAATTGAAAAAAAATGTCTGTATGAAACAAGTATATAAATGTATGATATGGTAGTACGATAACACCATTAGTGATCAGAAATAAACATAAAGTAACAATATCGAAAGAAGCGATTCGCCCTTTGTCTATGGCCATGGTTCCTCATCAAACAATGAGTACAGCTAGCTACATATTTTCTGACATCTTTATTCATTGCATCCCAGAAATATCATTTTCACATAACCACGAGAGTTTTTATCTCTCCTAAATAGGCCACTGACTGTGTCGTCATGCATTCTCTTTAATAAGAAAACTGTTTGGTATGACAAGTTGTCTATAGCATAGATTGGCATTCTTAAGTTTTCCCAGGGGCGAATAATAATGATACAAGACGTTGTTGATAATAGTAAAATTTTGACCAATACTCGCGATACGCCTCGCATGGTTTTGGTTAATTTGCATTTACAAAGTTTAAAAAATGACTTTTTCGGAAGGTAGCGCGTTCGCATTCTCGTTGCAATTAACCTTATTGTATTTATAAACTCGAAATAAATGTGCATTATACTCACGACAAAAGAGGAAAGAGAACTAAACGGTTAATAACTACTCTAGATCTTGCTAGTGAGAATGATGTTCATAATTAGAGTTAGTCCTGTTATTTAGAGTTGGCGTAAAATGTTGGCGATTTTCGCGTCTTAAATAATTAGTTCTCTAAATCTTATTATAATCATTAACGGTCTCTACATGGAATGAATTTTGATTAAAATTAATTTTAGTGGTTGTGAATGTTTGTTACCGGTTGTCTAGACTCAACTCGATTTAGGTGAAAGGCTGATGTATATGTGAAAGTAATCCACGATTAATAGATGCGCACAAGCTGAGTATCCGGATCCGTAGCGCTAGTCGAAAACCACGTTAGTAGAAACATTACTCGAAATTATATAAATGTTTCATGAAATGCGCCTAAAGTTCCCCTCTGAGTAATAAGTTATCAAAAAGTAGCAGACACGTTATCCATCGACTTTGATGAACGTCAAAGTACATCTTCCAGTCAAATTACTATGGCGCGGTATACATGATATAATTACGGATGACTTACTTGACTCGACTACAACATGTTCATCTTGGACAACTTATATTGCTCTTCGATAACTTTTTGGATTCGGCTACTACATTTTCGACAACCCATGCTAATTTTCCTCACTGTTTGTTGTCCTATTGACCTCAATATAATTCACGTGTACCCTTATAAAATAGCAGAGATGACACTCGTATGCACTAGTTTAGCGATGTGCTTGCGCGCCCAGTTCTCTTTGTGCATATATAAAATCAGAATCTATCCATCGTCAAAATATTAACCCACAAACTAAAAGGAACACGAATGTAGTGAATTTTCTGTCAACACACAAAGAATACATAACCCACTGCATTGTATTATATGTTTTGATAAAACCGAAAACAATATGCATTTTTCAAGATATCATATTGCTATTTAACACGATTTGACAAAATAAACGTATTTACAACAATACTCGATTCTAGCAAAATGTAACACTACTCGTTTAAACTCGATAGCAGAAATATATATCGTATATATTTCATTTTATTTATCCTGAGGGGTAGAGTCCTCTTGTGTTGGAAGCAAGCTTTGATCATCCGATTGTTCTGGTTTCCGGCGTTGGGAACACGACTGTGCAAAGTGCACTATTGCGATCACCATAGTAATGATAGCCGCCACTCCAACGGCAACGACAATGATCATGATCTCGGTAAACTTGTTTGCCAATACAGGGTTCATATTCGCCTTGATGTTCTTCGTCTCTGTAAATAAATCATATATGTACCTATTTCTAAGATGTAACGAAATAAATGTTTTTGAAAATATCATATGCGAATGGAACAATGGCAGACAACACGAGTGTATGTCGTCATTTGGTTACTAATATGTTTTCGTTTTAATTCGTTGGAAGTAAACGTGTAGCCTTGTTTATCAGCAATAAAGACAACATACAGAATATGCTGCATATGCTTTCCAAGTGCACCCCCCACACACACACACACACGTGTACACGATACTTTGAATAGCTCTATAATTTTACAATGATAAAAACAATACACTCACCCAACGATATATCTGTGTTGACTGGGGATAGTCGTAAATTTAAGGCCTGGCTCTCTGCTTCGATGCAATCACGATGCCCTTTGCATGAGTAGATTCCCTCTAATGACATTGTCATGTTATTGATGTGTAATCGTTTTCTGTTATCGGTGAACACAAATAATTCACTGGTGTCCTGTCAATTGAGAAGAATAGTATCCAATTTTGGTGTGACTTGTTTATGGCACAGACTCTAGTGTGACAATTGTATCTGTCTGAGGCACACACCTAGTGCCATAAGATCATAATGTATGTATGTATGTATGTATGTATGTATGTATGTACATGTATGCATGTATGTATGTATGTATGTATGCATGTATGTATGTATGTATGTTTGTATGTATGTATGTATGTATGTATGTATGTTAATTTGATTTAATTTATTCATTTATTTCATAAGGCCACCAGCCTTCATTCGACAAAAAGGAGAATGAATAATAATAACAGTAACTTTTCGAACACAATGATAAATACAGAAATGTAAAATGTATTTCATTCGCTCAGAAAATACAGGTTTTCTTATCAGTTTCTAAAACGAAGTGCACAAAACCAACATACCAAAAGCTCATTTCCATTATGAACCCATTGTATGGATTCCGACGATGTGTCACAGTATAGTTCGGCTTGGTCGCCCAGGGCTTTTGGTTGTTTAAACACTCTCAATGTACCCATTTGGCCTATAAATAAAACACAACATTGTGTTATTTTCACCTAAAACGTCGTTCAAAAGTAGTTAAAGTGGAAAAGGATTATACAAAAGTCAGGTCTCAAGGTGATTTGGATGCTTATATGGATACAATCTAGTACTAGGGCTTGAAATATAGTGAAATAATGGTCTGATGAGCTATTACTTACATGTATATGGATATTGACATATAGCCTATATATTACATACCAATCACTTTGATATCCATTGGTAATATGTGGTGTTTGCTTCCCCTGAACGTTGACACCAGGCTGTAACTTCCGCTAATTTGACAATTAACCGACATAATGATTTTCACATAATGTACCATATATGCAATCTTTAATTGGTCGGTGTCTACATTCACGTAGAAGGTTTTTTTGTTTTTCACAGTCATTGCTGCAAGAAGATTTTCCGACCATTTCTCCTGAATGGCAATTTCATGCACGCTCCTAGAAGCAAGAGGGCAGGCTATTGATACCGTAGTGCCATCTTGTGCCGCTATAAATATATGATCACTCAAACAGTCTGTGAAAGGAATGCATAATTATATAGAGACATAATATATTTCCTTACGAAATGCTGTCGTTAATCAAATTACAAACCACAAAAAGAGAAAGATTAGTCAAAACTATTTTAGCAATATGTGAAATGGTATGAATTTTAGTATTTAGTTATTATCTACTTAAACATAGTAAAACGGACGGATACAATGAAGGCCATTTCATCATTCTTTCCAAAGACAGTGAAAAACATTAAGCACTTTTCAGTCTTATAGTTATTTTAGATCTTTTCCTCCAAATTATACTAGTGTTATACTATGCAAACAATCCCTTTGAAATTCCATATATCAACAATTAATTTAAACAATACACATGAGTCAATATTTTGAGACAAATAAACGTACCAACTATTTTGATCTCGTTGATAAACAATATTTCCTTTGTATTTTTATTCCACCATATTACTCGAGAATTATCATCTCTTTGTAAAAGCAGCAAGCTGAATTTCAAATTGACATCGTCCTTTTCTAAAGTTACTTCACGACCAGAGATTTCACTTGGAGGTAATACATCGGATGAACAGTATGTGTGATGGAAGGAATCTGAAATAAACAGTTACAAGTTACTGATATTAATGTCTACTAATAGCATTAAGCTTCACATATTTCAAATATGCATGCGTATATGTATTGTCGCACTCTAGCCCCGTGCGTGCTATTCGAATCCCTGTTCAACCACCAAATAGCCCTGTGGGTCGAAGTCTACGTAAATCTGATCAGTAAACATGGAACGATCGGGGATGTCTCGTGTCTCCCACTACGTACATTGCACTTAACGATTAGAACGCACAGCAAAGTACGTTTTAGACTAACCGTCAAATTTACCTCAAGCTAAATTATAATGCACGACAGCAGTTTGGTTGGTCAGGGATATAGATCTAGTTTTGTATTACAAAGATCAGTTTCTCGCTATACAACTCGCAACTCGTACAGCATCTACCGCCGCCCCATTTACGGAACCAGGCAGACACGCTAAACAGTGTAGCTTGCCGGGTCAGTGAGAGTGGAGAAGTCGGCTACGAAGTGCGGAATACTCTCCCCGAAATGACAGCATCATATGTATGTATGTATGTATGCGTGTATGTATGTATGTATGTATGTATGTATGTATGTGTGTATGTATGTATGTATGTATGTATTTATGTATGTGTGTATGTATGTATGTATGTATGTATGTATGTATGTATGTATGTGTGTGTGTATGTATGTATGTATGTATGTATGTATGTATGTATGTATGTATGTATGTGTGTGTTTGTATGCGTGCGAGTGCGCGCGCATGCATGTATGCATGCATGTCTGTCTGTATGTATGTATGTATGTATGTATGTATGTATGTATGTATGTATGTATGTATGTATGTATGCATGTATATGTGTATGTATGTATGTATGTATGTATGTATGTATGTATGTATGTGTATGTATGTATGTATGTATGTATGTGTATGTATGTATGTATGTATGTATGTATGTATGTATGCATGTATGCACATATTTAAAACACATTTGCCTAAGTAGTTATGTATGTAGCCGGGTTATGTGATCATGAACCTATTATTGTAAGAATGTAACATAATATATTCTAGACTAGTATGTAGGGACATGATACTACATTGATAACGCTTGTTGAACTTACCTGTACGTGTGTGATTCACACACAATATATCGTTGGGTGAATGAAGTGGTCCTGAAATGCTTACAATGTAAGCAAATGGTACATATAGAATACCATTGTTCGCTGTCATGTGGATAACACCTAAGCCAAAGTTAATGACTGCCTCTATGATCAAAATATATGATGACAGTATTTAATATTATTTCACAATGTTTGACAAGGATAATACAAACTATATATATCGTTAGCAAAATATTTCAGGTCGAGTTTAGATAGAACTTATTCAGTCATCTCGATACTATCTTGCAATTTGTCCGCATAGCTACAGTTAGGAAATGTACACAATTTAAGGTTAAACAAATAGTGTTGTTCCTCTTACTCTATCTTCTTAAAAAAATGTTAAGCCCCGCCAAATGAAACTCAAGCATTATTTTAGCCACCCCTTCTGATATTAAAATCATATGGTACAATGATGCATAAGAGAAAACAAACTACAATAATACTCCGAACGAGATTACATTACACAGGGTGTGGATTTCACATATGGAAAGACAATTGTCACCTTGATTGCTATTGATTGGAAGGAGACAACTCCAAGTGTGGAAAAAAATGAAAAAAATGACAGTGTAGGAGGCCATTTAGAGGTATAAAATATCAAACCATAGACATAATTTAAAGTCTCACAATGCTTGAATATGGTAATAAAGTACCAGAATTGAAACAATTATGCTATGCATTACATATTATCTGGAAGTGTATTTTGTTGTGGTAAAGGTCAGAGATATTTGCGGATGTGCACTTTGTAAAACTTCTCTTGAAGTTTAATTTGGTTCCAAAAAATTCAAAAGCGAAACATTTCAAAACTGTCAGACTTTTGATGGCCCAGTGACTGGTCAGCCCACTATAATGGTCGTAAACATTTGTTCAATTCGTTTTAATGCACATTGGATATGCAACAGCTTCATTTAATATCAATTCATGCTTGTATACATCATCAGAGCCAAGTAACCACGGTATAAGATATTATATAATTTGGAATAGACTCAAATGTATGTGTTACATGAACATTTGAAATATTCTTAATTTTGAAAAAAATGCGAAGCCCGTATGAAGATACATTGCCCATCACCAGAAAAATATATGGGTAGGTTGAACAGCTTTTTCATTTTTTTCTGGTCTAATGTCGTATCTTTCAAAGAAGTTGCCGAAAAGATATCACATTCAAAGTATAAAAAAATTGGATGGTGCTTTCTCAAATAAGTAACACAACAAAATAATAATTTTCTTAACCCAACTCCTAAAACGTTTATGGCCGCGTTTATGTTGGAACCCAAGGTGAACTCAGTGGATTCTACTTGTTATCATCATTATAATGGAAATGGAAGTTTGGATTTTGATGTCGAAGGTACAGCTCTATTTACAAATTCAGGGCCATTTTTTCCATAGCAAATTGTCGCTTCAAAATGAATTGCGGAATAACGGTAGTGTCAGTATGCAATGAGATAATCATATCAAACTTTTTAACCAAATACGACGTCGGACACAATTATTGAAAGTCTTCAAAGAATGGATCCTAAACTGCGTACCTAGTTTAATAGTTTTTTCAGGGCCACCAAATATTCCAAAAAGAGATCTGCTGTTTTATCAATATGGAATGCTTAAATATAAGATCGAGCGCATCTTCGGGGTCACGGCACGCAGCATAGCAGGCGACCTCACGTTGGACGACTTTTTCCGTCTTTGTTTGAGTTTTACTCGCTGACATTATACTAGTAATTGCGACTTGCTATCTTCAAATGAAGGAGACTTTCAAGACTGTACTGTTACTCGAGGAAAATACACAGTGCATGTGCGCACTTCTTTTAGTTTGCTGCAAAACATTTATAATTTTTAACTGGACACATTTTAGTCAAAGTTAAGCCAGCGTACAATAGATATATAAGATACATATTAGCGAGGAGTCAGTATACAGTCAATGGCGAACCATCAATTTAAATCGGATATGCTAGGAATCGAGAATAACGATTTTAGAAACAACGCTATGTATTCAAAAATAGCTTTTGTTCTTTTTTTTCCAAAATCTCGGGGGGGGGGGGCAGCTGCCCCCCCCCCCTGCCTCCCCGCAGGCTACGTAATATGTTATACGATAAGTGGGTGTCTAAGTATTACGGAACGTACTATTGTAACAAATTGAGGGGGTGACCTCTACTGTTAATGTAACCCTCCTTCAATGTTACTCTCTCTCCACTCTCCACTCTGTACACGGGATCGACTTGGACTTTTAGGGAATTAGTTCAGACTACACACAATGTTCATGGTTAACCTGGATCATTTGGAAGTGGCCACGGAGCAGATCGAAGCTCCTGACCTCGGACTGTCTCTTCCAAAGACTGAATCCATCATTTTATTATTCCATTAAATTCTTATAAACATAAAATATACAATACTCAAATGATTGGGTGATAAAGTAATCAGCACCATACATGACTAAAACGGAAGTATTGCCGTCGCCTTAATTCAATGCAAATGATATTGACAAATATGAAAACTAGCTAAACAATGTGATCACGTCATTGTTCTTCCAACTGTCTGTAATCAGTCATTATTTGACACTGTTGATCTTATAATAACTTAATGTTGTCATCTTAGTAGAATACTATTCGCGAAATGCAAACATTTGTTCTAAGTATTAATTCATGACAGCTGAGAGTTCACGGTGACCTCGCAAAACATCAAAACTTAGCGAATATCAAAAAGTTGTATTCTGTCATCCGTAACACTATAACCCACCTTTGTTTCTATGTTTGTACTTCTTAATTCCAATATTTTTTACAACAGTAAAACTTAGAGTACCGCACGTTCATACCTAACATTGCGAGGAAGAAGCGTTTGGAATAGTTCGACTCGGGCTAAATATTCTAATGAAACTTTTATATGAATTGCCCGACAATGACTCATTCAGTACGGTTTCAGTCAAAAAGGATATGCGAATGCATACTCATATCATGTTTTCGGTTCATTCATTCCTATCAAGTTAGCTTTGGATTGTACCAACATACGGGTTGAATTTGTTGAAAATGAAAGATATCGGAGACATTAATAAACTGTTATAACAATAAAATTAAATGTAATGTGAAATCAAATCATACATACATATGTATACATTTTATACACCAGCTTCACGAACAAACATTGAGGGGTTATTCTAAGGTTACTTGAAAAAATGTCTTGTTATTTTCGACATTACCTTTGTTGTCACCATTGTCTTCATTGTCACTATATGGACGTCCTTGTGTCAATCCAATAAAAATAAATAGAAATGCGACATACAAGAAAGTAAACCTAGTCTTAGTCTGTATACCTGTATGTAGTTTCATATTCGTGTATTGTGAACGATAGCGTTTCTAACACAGTGTTTTGTTGTAGAATGCATCATACGCTATCACCTGGTACCAATATCGCATTCTAATTGGACGAAACCTACCATCCATATCGACGAATCCAAAGGGAGTGGTTTGTTTTTATTTGTTTTAGTTTTTGGGTGGAGGGGGTGTTGTCAATATAACGCACGACATAAAGGAAGAATCAGAACTACTGTTCAAAGGTTTCACACAAGAATTTTACATATTACATGTACATGTCAAGCATTCTCAAAAGAATAAAGGTTTTTTGATACCACTTGAGTGTTTATTTGTTTATAATCACCAGTTTGGGTGTACTACTTGCTTGGCAATATCCCAAATAATATCCAATGTGGGGTGGCGCCAATCAGCTTCATTAAAGTAAACCATTTGAAGTCAACACCAGAGGTCTCGGTACATGCTCATGCTCAGCCTTTACTGAACGATTAGTCGCATAGGTTCATATATCACATACACCAAGTGGGCGTCTAATTTGGCGAATGTAGTCGGATAGATAGGAAGCACTGGCGTTTGTCGGATTAAATTGAGGATTTTCCACATTTAAACAATTGTGTAAAGTGAACGTTAAGTATGTATTTCTTATACAAACCAGCCTAAGTATAATTTTACTATGCCGGATAACACCAGCCAGAGAATGTATCGGCTCTCCATGTTACTTTTTATGCTCCTTTGTATTTCAAGTAAGTAATATTCTTATGCATCATATCGTTTGGCTCATTACAATGTGCAAACAAAGCGACTTTATATACTGATGACTCAGGTTGAAAACTATAATTTAGCCAAGCATTAGTTGCAGTACAAAGTTTAAATTTATTTCTAACTTGCACTTGGCCATTGATCATAACGTTTACATATTCAAATGAAAATAATAAGCTAAGAGTGTTGACACTATTCGTCTTCGACTCAGAGCGACAATTTCCACAGGTCCCTTGTATTTTCAAAGACTATATGGAGAAAATTATTCAGGAATAATAATTTCTCACCCAGGATGACGTTCACGAATGTTAAACACCTCAAATGAAATACTTCAAGTAAGGCAATGATTCTGAAGCTTTGTTATTTTTTTTTGGCAGCAAAAGTAAATATACAGTGATTTTGTCATTTTTAAAACTGTACATCGACAATAAAGACGCCCTTGATAAGGTTTCGCTGACGTTCATAAGGCCATCATGATGAAACATAGCTATATTATTTTAAGTTTTGTTCCTCCTACACACTACCACAGACGAGTGGGGAGGGTCCAGAAAAGGGAACTTTGAAACGCAAATGTGCTGCTACAACTATTACAAAATACTTATCCGGGGGTGTACTTCTCTTAGAACAGCCAAGCTAATTTCACTGGCAACAAGCCAACACATTAGCCTTAGGGGTTATTACCTGATGTTATCTGTGCGTTTGTCAAATCACCATGAGTGCCGTTTCCATATCCCGACGAATGTCACATTTTAATGGCATTAACGGTGATACGAACTAACGAAAAGATATCGAATAAAACATTTTTTTTATCTTTCTATACCACTCAAAATATCTTAATGTTGTGTCACGTCACTGCATTGTCAGTAAAATCACGTGTGTAACATTTAACTCCGCCACAAAATAAATTTATAAGCGTTAAGTTTTCCGCTACATTTCATATTTTTTTAAGTGCATGTTTGCAAAATTGACTGAAATTTGAAACAAAAATAATAACATGTTATGTTCAATGCATCTACTATCTTTTTAAAGGAACTTTCAGATATCAGTTGTCTGTTTGATAAATGTACCATTTACAGTAACTGGGTCAGTCGCTGTTTGTTTTTACTTAATTTTAATTTACGATCGGAGTGCCTTGTCCGAGCAGAAAACCTGTTGGCAAGCATGTGTTGAGTAAATATCATGACGTTAAGCGACTCATGGCAGAAGTGATATTTAACACTATACGTCACGAATGGTTTGGGAATATATATATATACAGGTTTATCTCAATCACACTGTCTAGTGTAATATTTGACTAGTCGATGGATGTTTTTAACTTAAGAAAAATGAAACTCCACATTGCATATACAAAATTAATTTTGTACATTCCAGGGAGCCAGAGGGGATGTAGAGCATGATGGGTAAAAATAACGCCGTGAGCCTCCATTATGTACGTGTCGTACGTGTACAACGGTGACTGTTCAGTGTTCACTAGCCGTATGTTAGTGTATTTTCACGTCGCCATATCTTTCACAAGAATTCGTCATTTTAGAAACTATACAAGCGGAAATCTTCACTGATATTTCTTCATCTGTGCTACAACAATCAGTTTTTGAATTATTGATATAAATACTGTTTTTTTCAGCGATTTCGTGACGCATACTTGATCCTTAGGTCGTGAATTAGAAGATAAGCTTATTTTTCTTTAATTATATGGCCACATCAGTCATATAGCTATCCTCGGGCCCAAAGGGTTTACGTTAAATTACATTCACCTCTTTTTTCCTCATAGATTCCAAATTTGTACAAGTCAACACGGATCTTATTTTATTCGATTCCAGATTTAGCACAGCAAATCGACTATCTTGTTTTATATATCATTATAGCCTTGTGACGAATCAGGAAATAAACCGACAAATATCTTCATAACGAGTGAAAATGAGAACATTTAAGTATACGTAAGAGGAAATGTAGCTAATTTTATGATCAATGCACGACGCGAGAGTGTCGATTACATGATTGTGATTTTCAAAGTCCTTGTTAAGGTAAGTTTTTGATCAAATTTGTTCAAATGTCTTTTAATGTTTCACAAAGGATGAAACATTGCCGTCCTCGCTCGGCCCTTGACATGAACCCCAATCACATTGTGCCACGTCGCCACATTGAAAACAGAAAACACAACGAAAAGTAGCAACACTGTATACACATAATTCGGTGGGGCATAGGTGCTTGGATTTTGTAAACATAAAAACACACGTTTGCTTTAAAACGACCGACAGCAAATAAAACTCGGAAATTCAGATTTCGATAAAATTTAGTTGTCGAGTATCAACGTTTATTTTCCTTTTACACTCACTATAAACTTGAAAGCATATTTATTATCTTGCATGACCATCGTAGTGATAGTCATGACACAACATATGATCATCTCAATAATAAATCGTAATAATGACGCAAATGGTAAGACAACGGTTAAAAGTACGAGCAACTCACCGAAAGGTCATATAGGTATGCTCTAGTGCTGAACGGTCTCATCGGTGTCACGTGACACCATTCCAGTCTCCTCTAGATCTGGCACATTGCCGCTTTTGACAAAAGAATCACGTGGCTAACTGACTGTTTACACCCAGTCTGTTAAAATACCACACGAATTGATAAGTTTTAACTTTTTTCCAAAATTCAAACTTGATCTAACAACCACATGGTTCGTCAACTGATAAGGGAAATTTTACACTTTATAAGTATTGACTGTGTTCGCCGGATTTCCAATTTCTCCACTGTAACATTTTCATTTCATTCTTATTTCTGTATGATTTGCATGATTTAATGATGTATCATGTAGAGTAGCCCCGAAGTTCATTGACAGGATACAGATATGATAACATGAAATGAATTTCGAGTACAATTGCAATGAACATTATTAACAGCAATGTTTTATATTTTGTTCCCAATTTTGCAGTAATTGTCGTGAATAGTGGAAGTTCGGAAGTATTACCGGTAAAAGCTGGTGGAAATGCCATCCTTGAGTCATGTAACCTAACAAAGCTTGCAACACTTATACGGTGGACAAAGGACACGAAATCGAATTTCATCGCATCCAGAAAAAGTGATGGGTCAAATACAACAATTAACTCTAGATATACTTTTGATGAAAACAGCAATTTGGTGATAACTCGTGTGAAGAGTAAAGACAATGCTATATATTATTGCAAAACCATGGGTGATATTGGCTATGAGACTTCAATACAGCTCGAAGTCTTGGGTAAGTCAACTCTATCAACATCAAAAAGTTAAAGGCGTTAAAGGTACAAGGTCCCGGACGTATCGAACGTTTCAGTGATTTGAAATGGAGCTATGGATGGGAATAGTGTTTTGTTTTTACCTATTAAGACAAATTCACCATGTTTTCCTATGGGGGAAAAATAGACCAATCCCGTCCACGATTTACAACAATAATCGCAAACAATAGGAACATATGCATATGTTATACTTACTATTATGGAAAGCCACAACTGACTTAAGTATGCAATTACTATTATTGTATGTGCAAACACTATGTTATTATGTGCATCCAATAGTTTATTATGTACTTACATTAAGTTATTATGTGCATACTGTATTATTCTATGTACAGTTACTATTATTGTATGTGCAAACACTATGTTATTATATTCATTAAATAGTTTATTATGTACAGTTACTATTATTGTATGTGCAAACGCTATGTTATTATGTGCATTGAATAGTTTATTACGTACGGTTACTATTATTGTATGTGCTAACATTATGTTATTATGTGCATTAAATATTATATTATGTGCAAATATTAAGTTATTATGTGCATACTGTATTATTATATGTACAATTACTGTTATTGTATGTGCGAACACTGTTATTATGTGCATTAAATATGTTATTATGTGCAAATATTAAGTCATTATGTGCATACTGTATTATTATATGTACAGTTACTATTATTATATGCGGTAACACTACGTCGTTATGTGCATACAGTTGTTTATGAAGGGCTTTCATTAAGATCCCCCGCTAGAGGGCACACTTTCTCGGATACAAACACGCACGCGCCGACTCGAGTTGCTGTTGTGGTATCCTTTTGTGAGCACGTCCCGTCGTCTGTCATGGAGTCTGTTCTGTCCGATTTAGGTCTGTCAGCTTTGACAGCACGTTTCTTGACATGACAGAGGGAGTCACTTTCTGTCATGTGCTCGACATGACTGAGGAAAATTTAAGTTTTGGTGTCAGAAGATTGGGTGACCGACTTGATTTAAGAAGTCGGTGCCGGGAAGCTTTGTGGCGGGCAGGGCAGAAAACAGGGAGCTGGTAGGCAGGGGGTCCAACTCGTGCGGCAACTAGATAGTCTAGATCGAGATCTACCGTAACTAAGGGGAGAACTATATGATTTCGGGGGGGGGGGTATGGAGGAAGTAGGTATGGGAGCAATTTTTTCCCCAGTCAGAGTGACAGCAATTTTTTTTCTACTGTCAGACCTGCATCAATTTTTTTTCTTCAAATGGAGTAGCAGTGCAATTTTTTTAATTAGTCATTAAGTTTGAATGCGTTGTTCATACCTATACCACGTCACAATGGTTCACAACTGTACCTCTAAATAACTTGTTCTGTGCAAGCAGAAGAATTAGCAGTTAGTATGAAAGACGTCTGTCTACGTTAAATTACAACTTTAAATTATAGAACAGTTCCAAAATCAACTCTGATCAGTACTAAATCTGTCAATTCATGCAAGTTCTAAGGGAAAATATTATTTTTTATATTTCGTTATATTTGTTGTTTCTCAATTTTCATTGTCAACTTGAGAAAGATTTATTTGTACATCTTTATAAGAGATTTATATTGGAAGAAAAATATATTGATTGCAGAGTTGAACAAACCCACTGGTCCTGGGTCCAGGACTAGCGATTTTTTGGGGTGGACCACACAAATTTTACCTTGTACCACTAATTCTTTCAGCAGGACCACTGGATTTTGGGGACCACCAGTTCACAAAATGATTTGTTCACCCCTGGATTTTAACACTAGTTTATTGACTCCTGTCTTGTTTTTTAAATTGTCTTAATTTACAGAAACCAAATAGTCCCCTTCAGATATTGACTGTGTCATTGAGATATTGCAACACAAATCCTGAAATATGTTTTCTTGGGTCAGAAAAGGAAAGGAAAACTTTGTGTGCACTTGGGTTTAAAGCAGAGCTATATAGTGCAAGTGCTGGAAAAAACAAGAATTTATACTTGTATTAAAAGCATTTGCAGCGCCTATGGAGGCGCGCCGCCAAAGAATACATGAGAATAATGTTTCCAAATTTGCTCATTTCTGGTGCATTGTGACAATTTTTTTCTGGTTCACCTGGAAACAATTTTTTTTCTCAAAATCCTCCATACACAACAATGATAGTACTATGTTGAGTATGCACATAATGTCTTAAAGTCTGTCCATAATATACTATCGAGTTAACGTTATAACATAGCGTTAGCACATACAATAATAGTAACTGTAAGTAGTATAGAATATGATGGTTCCAGATCAGTTCCATTTTAATCTATTATAAAGTAAATAAAGTCTTATTTCTATATTAATTAATTTATTTATATATTTTATATATATATATATATATATATATATATATATATATATATATATATATATATATATATATATATATATATATATATATATATATTATTCAAGTAACTTGAAGTTCTTGAACAAGTTCTTGAATAAGTTCTTGAATACGTTCTTGAATAAGTTCTTGAAGACAACTTATGCAAACAATGGGGTGATAATTCAAGTAACTTGAACAAGTTCTTGAATAAGTTCTTGAATAAGTTCTTGAATAAGTTCTTGAATAAGTTCTTGAAGATAACTTATGCAAACAATGGGGTGATAATTCAAGTAACTTGAACAAGTTCTTGAATAAGTTCTTGAATAAGTTCTTGAAAACAACTTAGAAACAACTTGAAAACAACTTGAAAATTAACTTAATGAAAAGAGTTTTAAAAAATGAGTGATAATTCAAGTAACTTAAGAAAAAATTAAAGAAAAATTAAAGTACCTTAAAAGGACTTAATAAAGTTGAAAAGAGATTATATAATATATTATACGAGATATAACTGAAAAAATGAGTGATACAGAAAGGAGTCAAACAGATGGTTCAATTAAGGTATTAATATTATGGCTCAAGATAAAATCAAAGTGGTGGTTGTTTTTGGTAGAAATAAAAATATTTATGAAAATTATACGAGATTATAAAAATTTGATGGTCAATGTTTTCACAGAGATATCAATATGTGTGTAAGACTGTAAGACTGTAAGACGAATTTAAGTCAGCGAAACTTTGGTGGTGGTTTAATATTATGGTTCAACATGATAACTGCTTTAGGTTGAATTAGTGCTTACGTGGGTTTTATAAAAAAAAATAAACAAATATTCGAGATTCTGAAATTGAAATTTTCTTAACTTACAAGCGTAGCAGTTTTCTTTCTTGTCACTGCCAACTGACCTTGTAACAAGTTAAACAGTTGTAAAGTGCATTAACCTAGTCAACTGACCTTGGTAACCTTGGTAACCTGATAATCCTTAGTGACCCTTAGTGACCTGCTACGCTAAAACATTCCCGTGGTTGCCTGAGGCATGTTCAATTAGATAAATACAATGACTACTATATGACTCATAATAGCGTGACAGGGGAAATCATAGCGTAGCAGGGAAGTCAAACGTAGTGAGGCCACTAAGGGTTTAATTTACTTATAATAGGTATAACAAGTTTAGTCATTTTTTAGTCAATTTTTACCTATAAGGTTTATTTTACCTTTTAATAGGTTATATATATATATAAAAATATATAAATTAATTAATTAATATAGAAATAAGACTTTATTTACTTTACAATAGATTAAAATGGAACTGATCTGCAACCATCATATTCTACACTACTACTGTACATTGAATAATACAGTATGCACATAATAGCTTAAGGATAGTACATAATAAACTATTTAATGCACATAATAACATAGCATTAGCATATACAATAATAGTAACTGTACATTGAATAATACAGTATGCACATACTAACTTAAGGTTAGTACATAATAAACTATTCAATGCACATAATAACATAGTGTTAGCACATGCAATAATAGTAACTGCACATAATAAACTATTAAATGCACATAATAACATAGTGTTTGCACATACAATAATAGTAACTGTACATAATAAACTATTAAATGCACATAATAACATAGTGTTTGCACATACAATAATATTAACTGTACATAATAAACTATTAAATGCACATAATAACAGTGTTTGCACATACAATAATAGTAACTGTACACAATAAACTATTAAATGTACATAATAACAAAGTGTTTGCACATACAATAATAGTAACTGTACATAGAATAATACAGTATGCACACAATAACTTAAGGTAAGCACATAATAAACTATTCAATGCACATAATAACATAGTATTTGCACATACAATAATAGTAATTGCACACTTATGTCAGTTGTGGCTTTCTATATACTATGATTCGTAAGGGGATAATTATGTCAACAAAGTAGGAAAATACAAGTAGTCATCACAACCATTCTTGGCCTGAATATGTTGCCTCCTTATGGAAGCGTCTTCATTTGAATACTTAACAGTTTTAATGTTTTTTTGAGTTTAGCCAATTTTCTAAAACGAAAAGCGTCCTGTAAATGCAAAAACCCACTGCTGACATGTTTTTGTTTTATTTCATATTTATTGAATTAGGAACACGCAATATTGTTTCATTTTATTTTTCAGAGTAGACAATTACAGTGAAGTTCTTTTATAAATGAAAAATCTTAAGTATATACATAATCTCATATATAGTGCAACCGAGCTAATAATATTTTTTTGTAAAGTCATTATTACTCCCTTTAAGATATCAGACATATCAAATATCAGAAATAAGTCAAGAAATATACTGATCTCAATTCAATCCCTGTTGTGCCTCAATCTAGAAATATATTTTGATATCAACTTCATTTTATGAAACATATTACGAGAAAGAATAAATGATTGACTAAAATGCATTCCAAATGTATCTTACCATTCCATTTCCAAATGATCATGAAAAATATGTCTCTTCAATATCGCAATTTTTAGTTAACACTGGAAATACCCGATTTCATGTCTGTCAATCATTTCATTGCTGGTTTACAATCTTTAAATAAGTCATTGCAAATAAGCCTATTAAAATATATACGAAATCATCCAGGCTGTACCGTTACAGAAGCATAGATCATAACCGATGTCTGGAAATGAAGTGTTCTACCATGAAACATAATGCAATGCTCGTGGGGAACGTCTATATAATTATTTGTTTGCTGAGGTGGTTATTTACTTTGACGAAAACTAATTTCACCTGTTGTATCCACCAAGCATAGTATATATAGTCATACTATATGTATGGGTGTCTAGTGAGGCATTTGCCAAAGTCATTGAGCATTCGAGTGAGGCGTATGGCCTTTCTATAAAACAGTGTAATTTTGTTTAGTTTCCTCTTAATTAGAGTTTATAACTGAGTATACACTAAATATATGAGATGGCAACGTCGCTTTACCTACATTCAAAGGACCTGGCAGGCAATGTTAACACTGAACATGTGTTAGTGTGTACCACATAAAACCTACTCCATTACATTATATAGTTTAATTCAAATAATTAAGTAAGTGCACTCGTATATTGTAATGACTAGTGTTCTAGCTAATATGCATCCATGAGTTTTGACATAAAAATGAGAGGTCTTGAGGGAAAAAAGTTGAACATTAAAAAAAGACGATACAGTATAAATGCATATACTAATACAATTGGATCAATAATGTGCTCCAATTGTCATGGAGAGATATGAATGTGGATCAGAACGTTCGAATTAATATTAATTCGAAGCTATATATCTTATTCCATGAACATTCAGAAAACATAAAAACAAACAATATGTTGATTGGCCCGACAAGCCCTCGTATATATCCATATTAAAGCTCAAATTTAACCGCTCGATCAGATCAGATGGGATCCACTCAAGAACATGTAAACATATAACGATTATGGTAGTGTGCAAATATAGTTGTGGCATTACATCAATTAAGGCTTTTATTCTGCGTATAGTAGGCCAAAGTACCGTGAGAAACACACGAAAACTTGAACTTTTGGAAAATGTTGGTATCATATACTTAATTAGTACGCATGTATTCACAGAAACGATTGATCACAATTTTCACCACAACTGTCAATCCACATTGTGATAGACTTGAGATTTTACCAAAAAGGCTTGGATACCATCTATATTTTAACATATAAGCAGTCTTTCAAGTAAATTACTCATAAAACGTATACTATACCAAATATCAAAATTACGATGGTGTTGCTATATATCAATATATTACGCTATGTAAGATTTGGTAAAAATAGTTGCAACCTATAGTCAAGGTAAAACCTTATATAATTGTTCAGACCGGTTGTAAATTATTCTTTGCAAAACATTGAAACTGATATTATACTGACCAGAACTTGCACGTACCAAACAACTATATACATTTTTTTGTTGCCTTGTTGACAAGGAAACCCAATAATTTTCAATTCACTTAGTCGTAAAAAGTGTTTACCGACTGACTGCTAAATTGGTTAAGATCCCGTTGTGGTACTCAAATACATAACAAGTACAACGAATCACAATTAAAAGGAATAATAAGTTGATTGCATTGATTTACTCACTGCATTTGTCACTATGACAACGCAATGTACTGATACCAGTAAATCATTGACAGCTTTTCTGAAGAAATATAGACGGAAACAATTTTAACTTTGCGATTAATGGTGAATAATAAAATGTAGTGACAACAACTGATGAGGTTATAGATTGATAACTCATATATTATGGAAATGAAAAATGTATATGTAATACTAATTTACATTATTAGAAATAGGCAAATTCACTAGTGTAATTTAGTTCATTAATACAACCTGAATAAAAAACAGCAAGTCGGCAATACTATAAGCAAAATTTAACCATAACCATAACATTAATATGGAGTTTTCCTAGTATGTTTATTAAAATATAAATGAAAGGTAAACCGAGCCTATTAATTAGCATTGGGTAAAAGAATTAAAAGCTATATTCCTGAAAGTGTGTTTCGCTTTCTTGTTTTACAGAAAACAAAAAGAAATCGAAGAAACGGAAACATAAAAAATCGGGGGAAAGAAAACCTAATTGCAAGAGAAAACATCGAAGGCGAAAAAGAAAACACAAAAAGAAAAAGACGAAAAAAATAACTAAGGTCAAAGATAATGGATTAACTGTAATTAAAAAATTCGTAGACGTATACATAGCCTGTTAGAGGTGGTAAAATGAGAAATAAGTGCATTGCAACAGCGTACAACAGTATCATTCGAAACTGTTGATATAGAGAATAGGTCGATAATGATACATACACTATACTTTGATGGATTCATCAACCATTGCCAATGACATCTTTTCTATGCAATATGTATATCATTGCAAGGATAGATGCGTTATTTAAAAGGGTTGTGATTGGCTATCAAAGATAAGAATGGTTAATAGGTCGTAGGGTGAGTGATCTATGCGATATCTTGTGTACGTGGGAATGTCATCTTATTGCTCTGTATTGTTATGTAATGGCGCCGACTGAGAGAGACGTACGAATCTGAGCAAATATCCAACTAGAATTGTGCTTTCACCTACAACTTTGAGCGGTTAAATTGAAGACACCAGGCATTATGAATATGTGGTGGATACTACTGTTGTGTTTACTTGTGGAAGTATGTGGTTTTGAGCTGGAAAGAAGGTCGAGGGGAAACAACATGGGCAACACTAGTATTCAGCAGCAAAGGGAACGAGGTGTCAGGATTCAATGGCCAAGATTCGAGTTATTGGACCTACGGAAAAATCAAACATCTTTATTACCAGACCATGTAAGAGTAATAAGACAACTTAAGATTCATAAAAGAAGAAAAAGGGGCCAACGGGACGGTATAAAGTCTCAAGAAAAGAAGGGAATCAACATTGCTAATCTAAGAGTTATAGAAGTCACGGACAACACGGTCATGAATAATTATCGACAGCTGAAAATATCCACCTGGAATGCACATTCAATAAAAAACAAAGTTGTGTTACTAAGAGACCATTTATTGAACAATAGAATAGACATGTGTGTGATAACAGAAACGTGGCTACAAACTAGAGACCAAATATGGATTGAAGGTTGTGATTTGAACAACAACGGTCTGTGCATGATATCTTCTTCCAGAGGGGATAACAGGAGAGGTGGTGGTTTAAGTCTGGTCACTGCGACTACACTCGTTTCAAAGACGATAAAATCAGATACGTTGAGAACATTTGGATATCATCATTGGCATGTGGAAGGGCAAAATCTGGATGTGAACGTACTTGGTATTTACAGACCTCCATACAGCAAACAACACCAGTCTACGGTCAGTGATCATGACTTCATCGAGGAGTTTTTAACCCTCCTGGAATCCTGGCTCCCAGCAAACAACAACATCGTTATTGCGGGCGATTTTAATATTCACATCGACGATAAAGAGGACACAAATGCATGTAGTTTAGTTGACAGCATGGATTCAATCGGACTGGAAATCAGAGTGGATTTTGGCACTCACACAGAGGGTCATCATCTTTTTGACTTAATGATTACGGAAAGTGTAAGTTCTTTTGATATTCAGAAAGTTAGCGCTGTCCATTCCTCTCAGATCATAGAGTGGTAACGTGCATTCTACGTAAAGGTCGTGAAGAGATTGTAGAAAAGACGGTTGAGAGCAGAAACTTTAAGAAGGTAAATAGGGAAGATTTTGTAAATGATCTGCAATTCATTAATTTAACCCCAGATACAGATGCCGATTCGTTGTATAACCAGTTTCACAACGAATTGATGACAATCGTAAATAAACACGCACCAAAAAAAGACAAAAACTGTTATTCAGCTGAAACATCAGATCTGATACAATGAAGATATAAAAAATCAGAAGAAAGTAGTCCGAAGAAGAGAAGAGGTTTGGAGAAAATACCGCCAGACCCATCAATGGATTGCCTACAAAAAGTGTAGAAACTCTCTTCAATACATGATCAAGGCTGAAAAAAGAGAATCTATAAGTACTAAGATACGCGAGTCAAGAGCAAACACCAAGAAACTGTACCAAATTGTTAACAACTTAGTTGGTAAAAAAGATGTCAATCCAATGCCTGAAGAGAAAACAAATAAAGAATTAGCCAATGAATTTGCTGATTTTGTCCTACAAAAAATACTTAAAATTAGAGAGTCGTTAGCAAATAAAGGCAAATATTGTCCAACCTACAGGGAAGTTCCGACTTTCACTCTATTTGCATGGGTGAGTGAGGAAACAGTTGAGAGAATCATCAAGGAAATGCCAACAAAACACTGTGAATTGGATATAGTACCAAAAACATTCCTAAAAGAAGTGTTGAAAGGACTGGTTCCACACATTACTCGGTTGATCAATGTATCTCTTTAACAAGCGTGTATTCATGGAAAAGTGGAAGTATGCAGTGGTTAGGCTGTTGCTAAAGAAGGTCGGACTGGACTTAATATCATCTAATTACAGGCCGGTTAGTAACCTGGCGTTCCTATCTAAAGTCTTAGAAAAAATAGCTTTAAAACAATTTAATGAACACTGCGATCAATATTATCTCTTCCCGGACTACCAGTCAGCTTACAGAGTGAATTTTATTTGTGAAACCGCCTTGCTTAAATTAACTGACGACATCCTGTGGGGCATGGAGGAACAGAAAATCACTGTTCTTGCTGCAATCGATCTAAGTGCAGCCTTCGACACTGTGGATCAATATCAAACTCGAGTCAATATGTATGGAATGTAGGAAAACCTTCATTTTTGTGTGATCTGTAGATTTTTTGTTAGATGTCAATAAAGTACGAGTAGCTATCTTTATAGTACTTTGTTGTACAGGCGTCATTCTTTTTGAGAACCTGTTTCGAAACAATTCCCTTACCCCCATATTAAGCTGACCCTAAATATGCCTTTGCTACAAAAGTTATGACAGCCAATATAATTTGCTATCTGATTTGCTATCTGATGTCTACAGTAGTTTATATAAAACATTTGTGGGTGTTTCAATAAAAGTGAAACAAATTGAGGTGACCTTAACCTTGGGTGGAAACGATCTTGTGATTTTTCAATCCTCTAAAACCTATGCATGCACCCGTCCATCATATATATAGCACTTCGGGACCTCGAGGTATTCAGTATTTACATTGTTTAGTGTAATCACAGATATCGACACTGGCTGTATTTTGGGAACATAATTTTGCTACGAAGCAAGGGCAATATATACTTTTGTTACAAAGTTTCTGAAAGACTATATGATTTGCTATTGCAGACCGATTAACAGGCTTACACATTATGTCTTGGTGGTAGTCAGGGAAAACACCTGTGAATGTTTCGACTAAAAGTTAAAATATCGCGGTGTCTTTGTAATTAGACTATGACCTTGACCTTGAATCATAAAGATGGTGTGATAAGTGTGTTCCCCGTCCCCTAAAACCTACAAATAGACACTTCCATCATATATGTAGCACATCGGGATCCTGCGATATTCATGATCAGTGCCTTAATAATTTGGTGATCTTGATACCAGTTGTCTTGGTAACATAAGATTTTAATAAAAGCAACTCAGCATACACTTTTGCTGTATTTTTCCTGAAGGACTATATAATTTGCTATTTTCTGAGCGATATTCATCTATAAAGATCATGTCTGATGTTAGCTATAGAAAAGAATCCGAAGGTATTTTAATAATTACAAAGAATTAAGAGCTTTTGTCAAAACAGGTCCTCAGTTACAATGTACATACTGCTAACTTAAAGTATACTATACTAAAACATTTGTGAAATATTAATTATTGTAAACAACTTTGCTTTTGTGTGCATGCTGCACCAGTATAACAGTTGTGTAGATTCCCATTTTTATCTACATAATTATAGTCTGGAGTGCGTACATGTAAAATGTAATTGCATTTTGTACAGTGATATTCCTCAACAGTGTGACCTCAGCTTCTATTGATCCTTCTCTTTCTTGGAAATCTCACATAGAAAATATCATCAAAGTTGTTAACAAAAAAGTATGAATTATTTCACGTTTACGTCACTTTGTTCCCAGATCGACCCTTATCATGATATATAATTCATTTATTTTACCACACTTTAAATATTGTTTTGAGATTTGGGGCAATACTTACCAAACTCTTCTCGACCCAATATTCCGACTACAAAAGAAATTTGTCCGCTTGATAACATTCACTGATTTCAATGCACACTCTGAACCCCTTTTTAACCAACTTAATGTTCTAAATATATTTCAACTTAGTAAATTTTCCTCCTGTATTTTCGTGTATGATCTTAGAAATAATCGTTATCCCCACAACATAGAAAAGTATTTTGACCGTCCCATTCATACATATCAAAACCGTTCAGCCTGCAGTGGTAACTTTCGTCCACCATCGATAAAATTGACCATCACCCAAAACAATTTCAAATATGCAGCGACAAAGCACTGGAACTCTTTACCAAGTCACCTAAAAATTAACATGTCCAGGCAACAGTTCAAAAATGAACTAAGAAATTATATTTTAAATTCTACACACCAACCTTAATTTATACTCTTTGGCGTTTTTACAACATTTCTGGTTTTTGCTTTATTTCTTCTCGTGTGTGTGTATGCATATGTATGTATGTGCGTGCGTGTGTGTGTATGAGTGTGCGTGAATGCGTGCTGTGTTTATTTTTGACTTAATTTTCTTCATTGCGTCCATTTATGAATTTGTATTAATCTAAAATTGAATGTACTGGCCATGGACACGACTAGTTCTGCTGAACTATTTTCATGGTCCCCATTAGATAACACATGTATATTTCCTTTTGTCCAATTTGTTTGAAAGTGTAATGTATTATTTATTTATTTATTGTTTGTTTGTTTTTTGTTATCTGATGAAATAAATTTCAATTCAATTCAATTCACCTACGCACGGTACCACTTATAAGTCGGCAAGAACCATTTCTATCTACCGACATTACTTGTACAGTTTGGGTTATTCTTCTATAGGATTTAGTTGGTCAAAGACACATTGAATCCATCTTGGTTCATTAAAAGAATATAAAAAGTGTATAAATGTAGTACCAGTACATGATATTTGGAATGTGATGTTACTCATATAAAAGAAATGTCAAATTTACTGTTCAACTTTCTTTTATGAATAAAGTTTCCTGTTTGTTTATTCAGAATGTCTCTCTGTCTGTCTATCTGTCTGTTTGTTTGTTTGTTTGTTTGTTTGTGTTTTGTTTGTTGTCTGTCTGTTTATTTGTTTATTTATTTATTTATTTATGTGTCCGTTTGTTTGTTTGTTTGTTTGTGCGTTTGTTTGTTTTTGTGTTGTTGTTGTTGTTGTTGTTGTTGTTGGTGGTGGTGGTGGTGGTGGTGGTGGTGGTAGTAGTGTTTGCTTTTCCTACTTGCTAACAAATCTGTTTTGTCAAAGTGTTAGAATTCAAAATATATGTGCAATCCACTGGCAAAGCAATGGAGCACTGAAAGAATTATAATTACAGTTAATTTGAAGATTAGAAGTGAATTCGATCACAATATGGTGATATTACCTGAACAATACAGAAAGATCTTTATTGAATAAGCAGGTTTATAAGCCAATAATAAGGGGCAACCTGTATCCCTAGAAAGATACCCTGTAGCTACGGCCCGTACCCGGTACCCCGTACTACGTATACTATGTGTACGTCAGTCTGACGAAGGTCTACGTTCTATCGGCCATAGTATACGCACTGGCACACTTCCTGTCGGCGTTAATATACTGACATGTACACTAAGCGTACTGGGATGTTCCGTCTATGGTAATATACGCTACGTAGATTTACTGTGCACGTGTCATCTGCGTTTGTGTATATTCAGATACATCTCTGTACATGTTCGTCGGCACACATATACGCTCAATAGACCCACTTTTTGCGTAGTGCGATCATTTACATCATGCCAATAGCACTTTCAGATTAGTATATATTAACACAGGGGATATTGCCAGCAGTTGTCTTGGTAACAGCTTTTTGCTACAAAACAACTCGATATATACTTGTTTTTAACGTTTTTCGGAAAGATTGTATTTATGACCGACTTGCAGCTTTATCGGTCATATCAGATGGAAGTATACAGGAACATTTCGATGAATGTTTCGATAAAAGTCCAACAAATTATAAGTTGACCTTGAACTTTGACTATGACCCTGAGCTTGAATCGTAAAGGTCATGTAATCATTGAGTTCCCTGTCCCCTAAAATGTGTATGAACATGCTTTGATTGTGATTATACCACTCCTGGGGCACGAGATATGCCGTTTTTAATGTTTTAACATCCTTCAAAAATGATGTCAATGTTACCATGGCGACCGTCTCCTGTGAGTTTGCGCAAGAGAATCCAGAGGGGCAACATCAGTTTTCTGAAGGTCTAGATGTTACTCTAACCAAACATACTGCCAAAATTTGTACGTCAAGCCTGGCAATTTGTTTTCAAAATTTCAGCCTTGACTAAGTGAGCTGAAGGCAACAGCTACATGTAGGACTAGACTAGGAGATTCGATCTGCTCCCTGGCTATTTCTAAAATGAGCCAAGTTAATCGTGAATATTGTGTTTGTCTGAGTTAATTCTCCGAAGCCCATGCTATCCGGTGTACCGTGTATTAAGTGCAGATATGAGAGTAACTCAAATGTGTTACACTGGTGGCAGACGTTATGTGCGTTATGACACCGTGACGAAGTTTATACATTAAGAAGACGAAAATTAAGTGACGGATCCGGAGTAGGAAATTGGAGAAGGAGAGACTTTGTTTGAAGGCGCACATGGAATTGTGAATAACTATAAAATGATGGAGACTGTGTCTTTGCAGTGGAGCCGTCAACGCGGATTGACCAGCCAACATGCTATTAGTATAGCACAGCCAATGACGAGCATTGAAGAATAGTTAAATTATCAAAAGATATCGGTCGCTTATGCAGAATGCCGCAGTTGAAGTACAAGTTAAAGACTCTTCATGGACAAATAACTAATTAATCATACGGTAGTAAAATCTTTTCTAAAGATTGGCATTATTTCATTGCTCGAATTCATTTATATTCGTTATCAGCGAGTTTGTTACTGTGTACGAAGCAAATCATGAGAGAAATGTCTAAGAAATATAATTGTATGCAGCGAACAATTTTTAAAATCTGTTTTCTTATCAGAATCATTTCAGCGATGCCGTTTTACATCTCGACGGTCGCATACAAGCAGAAAGAATACGGAAGATTATTTATCTATATAGAACATTTTAGTTTTAATAAAAATATATATCGAAGTATGGAGTATTGCATTTAATCAAAGTTTTATTGACTCCGTGTTACAGTGAGTCGAAAATGCTACATAAATGCGTTGCTCATGCATTCAGGCTGACTGTGTGATGTAAAGTTCCTACAGTGAAGGAAGGAAATATGTTGATATGGTGCTATATTGAATCTGCAGTACAAAATACATAATTGAATTCAAATTTGAGTGTTAACAGAGATCCGACCGACACGAGTCGTACTATTGTCTCTGCAAAATTCCTTTCAAATTTGGCAAGAATTTATGAAATTCCTCAGATGATAAAATCCTGTATAGTCGTTCATGTTTTTTTTTCAATCCTAAGTTAGTTTTAAAGAATGGTATCACTTATTTAATGAAATGATCATCTATTTCGTGATTTCTGAGTTGTCATTAAGGAGTACCTGTATGATTGATTTTGCAAGTCGAAATTTAAAAATGGTTATTTTTTATCTGGAAAAAGACAGGTATGACTGTGTGAGTGAGTGAATAGTCTGGCCAGACGCTGTATGATAGAGGACTCTAAAAGGTACTTCTTGAATAACCACTCGAATTATTGTCATTGTTGAAAAGATAATCGCCGCAATTCCAAACTTTGAAAGTAAACTGACTGATTTTGTTACTCGTGAGAGAAATGTCTATGAAATATAATTGTATGCTCGATTTTATTTCTCACCGACAACTATGCTCTTGAACATTGCTTTATTGCTTGCAAATGCTAACAATGCATAATTGCTTTTTCTTTGACTTTAATGTACATTTTATTACCATAAAATAACACATATGACCTGGTGTCTACAGTGCATCCGAATACACTATTATTATTATATTACACAAATGTTTGTGATGTATGATTTTAAGTAATTTGGCTATGCCTTCAAATGCAAACTTCAAAATTAATACAATTTTTAGAGACGGTAAGGGACATTGTACTGAAAATAAATCGCCGTGCGTTGTTAATGTTGACGGATGCCTCATCACATGTATGACTTGGCGAATTTTTTTCAGTATGCTCGTATCTCGAGCTCCTTGCACTGCACATACGTACATACACGTAATTTGAGGCGCAGGAAACACACAAACACAGCTGCCAATACACGAAAAACGGTAAAATACAATATAACATTACTGTTAACATTTCATAAAAATCATGATAATTTAAATATGCGTTTTGGGGAAAAATGACCGTAGCTTGCAGCTGTTCATAATCGTACGGAGTGGAATGTGAATGTCGTCTATATCGTACATCTTTGATCGAATTCAAAGATTCCTTTATTACCAATATTTGATTAATTTCACCACAATGATCTAATATTAAACTGTTTAAGATTTTAGGAGGAATTATTTGAGCCACTGTTGAATACCATTGGCTTACGCCACGATAGCGTATATGTATTCAGTATTTCGACAAGTTTGCAACATGCATAGCAATGTGCATAGCAACTATTAAAAAGTAGTCCAAAATTCCCACATCTAACCTTATTTGGGCAAAGTGTGCCTGTACGTGATACAGAAAATTACTGACCTGGTAGAGCTCGTGATTTATCCATAGTAATGCATACTAGGGACGTGAATAAAGGTATATGCTAAAACAACAGTTTGAGCGTAGTTTCCACCGGCCTCCCTCCTTGTAATTACTGAAGTATCCAATATACTGGGTGAACGATTGGTCTTGAGGTTTAATTTAGTTAAACTAATGAGTACACTATTGTGTGCCCCCCCCCTCCTTTCAGTCCATCAGAATTTCCATGCCCTCCCATTCGCATTCCCCAATTTTCTGTGCCCTTCTCATTTTCTCCCAAGGTTCCCCAGCATCGATTCTGACCGCAGACTCATGAATAAACACAACCAAGATTAATGTTCAACACATAAATAAAGATACTCATTGGAGAATATTGATGGACACGTACGTAATTGCATACGGCAATTTCAGTTTAGTAATCTCACTAGTAATATATGTACCATATACATAGACGTGTACCGTTTTTATATAAACTTTCGACATCTGTAAAATATGTTGCTACCATGAATTTAGCCAATATATACAACACAATTTAATTTATATTTGCAACTGACGATTCGGTATCAACTATATCGATTTTTTTAAAATGGTAAAATATGAGTAGCTTAAAATATTAGGCTTTATCATCTCAGAGCGTAGATACAACACCATACTTTGTGTTCAGTATGTCAGAAACATTCCAAGAAACATTCATATTCATCAATAAATTTCTTAGCCCATAAATTGAATAATACATTACTTATCACTGTATGGATTGTTTGTTTTTGTATTTAGATTTTTTTTCCTAGACCACTTTTTTCAAATAAATTGTTTATTTGCTTTTTTGTACCGCTATCCACTACTTACATTGATATATCTTCTTTAGAAATGGAAGAAAACTATCAAAACATTTTTTCCGTCATCTTATTATAATAAATGTGTCTTCCAACAAAAAGACAAGTACAATTCATTGCAACCGATTCTTCCGGATCTGAAAATAAATTTAAACATTTTATGTGGATAGTACTGTAAATTGATTGGCTCCTTCACAAAGACTAAGACGTCATTCCAACGGGCGTCAGAGTAACTACATTGATAGAATAGATGCTCATGAGTTTCTATGGCAGTTGTACAAAAAATGCAAATAGCAGAAGGAAACTGTTGTGGATTAAACTTATGAAGTTGTTCATTTGTATATAAGATGTTATGCAAAAGCTTAAACGTGAATTCTCTACTTTTACAATCAACTGTCATTCTTGTAATTGACGTGTGAATTTGGTTTAGAGGTTGATCCCTTTTTTTATGCTGTTCCTTTGTAAACTCAGACCATATAACAAAACATTCTGTCATAAAATCAGTGAACTTGACAGGTAGACATTATGCTCTAAAATTACATTTGAATAAATTACTACCTCAAACTTTTTGTAATTTACTATCCACAAAATATTTCCACAAACTGGTGGCAGCTGAATCCAATAGGTGTTTAACCAGAGAAATCTTGTTTCCTTCTTTTATAAGAGATACGTTGGGCATTTGTAACCCTCCTTGGTCCACACCTCCTATCATAGTTCTTCTTGCCACTTTGTCTCTACCATTCCAAAGAAAATTGTAAATATTTCGGTGAACCTCCAGAATAATAACTTTACGGATTACAATGTTTTGTAGAAGATATGAGAATTGCTAAATAGCTAGAGTTTTAATAATTTGAACTTTATCCAATAGGTTCAAGTTTCTACTCTTCCAAGAGATCAGAATTTGTTTATATTATCCATTGCTTTAGAGACATCTTTCTTTATGGCATCCTGTCTGTTGTATGGAAAATAAATTCTTATAATCTTAATATAAGACGTAGGCCATTTAACCCTTAATAGGTTATCCTGTTTAAACCTCCATTTTCCAATCCATACAGCCTCTGTCTTGTCAACATTGATTTTAGCCCTGAGTTGAGATATAAATTCTAGAGCAGCTTAAAAAGAAGTTGAACTGAATTGATACTGTCAAAAAAGTCATGTTATCTGCACATACAGACTCTTTGATTACAGTTCCTGAGATCTTGATTCCGTTGATGTTTGTGTTTCCTCTTATAGACAACGAGGGTTTCAAGCACCAAAATAAACAACAATGGCGACTAGGGATTACCTTGTCTAACACCCTTTTGTAATTTGAATTATCCTGTGCTGTAGCCATTATCCATAACACAGCTTTCTATGTTGTTATACAGAGCCTTAATCCATTTTGAAAAGACTCACAAAATTTAAACTTGAATAGGAATTCCCAGCTAACTGTATCAAAGGCTTTCTCAAAATACATTGCTAGGAGTATAGCAGGAACATCAAATTCTGCTGTGTAAGAATAAAGTTCATCAATAAACCTCACATAGTCATTAATGTTACGACCATTAACAAAGGCCGCTTGGGATGAACCAATCAGGATTAGCAAAGTCTTTTCTATACGTTTTGCAAGACACATGGAAGCTATCTTCATGTCGACATTCATAAGAGATATTGGTCTCCATTTCTTTAGGAGAAAACGATCTCTATCACGCTTAACTATCAGTGTAACGATCCCTTGTTTTTTGTGATGTGGAGAACCCACTTTGTTCATAGTCAGAATGTAATGCTTCAACTAGTATATTATCATTACTATGCCAGAATGCCTTATAGAACTCCACAGTAAGACCACCAATGCCTGGACTCTTATTGTCCTTCATAGAACTCAATACATTGAAAGTTTCACCCAGTACAATCTTCCCATCACACAAGACTGGAGTATTTATATTGTCCAGGAAATCAATACAAATTTCCTACCTCAACAATACTTTGCGAGTATAAATTTGAATAAAATTGTCTAATTTCTGCCGAACTTCCCCTGGATCATTCTCACAATTTGTTAATGCTCTATTTCCATGACTAGTAAAATTAACAGAAACCTACCAAACTCATCTCTAATGACATCACACCCCTACTGAAAGTAATTCCATGTGCATAAAATCATTGACCTTTGAACTGTAGTGACCAACATTTTTCATCATATTCAGTACTATGAGTGTCTTGGAGCAAATTAACATCGATGTGTTTTTATTTCAACCAATTGAAACTATTTTTTTTCTTTTTTTAAAGTCTCTGAGCCCTCTGACATTAAACGTTAGAAAGGAAAATAAAATACACTGTAATAGATTATATTACTATTGGTATTCTTCTGTATAGCGTAAGCACAAACAAGTAAAAAGAAACCCACAAACCAAACAGTAAGCAAAACATACAACAGCACCCCTATCACAAAAAAATGGATGAATAAAAATTAGTCATCTACAAATTTCCTAGCGATGGGGGGGGGGGGGGAGTGCAAACCCAGAAACCCGTAGAAGTGAACAAGTTACCTTTCCAACGGAGCTTTTAAAAAAACTCATTGTACCATCTTGTACAATACAATAATGCTCATTTAACAATCACTGTATGTTTATTTTTTTCATTTTAGAAGAAGAAGCGGTATCAGACAACAAATCGAATACTGTAGCAATTATCGGAGGAGTTATTGCTTTTGTAGTTATCGTGGTTATTGCTATAATCATCATTTGGAGAATACATACAAGGGTAAGTACGTTTTCTCTACATTTATAGTCGCAAACCAATTATAATTAGAGGGCATTGTCGTTATTCCATTATTTCATTATATATAATAAGAACACCAGTCCTGACATTATGGTATCGGTAGCCCATATGACTCTGATTATATATATATATATATATATATATATATATATATATATATATATAGTTTTGGTAGTACTGGAACTCTTTCTTGGTTGTAACTCGGAGTTTCACGCATGGTGATGATCGCACCATGCGTGAAACTCCGAGTTACAACCAAGAAAGAGTTCCAGTACTACCAAATCTATTACGCTCTGCCACTGCGGTATAGAGCACTGTCTTAGCAGATTGATACTCACCGAGTGAGTATATATATATATATATTCATATTGTACATTAAAACACATGAGTCAGACAAAATATGTAATCGGTCTTTTTGTGGTGTAGGGGTACGTGTCAACCAAATAATATAATCATCTGGTAAAACCAATTTCCGGTTTATCAACAATACTCTCTTTTTAGAGATTAAACAGATTATTGTACAATCTTAATTCATACATTTGTGGAAGAAATTCATCCTAAAGACTAGAATATTAGTAAGGCCTAATAAAAAAATTGTGTGGTTCCGATTACACTGAATTTTAGAATAGGTGGGGTAGGTTTATTGTTTTATTTTTTATGTTATTTTAATTGTTCTATGTGAGTGTCTCGTTCAGGTTTCCATTGTTTTCAAAATGGTCTCTGTGTTGTTTCTTTCTTCCTAACAGATGTACAGCCACTACATCTTGGAAGAATAGTTTTATATTGTCTTTTACAATTGATGTTAATTTCAGCATCCACTATTTCTCGCGAGATTTCACAATTTTGGCGAATTTATTATTTTTTCCTTGAACTTGTAAAAGTCGGTTCGGGTAACCGGAACCAAGCATTTTTTTGTTTAGACTTACTGCTGGTTTACACTAGTCCTTGAAGTTTACATTAAATTTTCATTTTCAGTTTTACACAGAAACTTTCTGATGTAGTCAGATTTTTCACAACAAAATGCTAAAAATGTGTAATTTTTGTATGCATGAAATCGGGATACTATCTATTTTAGCCAATTTTACTTGTACTTGTGGGTGGAGGGATGATGAGCCTGCAACAATAAATTGCTAGGAACTTTATCCTACACAAAGGCTTTGACGTCGCCCATAAGTAGACTTAACTCAAATAAATGAATGAATGAATAAATAAATAAATAAATAAATAAATGAATGAATGAATAAATAAATAAATAAATAAATAAATAAATAAATAAATAAATAAATAAATAAATAAATAAATAAATAAATACATAATGCATATCCACATACAGAAAACTAAAGAAGAATTGTATAACGCTTCCATAGTTTTCAATATGTCGATAAGTTTCTATTGGATGTACTTCATATATTAACATAGCTTTCTAAGTCCAAATTACACATCAAATTCTTCTTCGCAGAATAACAATTCGCAGGAAAGATTTATGACAAGAGACATGTTATCACCCAGCCTTTGTATTTGTAAGACCATCACTCTATATATTAAATATTCGTGAATTTGTTTTAATATAAAAAAGATTGTGCAAAATTAATGTTAGTATTCTGTATTTAGTACTAAATTTTTCAACAAACAAATACTTACACGAATGTAAACCATACTGCACAACACCGAAATGATGTCAGTGTCCTTAAAAAAATGAATATCCTTGTGACAGGATTACACATTTCTATAATAATAGAGTGCATCCAGCGTCCCTGAAGTAGGATTATACTTTAATCATGTGAGTATTAGGTTTATATGTATATATTTGTTTTTACATAGGCTCATAACTGTATAAATATATCATTATACACCAGTTTTTTAACGTGGATTTAGGAGATAAGACATAATACACTGTAAACTGTAAAGCTCAATTGGCTTGAAATAAGCTAGCTTGGTAAAAACATGCTAACGTTATTTGTGAGTTACCTTTTAAGCAACGTGAACATGTTAGTTTGTTCTGACAACAATGCCTTTCAAGTTAAGATATAGTAAATATCATTTTGACAGACGGAATCACTGTTAACGACAAAAACAGAGGAAGAAAGGGAATTATCAAATGAGGTAAGTCTAACCTGGATTGTCCAACACATGCAAATAAAAATGATCGAGACACGCGTGTACTAACACTCATACATACATACATACATACATACGTGCATACATACATACATGCATGCATACATACATACATACATACATACATACATACATACATACATACATACATACCTTTATGCATAAATCTATATATGCAGCCATCCATCCATCCATCCAACCAACCATACATGCACACACACACACACACACACACACACACATATATATATATATATATATATATATATATATATATATATATATATATATACATACACACGTATACATACATACATACATACATACATACACACATACACACATACATACATACATACATACATACATACATACATATATACATACATTCATACATACATACATACATACAGCTCAGCTTTCAATAGAATTTCACCCTTTAGATTATATGACAAACTAATATCGCTGGGACTTACTGCTAGTAACTGTAAATGGGCGTTATATTTTTTATTAGATCCATCACAAGTTGTTAAAATTGGAATTAAATTCGAAATCTCTTGTTCTTAATACTGGTACACCTCAAGGTTGTAATTTGTCGCCGATGTTATACTCATTATTTACCCACGTTTGTGTTACTGTGTCTGATAATAATTTTATCACCAAATTTGCTGATGACACCACCGTGGGCGGATTAATCAAAAGCGATGAAACATCATATCGTAATGAAATGGACTCTATCTTAACATGGTGCTCTGAAAACAATCTTGAACTGAATGTCAACAAGAGGTTATTGTGGACTTTCGAAGGAATCCATCTGATATTGTTCCTCTAGTCATCAACAATTCAGAGGTTGAAATAGTGCAGTATTTTAAGTTTATCTGTGTTTACCTCTCAGCTGATCTGAAATGGGAAATCAATACTGATCATATTGTGAAGAAAGCACAGAAAAGATTGTTCTTCTTAAGACGATTGAGGAGTTTCCATGTCAGCCAGGGACAGTTGATCAAGTTCTACCAAGCAGTGACTGAGAGTGTCCTGACACTGTCAATCATCGTTTTGTGGGGCAATGCCACAGATGATGACCGGAAATGCCTCAATCGAATCGTTAACACTGGCAGTATGATCATTGGGTGCCAACTTCCTTCTCTTAATGAGTTGTACAACGCTCAAGTAAAGAAAAGAGCTCAGTTAATTGTAAAAGACGATTTCCATCCAGCACATAATTTATTCCAACTTATGCGCTCAAGCGAGCAGTACCGTTCGATCAAATCAGGTTCTATTCGCACATTGTTTAGCTTTTATCAAACTGCAGTCCGCACTCTTAATGAATCAATTTAAGTTCTCTGTTGACGCATCAATCTCGTGTTAGGAGTCCTCTAAAGAATATTGTTTTTGTAAATTTTTCATTACACGCAAAATCAATGCTTATTTTATTATATATGTATCAGTATATATATGACAATAAAACACATATCATATCATATCATATCATATCATACATACATACATACATACATACATACATACATACATATATACATACATACATATACACAGGAGTGGTTATATAAGTGAAGACGTAAAGCCACAACCAACTGTGCATAAATGGATTATTAGATAGTACGTACTGCCCAACATTGTTCAACATTTGATAAAATGCGAGCAACCTGAAGATCCCTGTCTTTACGAGTAGCGCCAAAGCTTTCTGTAATGAGTATATTCTCAGTAAATAATGAATAATAGTGACGAATAATAGATCACACTTCTCCTGCATCATTAACGTTATCCCTGAAAATAATGATGATTTTGAATGTTTGGATTTATAATCCAGGCATAGCAAACCCAGTGATATAGACACAGTCTGTCGTGTAGTAGAACGTCCAGGTTATATAATAAAATATTTTCTATTCAAAGAACACATTCATGTAAATTAAAATATTCTCAACAATTTTCTATAGTAAAACATCTTGAAAAATGTTGTAATGACATATTATTCATTCTTTTTCATCCAAAAGGGTGAAGAAACGTCACAAATGATCCCATCAGGAAGTGAAATAGATTCTGGATTTGATGAAGTAGGTTGCATAATATTGTAAAAGAAATACTGTGTATGCTTTGAAACGAGTACTGGTTTCATATGACATCACATGCTAGTACCATAGCCATAGCCAATAATAGTAATTACAAGCTAGGTAGTTTTGAATATTCATTTATTAGTTACCCGCTTAAACCCATGAATACAAATGCAAATGTTTTTTTTTATTCCGATTAGACAGGCCCTTATGGGAAAATACAGAATTAGAAACATCAGCCTCAGAAACATAAAAATGAATTCGATATGAACAAGGAGGTGTCGTTTCCTGAATTATTTTTGCTAGTAGTGTGACGTTATTTACCAATCGAATAATTACATGCTTCTGCCAAGCAGAATATTGGGGCTTATGTATAATTAATTAAATTAGTAAACTGAACTATATATATTAAATTATTAACTTAATCTGATTGCACAGACACATTCCTCGGAATAATATATTACATAATCATATACCTCTGCCCAGGTCAAACATTCTTGTTGACGTTTAAAGCGAAATATCGCTTCTGATATGGGACGTTAAAGGTCATGCTATCACGTTTAAACGTCATCAAAAACGGCGGTCACTGTTCGACGTTGGTGTTATCGCGTATGACCACAAACCTGAGACATCTTTCAAAACAGGGAAATTCTGACGAAATTATCTAAACCCAAATGATACTATATTTACTAATTCAAAATCAGTACGTACATTTCACAATAGTATCGCCCACTGTAAGCCACCCACTGTGTGCACGCTACACTAACTGTACCACACACGATCTGATTACAATCCGATGTAGATATCGGCTAAAGGTTCATTGTTATTTTGCATCGGTATATTTTCCTAAATTGACTTCCGCATTACATGTTCATGTTTTGACAGAATTTTGAAGACTTAAAGTTTAGTTTGTATTCATTACTAGTATTTGTAACAAAATACGAGTGGTTACCTTGTGTGTTCCATAAATTGTACGGATTTCAGAACAGTGAGCGTACGGGTTTGGGTTCGATGACCTTGAAAGTGTGTGTACATATCTAATCAACAAAGGTTAACAATTGGACTCTTCAATTTAATTTCTAATGATTTTTTTTTTCATGTGATTACTCATACAATATACACTCAATGATCTATTTGTATGTATGTGTGTGTGTGTGGAGAACATGTGTATTATGGGCATGTGTTTTTTCTTTGTTTCTTAATGTTTTTCTACTTTTGAGCAAGTCTTTGCAATAGCAGGATCACACCCTTTCACAGTATCCATTTCCGAAAAAAAAGAGGGAAAACAAATAGCACAACAGTGTTGTAGCACAACTGTAAAGTTGTTAATAATGTTTATCTACATGCTGATCCATACTAGGGACACGTGTTCATTTGCTTAATCATGTATCCAGTTGCCTATCAAAGTTCCAAACCTGTTGTTATCTTTGCATGGTCATGTCGCTAGATATCTTTTCATATATTTTTTTTGAAATGAGACTTCACAATCCTATCCATTCAGAGGCATTAATTATTACTCATACATACATACATACATACATACATACATACATACGTACATACGTACGTACATACATACATACAGACGTACGTACGTACGTACGTACGGATAAGTGCTGTTATTAGATTAATTGAAAGTACTATATTGTATCAATTTAATCTTGTACATATACATTTTAAATGATAATGTTTATTTTTATATTTCGTTACAGAGAATTATAAAAGATGGGATAACCCATGCAGACAGTATTGCACAAAGCAATACCGTGAACTTTCCATTACCTCGCCAGTTTCTCAATGTTTGGTTTTTGATAACATTTATTCGTTTTGTATTTCCTTATTTGAAATACGACGAACATTCGAGACGTTCAGTTTGATGACAAAACAGAGATGTTTTTCAGTAAAATAATGTGTTTCTTAATAAATTTCAAATACTTACATATATGCAACTATATCATTACAAATAAAATAAGGAATAGAGAATTTAATAGAAAATGGTAAATACCGTACTTTTCTCCCATACATAAAGAACAACTGTACTTTAGTACTTAGCATTTCAGGTTTAATTGTTAAATATGCTGAGTTTTAGGAATATTGTTTGGCTTGCCATTATTAAACTATTGCAACTTGGCCTCTACTTTGCTGTAAATATTTATCCCAGTGAGTACCAGTTCATGTTAAATACTGGAATGGTAAACCGGGTTTTGGGAAATTAGTAACATTGGCCACTGAGATTTTTTGTTTAGTTCAATTTTCTAACTTTTATGGAATACTCATGAAACCGTTTGCAGGTGCCAAAAGTAGGTTCAAGATCTTCTGGTGTATAGTGCTGGATACGGATGTATATTTAGTAATTGAGTGATCAAAGAAGGTGACTTGAATTTGAATTCTCACGCCTAACGAGTGTGACCAGCTATACTGGCCTTATAAAATAACTTTGTAGTGGAGAATCGAATGTAACGAATAACCTAGTCACCTTCACATTTCACTCATTTATATCGATCTTTAGCATGTGTATATCCAATAGAAACTCATCATTTATTGATTTCTAAAGAGGCATGGGGAAAAATCACTAATTTCGGAAGTTTTTCTATGTTTTTTTTTTTCTATTCAAGTATAAGTAAATATAAATTGTCTTCAAATGATAACACATTACTTATTTAGTTTCGATTACTGTCTCATATTTTATCATTAAATGCTTTACTATGAAATATTTTAGTTATCTAGTCATTTTGTACTCATCACTATTCCCAAATATATCTATACCAATACTTAATAATATTACACGTGACATACATTATAATTGGATGGTCTATACTTTCATGTATGTTCAAGATTACCAGATGCATTTCAAGTAATGTCCAACGAACGAATAATAATGATGTCCAACCAATGAATTACACCAAACCTCGAAATGTAAGTATAATTGTAATACATTTTCACACATATACGTATCCAAACCTAAACATACAAAACACTATTTTCATGCAAAATAGGTGAATTCAGTTCCATTACAATTCCTGCCTTCTTACATATTGACGTGATCTCCCTTTTCAATCGTTACTTTAATTGGTGTTAATTGTAAATAATAGAAATGCATACACATGTAAACAATAACAGTTATAATTACTTGTGGATCTCGTTCGAAACTTTAAAGACTTTTTTTAATAAGGTGGGAAAAAATAAAAAAGTTGTTCAACGGGCCCGACCTCCTACCCATATTTTTGGTATTTCTTTATTTATTTTTTTGGTGATGGGCACTTTGTTTCAAAAGTAAGGGGATTTCTTTATGTTTTTTAAACATAATATGTATGTATATATACATATATACATGGATATATATGGATGGATAGATGGATGGATGGATATACGCAAGGATGAATATATAACAACAGTTTAGTGGAAATATAGATAATTGCTTATCGATCATGTAATTTTGATCGATTGATTGATTGATTGTCTATTAATTAATTAATTAATTGTTTCATTAGTTGCTTGTTTGTTTGGTTAAAGTATTGCATGATTAATTGATTTGGATAATTTACTAGTTGATTATCTGATATATATTAATATAATTGCTCTTCATCCGTCCTTATGTAATACATTATAAAACAAACTTCCTAACTAGAAAGGTGGTTTACACCACTGCAATAAAAACAAAAACAAACACATTTCAAATTTAGCTAATGTAATTACATAAAGATGATTATAATAATGAAGAGTGTTTAACATTTTGTGTCATCTTTATTGCATTTCAATAATTCACCAATCATATTATTTACTGCCTAGGTCTCCGAAGTTAGACAAGAAGAAAGAGATACTCATTTCATTTTGTTTAATTGATGTTAAGGTATTAACAAGATTTATTGTACATGTAACATGGTTGTCTTTCTTTTTACACATGTCTTAGGATGAACAAACATGTGATCAGAATGAAGACAAACGTGCATCGGATCTAGTAAGGAAAATACAACTTCATGTTCTATAATTTCCCTATGCCTTCCAATGTGTGTCTTTCATACAATGATGGAGACAGACTGACATATATGTAAACAGATTACGAATACATCAATTCGTAGTGGGAGAGATAAATAAATGTATGTACGTACGTACGTATGTATGTATGTATGTATGTATGTATGTATGTATGTATGTATGTATGCATGTATGTATGTATGTATGTATGTGTGTATGTATGTGTTTATGTATATATGTGTGGATGGATGGGTGAATGAATATGTGACATTAAGTGGATCTTAATGAGTGAAGGTCATCTCCGACAAAGAAAATTGATAATATTGGCAAAAAATAATTTTGAATATGACAAATCAAATAGGTATATCACTTGACCACTTAATGTCACGTAATTGATGGATGGATGAGTGGACGGATGGATATATGGATGGATGAATATATAACAGCTGTTTAGTGGAAGGATACATATATTTATTATCGATCGCATAATTTTTATTGATTGGTTGATTATTTGACATATATTATATATATATATATATATATATATATATATATATATATATATATATATATATATATATATATATATATATATATATATATATACTTCTTTATATAATTGGGTCGTCCATTCTTACGCAATATATTATAAAACAAACTTCCTAACTAAAAAACGGATTCACACCACTTCAATAAAAAACAAAAACAAGTAAATTTCAAATTTAGCTAATGTAATTACATAAAGATAATTATAATACAACAATTGAAAGTGTTTTACATTTTCTTTCATCTTCATTGCATTTCAATAATTCGTCAATTCTATTATTTACTGCCTAGATCTCCAGAGACAGACACGAAGAAAGGGATGTTCCTTTCATGGTATGTAATATTGCATACTAGCTAATTTTTTTATTTTATTTTTTTACATTTTTTCACATTATTTAGTTTGATTTAGGTATTAACGAGATTTATTGCACATGTAACATGATTTTCTTTCTTTTTACACATGTCTTAGGATGAACAAACACGTGATCAGAATGAAGACAAACGTGCATTGGATCAAGTAAGAAAAATGACACTTCATGTTCTAAAATTTCCCTATGCATTGCAGTGTGTGTCATTCACATAATTGTGGATGTCAGCAAACTTTCATATGTAAAATGTTTATAGAATGTATAGTGTTTCCATTAACATCTACCACCAGCGAGACCAGTCTGTAAGACTATAGCACAGTTTGATAGACAGACACTCTTGCATAGACACAGACTGACTGACTGAATGAGTGACTGACTGACTGAATGACTGACATATAGACTTACAGATATTCAGAGATCATACATCCATCCATCCATCCAGCCAGCCAGCCATCCATCCATCCATCCATCCATCCATACATACATACATACATACATACATACATACATACATACATACATACATACATCCATCCATCCATCCATCCATCCATCCATACATACATGCATACATACATACATACATACATACATACATACATACATCCATACATACATACATACATACATACATACATATCTATACAGGTATTGGTGGCAATATACATTGATTAATGGATCTGTTGTCAGTTTAAAGATGCATTGCGCGTCTTTTCATACAATGCCAGTACAATTGTGTACGCGCTCAGAGGGATGGTTTTCATCTGATCGTATCCTGGGTTCACCTGGAAAATACTGTATGTCGTTGCTGGCGTTTAGTCTTTCTTCTATAAATATCCCATGATCAAAGACCTGAACATGTCTTTTCATCACTTCCTGATGACATTTTATTTTAAACGTAATAAAGACAAAACAAGTCTAAATATAACAACATAAGTGACGTCATTTCACGTTATGTATCTTGGAGCCGGAAAACGACTCTTGGTTAATTGATTGATTGATTGACTAGATATATTTCTCGATTTTTTGTGAGTGAGTGAGTGAGTGAGTGAGTTGGCGAGTTATTTTGGATGTTTTCACTGCAACTATGGAAACTATATAATTTCCTTCATTCTCCTTAAAGATTACAGGAGGGAAATCAGACAATGGAGAAAACACACCATTATTGGTAAGTAATTTATGATGTAGAAAGTCACGGGTTTGTGTCATTTGTATATAACTGAACTTATTCGTCGAATTGTATGTAATTATCAAATATTTTAGTTGTGCATTGACCCCAGTGTGAGAGACCGGCGAAGATATATACTATGCAAAAAATCACATAATTGTTGTTGTTTATAGACACTTTTCCAAATAAATTGCCGACATTAACCATAAAGTTACTAAAAACAATAATTACATTTGTTTTCTTTCTTCTCTGTACTTTAGGATAAGCCAATGAGTAATAGTGATGAAAGCAAAACCTCTTCAGATCAAGTAAGAGAAAATACTAGTTATTACGTTAGTTGATTTTTGTTAACCATTATATAAG
>NC_135557.1:10781045-10811045 GCF_964340395.1 Glandiceps talaboti | reverse complement strand
GGATACATTCACGGTATCTACCAGTTCGACTCTTGGCTGAACTGTTTCAAGTACTTTGACTAGAGGTTATATCACTTGGCTACTTTATTTCACAGATTAACAACACTTGTCCCCTTTTTTGTCCTATTCTGTTTGATTGATTGATTGATTGATTGATTGATTGATTGATTGATTGATTGATTGATTGATTGATTGATTGATTGATTGATTGATTGATTGATTGACTGACTGACTGACTGACTGACTGACTGACTGACTGACTGACTGACTGACTGACTGACTGACTGACTGACTGACTGACTGACTGACTGACTGACTGACTGACTGATTGATTGATTGATTGATTGATTGATTGATTGATTGATTGATTGATTGATTGATTGAAGCGGCTCTAAGACTGGAGACTAAGAGTCAGTGACTGTGTGAGAGTTATTCATGACAACTATCGGAACTATATAATGCCGTTCATTCTATTTTAAAGATGCCAAGAAGGGAAGCAGACGATGGACAAAACACACCACTATTCGTAAGTAGTTTAAGATATAGAATATCAAGAATTTGTATCATTTCTAACTTCTTCAGAGAATTTATTGAATTTGCAATCCTTTTAATGACGCATTGACCCCCGGTGTCATAAACAGTATACAAGTAATCACGTAAATGTTATTGTTGACACTTTTTCTAAGTACCTTGCTGAAGTAGAAATACAGATCGTGAAGACATGGATTCATATACTGAAACATGGTTGGATAGCAGGATGTATTTATGGAGAAATAAACAATAATGAATTGGTGGAAACATAGATTTATTGTTTGATTAGTTGGTTTGTTGGTTGGTTGGTTGGTTGATTGGTTGGTTGGTTGGTTGGTCGATCGATCGATCGATTTATTGGTTGGTTGGTTGGCTGTTTGTTTGATTGATTGTTTAATATGAATACACAAAGTGAGTCTAAGGACTGTAAGAGTGAGTGAGTGGGTGAGTCAGTAAATGGGTGAGCTAGTGAGTGAGTGCATGGTCGTGTGGATGATTCGGTAGGTATGTTTGCGTCACTGTGAATGAGTGACCTACCTAGTAAGCTAGTGAATGACCTACTTATAGAGTGAAGCGTAAGTGATTTTGATAACGGTAACGAAAAACCACTCTTTCAAAATCTAATAGGTTGACGAAAACCCAAATAGTGAACACTCAAAAGAAGAGAAAGTAAGTAATTGTTTACTTCATAAATTATTTTTTTTTCAAACAGCTTATTAACAATCACTATATGAGGTGGGGATGGGGCTCGGCACATGGACAAAATTTAACAAGGTTGTATGATACTATAGGTAGTTATATTAGAGATAACCAACTATGTTGTTGTTAGATACAGGTTGGAACCCTCAACATTTTGGTTAATGTGTGTAGGGAAAGTGGGTAGGTAATCGTCGATCCTTCTTTCTGAACGTCTCGAAATCAGATTTTAGTGGGGTCTCTTTATCACTCACAGTTAACGTTGTTGTTTATTTGTCTACATTTTAATTGTATTGTTCATCAAACAGAAATGCCAGTATTTCAACATTCGCATTGTCTATTTGTGTCTACTAGATTTTAATGTCGGAATGCATTAATTTAGTGCTGCCTAATTTCTCTTGATGTTCTTGTTTCGTGTTTGTGCTATAATTAGTCTTTTTGGATATAATTGCGTTGTCTGCTATTAAGTCACGGTGTTTAGTTTTTGGTTCACGTAAATAAGATGAATTAATTATATAAATGTCGTGGCTGTATGTTGTTTTGGGACCAATGGAATATTATGTATGTTTGTATGTCTTGCAGCCTCTTTTCGTCAGTTTCATTTTTTTCGATTCTTCGGTACTACGTGTTTGTATGTACCTGATCGTTTGACACTTGAGTCCGGTGTTATGATTGACTGTGTAAATATTGGAATATATTCGTTTGTTTAACACGAATTGTAATAGCTAACACTTTAAGTTGTTGGTGTTGCTGACTTTTGTGTATTGTAAGATCAAGATGTGTTACTCCCGTATCAGAGCTTTTAAAAGATAACCTGAAAGTTGGATGCATTTGTTATTTTTCACTCATTGTTTAGTACAACTCATGTGTCACACAATATATCATACAGTTTATATTTCACGTTTAGCTACTTATGTTTCGGAAATTGATAAAAATACAATACAAATTAAAGCTTACTGATTTTAATTTGTTAGTCATTTCTTCTGATAAATATCAAGAAACCAAAGCTGAAATTTTGCATATTTAGGTGTACACTGACGGTTATTCTGTGTATTTTCACTGCAACGTACGTACGTACGTTCATACATACATACATACATACATACATACATACATACATACATACATCCATACATACATACATACATACATACATACATACATACATACATACATACATACATACATACATACATACATACATACATTCAAGCTATGTTGATATTGTACTTTTTAAAAGATATATCACCAATATTTTGTCTTTTCGTAGATTGTACACCCCTGTAACAAACGTGACAGTGGTAATGTATCGTACAAGTTTACCTCTCGTGACATTTTTCGTAGTCTTCTTCTGAGGATATCCGATGAACTAAATGAAGGTAAGAGATTGATTGATTGATTGATTGATTGATTGATTGATTGATTGATTGATTGATTGATTGATTGATTGATTGATTGATTGATTGACATTTACTTGAGTCGCTATGTACAAAGCTAAATAGATTCAAACTACGTTAATTAATCGAATGACATTTACATTTGAGAGCTTAGGTGCATTCTTGATTTGCAGAGGTAGAAACGGAATGTTATCAATAGGAGCAATTATTTGGACTATAGACTTGATAACGTTGATATTGTATTATACACCTGGATTAAAGAATTATGTAAGCTTGACAACTAGTATAACTCAATATCAAGACTATAAATATTTGTTTTAAATTATTGTGTATGTCTCAACATATATTGTTTTCTTACAACTATTTAATATCAGGAAATTTGAAAAAAAAAGCAAAAGTCGGAGTCTTGCAGGACATACATAATTTGACACATTCATTGCATAGCAATAAACAACGGATTACTATTTTAGAAGTGATGTTACGGATTCAACTCGTTTGCATAATTTTGAGTAAATTTGTTATCGTATCGACCACAACAAATAAAAAAACTGATACAACTTTAAGTGACCTTTTCGACGGAAATACAACACTGATATCATCAAACCAGAATGACTTAGAGTATCAGTTATGCAGCATGGTGTGTTGGTCTTTTTTACATCACACATAAATTAATTAACCTGCGTTGCAAAAGACGCTGAAAATAGTTTCGCTGTTTCACATTTTTTGAGTAGTGTTCAGAATCATATGAATGGGTAGCAAAAGCACAGACAGAAATGTCAATCAATCATGCTCATTTTCCAGTGCACTATATGTGAATTTACCAGTCACTGCAGCTACATGCTCTGATATAACTATATGATTCACAGTCATCGTTCAAGAATAAACAAATCCCTCAGTGTATAGTGAGTGCACATGTCTCTTCAGCCGAATAACATTATTTGAAATTAACAAATCTGAATAAGCTACCCTCTGAGCATCTACATGCCAGATATCAAAGCAATCTTACAAAGTAGTATTTGAGAAGAAGTTTAAAATATCATTGTTGTCAAACATTTCGAAAAAATAGAAAATGGCACAGATCAACTTTACATGAACAAATTTGAATACTCCCCCCCTCCCCCCCCCCCCGGAACATGTGGACCAAATATCAAAATATTCTGACGAATGGTTTCGAAGAAGATGATGAAAAAAAAGTTGATGAACCGACGAAAGACGACAACAGAGAATCAACCTAACCAGCGGAGCTTAAAATAGAATATCGATAGAAAGTAGTAACATGCAAGCCTATAAAATGATACATTTTATCACACTGAGAACACAAAAGAAAACATCACTAACGGAAGAAAACAATTAAGATTCAAACATAAAAACTGTAACATAAAATGTAGAATTTCATATGCGTGCTCACTATCAGTTCCTCTATATTTTTTGAGTAATTAATAACAAAAGTGTTAATGTAATAATATATATTTATAATGTTGTTAAATTGAACACTGGTCTCTCTAGTTTGGTAGTAACATAACGTGAGTGCGTGCGTGCGTGCATGTATGTATGTATATGTATGTATGTATGTATGTATGTATGTATGGATGGATGGATGGATGGATGGATGGATGTATGTATGTATGTATGTATGTATGTATGTATGTAATTTATGATTTTAGTAACAGTGAATCCATTCTTTGTTATGTTTACAATTAGGTGAATTTAAGAAATTGAAATTCCTTTGTTCCAACATACCAAAAGGAACGAAGAGTGTATTCGACAAACCGTATGATCTCTTTCAAGCTCTTGCAGAAGCAGGCCTAATTACGCCAACTGACTGTAGATATCTAAAGTCTAAGCTGATTGACATATCCAGACATGTTTTAGCTGCCATGCTGCCACCATTTTAGCAGCAATGTTTCGAAGTGGGTGAGAATTATCAATACCGAGGATGCTAGCAGCTGACTTCAGTGTGTAACTCACTTAAGTATTCTCGTTGACTGGAAAATTATGTTATTCACCTATGTATGTATATTCATTGGTAGAGCATGGCTACAACTGTATGGCTTGCTGGCGTTTAGGTTCAACGTTAACCTGGATTGTAATTGTCCGCTTATGTGAAAGGAATTAACGAAGAATGTGCTGTAAAAGTCAAGTAGTGTCGATTATGTCGCATTGTCGGTGGTTATAACGAATTATTATGGGAATGGGAATTTTTGCAAAACGAATAGATGGCGAAGGCAAGCACTCGAAACTACATTGTTTCTGAATCAACGAGCATCAACGTATCACTGATGAGGTAGTGAATTGTGTACATGATAGAAACACGTCATTTTAGTCAGAAACTGGCAGCTGACGTGAGATTTCACATGTTAAACACTACTTGTAACACCAAGCTGACAAACGGTAACATTATATATATATTTTCACATAGCCCGAAGTTAATGGAAGTTGTTTAGACTCTGTTCTCAAACTTTCTTGCAAGAATTGTTGTCACATCTAGAAATTTACCACAGAATGTGAGTGAAGGACAAACTATAACGACTACTTTTAATTAAGCTTTTAATTTAATGAAGTTGCTATTAGTGTTCTTGTTAATGTATGCCCTATATTTTTTAAATGAATGACACTTTTGACCTCTACCATTTACACAAATACATTTACTGCTCTATGCACATCATCTACACAATTTATGTTACTGTCTGTATATAGCAATGTTATATATTTCAATTATGATTTCATGTTTTTGTACATAAGAGCTGTACTATAATTGTGATATAAAAAAAGTTCCGGGAAAAGAGGTAGCCATCTGTTTTGTGTTATTGTATTGTTAGTAGTTACTAATCGAGACATCTGAAGAACAAAGTTATACTACAGTAATGTTGAAAATAATGACATATGATATCACACGATTTCTTTGTAAAATGCCCCCCCCCCCTACACACACACACACACATGGAATATTTTTATTGTTCTAAAAGGAAGGTTAATAATGTTAATACGGCGTATTCTGATCATTGAATGTCCGGTCATTTAGCTCATTAATGCGGTAGGTAAGCGTTGTAAGAGGGCGCCCCATATTTGACAAAGTGTATAAAAGAACTATGTGCGTTCTTAAAGGAAAGGAAAATGACCTCATCGGAAACGAGAAAATCCGATCTACTTCAACTCACAAAAATGCCGTCAATCTTGGCTTGGACACATTGAAATATTGTTGTATATTTTTGTATGCATGGTATGAATACATCGATACTAAACGGAAAGTGTGATTTACATGGTCTTTATTTCCAAGATGTAATTTATAATATAATGTTCTCATACAACATAATTACTTTTAAATTAACATACTAACTGGTATTAATAAAATATGCAACAACTTCAGTCATATCACAATCAAGTGATGCATCAACACCTAATGTAACTTCTGTCAATCCACATTTCAATCTATCGGATAACTTGTGTTTTGCCGATTTGCCCATAAAAGTTACATATTCCTGCAGCGACGGTAACACACTACTGGTTAGCGACAGGTTTCAGATCGAGAGGCATTATAGTTAGGCGATACTAAAATATTACAGTCGGGACAGCACGGAAAGTGAGAGAAAACTCCGTGTCAGCCATTTGTGTGGGTGGGACAATGCTAAATTATGGATAGAGGCAGTACGCGCGTTGTCGAGTTTGCAGACATGAGAGTTGCCAGTAACGCATGTGACTGGTAAACAACGCCTGTGTCTGGTTTAATACATATTCGGGTTTACGCCTGCGCATTTTGCACACGTTACAATTTGTTTGTGTATATAGTTATTCACATCATGCACATGTGTCACTTGTACTTCACGTGCAGTGCTAGTGCTCCTTCAAGTCACAGAATTGTCTGTGTTCCAGTCTAGATGTATACATCGCGAGAGCGTAGTGCAAGTGCGAACTTTCACGGTAAGTTGACCCCTGTTCTTTCATCGACAAAAATGTACATGTGTCACTATTATTAGAAAAACTATGCGTGTGTCTGGATCACAACAACTTGTAATTGTGTGCTAATAAGTATACACTATTCAATGATGGCAATATTCTACTCTATTTCGACCGTAATACAAAACAATCAATATTGGCAGCTGAATATTCCGGAGCAATCGCCGGCAACGATAACTTTGAATATTGTATATACCCAAATAACGTCATTATTTTGTATGATCATCATAGATAGCATTCTTGAATAGAATCTTAGCTCACGTCACAAGGGACTGATTCTCCATTGTCAGAAACGTTTCCCGTAATATCAAGCAGGACATGCAGTTTAGAAAGTAGTGTGTTTGTCGCTAGTATAGACCATGGATGTATTAGTGATACATCCATGTATAGACCCATCCCTATGCATTGTCTCACTCTGAGTTGTAACACATAAACACAGATAAAGATAAGATAACGAGGTGTAACATTTATTATGCGTACATGATTATGAATTCATCTTTATGCTCAAAATACAATGTACAAAGCAATTGACACAAGTACAATTAACATTCTGTGGGTTTAAAATGGGCCATATAATGAGTTTTGAATAAACACAGCTGTTGGAATGAACGATGTTTTGAAGAGAACCATGCAAGATTGTGTATACATAGACAGTTTTCTGAGCTTTCCTAGTGACTAGCATGAAGTTTAACAACAGACATTGATACTGGTAGTAGTACTGTATTCTCAGCTGTGTCTACAGTCAATCTTTACATGCATGGTAAAGCATACAAAAATAACATGCAGAAATAAAATGATTAAAATATATTCTTTTAACCAACTGATGGAGCACTGTTTACATCGACTAGAAAGTTTCCAAGAGGAAGTCTATCATCTGAGGTCAAAATATGCAGAAACTGAATGAAAATTTGAATTATCTAATGAAAAAGAAGAAGAATAAGTGCCTTTCTTTAATTTGTATAATGAGAATAAAGCATGAAATGATGAAATTCATCTTCTACCGCATAATTTGACAAAATTTAAAGATTCTTTCATCATGTACAGGAATCTTAGGAGTACACCATCTCCCCAACTCAATATAAATATTATAATCCAAAATTCTAAATTTAGTCACTAGTCTTCTACCAACTGGATTTTTAATTTGCAGAAGATGTTTCTCAAAACCAAAAGCTGTTTTAAATAATCTAAATGTTCTCATTTTGTTTTTATTAGTACTTTTTTCTTCTAATGTCATTATGTAATTCCCTGTACCATGATTACAAAATTCTAGACATAAGTCATAAAATTATGATGAACCTTCCTAGTATAATTAAACCTGTAAAGATTTGACCACACACTGTTCTCATTATATTTAACAAGTAAGTTTCTAATAATAAAATATAAATACCCCATGTTGAATAACACATAGAACAAATGTAGGCTGCTCACAATAAATTGTCCATCAACAATTAATCTATACCAATACTTTAACAGAAGTTTAATTACAGTGAAATTAGTGGGGAAATGACCTAATTCTCCAACAATACCACATCTTGATATCTTATAAGAAACCCAAAGTAGAAATCTATAAAAAGAAAAAAAAAACATCAACAAGAATCTGAAAATTTCTCAATTTCATAACCCCAAACTTCACATCTGTAAGTCACAATAGCAACAATTAAACAATCAAAGAGATCTAAAGCCACATCAATAGAAATACTCTAGTTAGAAGAAATAGTTATACATGAACTTAAGAGAGCTCTCGTGGATTTAAACTTCAAGTTATTGAGGTTTTGTTTAAATTTACTGTTAGAAGAAATAATGATACCAAGAAAACAGTATTCTCTTAGGCTTACATTGTCGAGAGTAAAATTATAAAAAATAAAATTTGGATTTCCTGTATTTACATATGACCTTGATTTCTTAATGTTGATTATTATTTTCTACTTTGTACAAAATAATGTAATTTAAATAAACAACTTTGCAACTCAACTTTAATTTCTAGTGGTAGAGATTCATCAGCATATAAAAGACAATTCAGAGACACACTTGTAAGTTTCACAGGGCTATCATTCTTGACAAAACAAGCTCTTTCCAAACTGGTGGATTCTAAATCAACTCTTTCCTTGTTTTTGACCTTCCTTTACCAATCTTAGACTAAAGTACTAAAATTTATTACAAAAATGTTCGCAATTTTCGTTTTAAACATGTACAAATGTAACTACATTTTTGTATGAGGCCAGACACCAGAGTTATACCTAGCCTTGCAAACTATGCTCTATTCCAAATTCATTCATGCTACAACAACACTGTCACTGTTTCTCACCTACTTCTATCCATCTTAGTATAAACTATTAAAATTTATTACAAAAATGTCCGCCATTTTGATTTTTAGCATGTAACTAGGAGACCAGACACCAGAGTTACCTAACCTTACAAACTATACTCCTTTCCAAATTGAATCATGCTACAATAACACTGTCACTGTTTTTCACCTATTTCTATCCATCTTAGACTAAACTACTAAAATTTATTAGAAAAATGTCCGCCATTTTGATTTTTAGCATGTAACTAGGAGACCAGACACCAGAGTTACCTAACCTTACAAACTATACTCCTTTCCAAATTGAATCATGCTACAATAACACTGTCACTGTTTTTCACCTATTTCTATCCATCTTAGACTAAACTACTAAAATTTGTTAGAAAAATGTCAGCCATTTTGATTTTTAGCATGTAACTAGGAGACCAGACACCAGAGTTACCTAGCCTTACAAACTATACTCTTTTCCAAATTCATTCATGCTACAATAACACTGTCACTGTTTTTTACCTATTTCTATCCATCTTAGACTAAACTACTAAAATTTATTAGAAAAATGTCCGCCATTTTGATTTTTAGCATGTAACTAGGAGACCAGACACCAGAGTTACCTAACCTTACAAACTATACTCCTTTCCAAATTGAATCATGCTACAATAACACTGTCACTGTTTTTCACCTATTTCTATCCATCTTAGACTAAACTACTAAAATTTGTTAGAAAAATGTCTGCCATTTTGATTTTTAGCATGTAACTAGGAGACCAGACACCAGAGTTACCTAACCTTACAAACTATACTCCTTTCCAAATTGAATCATGCTACAATAACACTGTCACTGTTTTTCACCTATTTCTATCCATCTTAGACTAAACTACTAAAATTTGTTAGAAAAATGTCAGCCATTTTGATTTTTAGCATGTAACTAGGAGACCAGACACCAGAGTTACCTAGCCTTACAAACTATACTCCTTTCCAAATTGAATCATGCTACAATAACACTGTCACTGTTTTTCACGTATTTCTATCCATCTTAGACTAAACTACTAAAATTTATTAGAAAAATGTCAGCCATTTTGATTTTTAGCATGTAACTAGGAGACCAGACACCAGAGTTACCTAACCTTACAAACTATACTCCTTTCCAAATTGAATCATGCTACAATAACACTGTCACTGTTTTTCACCTATTTCTATCCATCTTAGACTAAACTACTAAAATTTGTTAGAAAAATGTCCGCCATTTTGATTTTTAGCATGTAACTAGGAGACCAGACACCAGAGTTACCTAACCTTACAAACTATACTCCTTTCCAAATTGAATCATGCTACAATAACACTGTCACTGTTTTTCACCTATTTCTATCCATCTTAGACTAAACTACTAAAATTTGTTAGAAAAATGTCCGCCATTTTGATTTTTAGCATGTAACTAGGAGACCAGACACCAGAGTTACCTAGCCTTACAAACTATACTCTTTTCCAAATTCATTCATGCTACAATAACACTGTCACTGTTTTTTACCTATTTCTATCCATCTTAGACTAAACTACTAAAATTTGTTAGAAAAATGTCAGCCATTTTGATTTTTAGCATGTAACTAGGAGACCAGACACCAGAGTTACCTAGCCTTACAAACTATACTCCTTTCCAAATTCATTCATGCTACAATAACACTGTCACTGTTTTTCACCTATTTCTATCCATCTTAGACTAAACTACTAAAATTTATTAGAAAAATGTCCGCCATTTTGATTTTTAGCATGTAACTAGGAGACCAGACACCAGAGTTACCTAACCTTACAAACTATACTCCTTTCCAAATTCATTCATGCTACAATAACACTGTCACTGTTTTTCACCTATTTCTATCCATCTTAGACTAAACTACTAAAATTTATTAGAAAAATGTCCGCCATTTTGATTTTTAGCATGTAACTAGGAGACCAGACACCAGAGTTACCTAACCTTACAAACTATACTCCTTTCCAAATTGAATCATGCTACAATAACACTGTCACTGTTTTTCACCTATTTCTATCCATCTTAGACTAAACTACTAAAATTTATTAGAAAAATGTCCGCCATTTTGATTTTTAGCATGTAACTAGGAGACCAGACACCAGAGTTACCTAACCTTACAAACTATACTCCTTTCCAAATTGAATCATGCTACAATAACACTGTCACTGTTTTTCACCTATTTCTATCCATCTTAGACTAAACTACTAAAATTTGTTAGAAAAATGTCCGCCATTTTGATTTTTAGCATGTAACTAGGAGACCAGCCACCAGAGTTACCTAACCTTACAAACTATACTCCTTTCCAAATTGAATCATGCTACAATAACACTGTCACTGTTTTTCACCTATTTCTATCCATCTTAGACTAAACTACTAAAATTTATTAGAAAAATGTCAGCCATTTTGATTTTTAGCATGTAACTAGGAGACCAGACACCAGAGTTACCTAGCCTTACAAACTATACTCTTTTCCAAATTCATTCATGCTACAATAACACTGTCACTGTTTTTTACCTATTTCTATCCATCTTAGACTAAACTACTAAAATTTGTTAGAAAAATGTCAGCCATTTTGATTTTTAGCATGTAACTAGGAGACCAGACACCAGAGTTACCTAGCCTTACAAACTATACTCCTTTCCAAATTCATTCATGCTACAATAACACTGTCACTGTTTTTCACCTATTTCTATCCATCTTAGACTAAACTACTAAAATTTATTAGAAAAATGTCCGCCATTTTGATTTTTAGCATGTAACTAGGAGACCAGACACCAGAGTTACCTAACCTTACAAACTATACTCCTTTCCAAATTGAATCATGCTACAATAACACTGTCACTGTTTTTCACCTATTTCTATCCATCTTAGACTAAACTACTAAAATTTATTAGAAAAATGTCCGCCATTTTGATTTTTAGCATGTAACTAGGAGACCAGACACCAGAGTTACCTAACCTTACAAACTATACTCCTTTCCAAATTGAATCATGCTACAATAACACTGTCACTGTTTTTCACCTATTTCTATCCATCTTAGACTAAACTACTAAAATTTGTTAGAAAAATGTCAGCCATTTTGATTTTTAGCATGTAACTAGGAGACCAGACACCAGAGTTACCTAGCCTTACAAACTATACTCTTTTCCAAATTCATTCATGCTACAATAACACTGTCACTGTTTTTTACCTATTTCTATCCATCTTAGACTAAACTACTAAAATTTATTAGAAAAATGTCCGCCATTTTGATTTTTAGCATGTAACTAGGAGACCAGACACCAGAGTTACCTAACCTTACAAACTATACTCCTTTCCAAATTGAATCATGCTACAATAACACTGTCACTGTTTTTCACCTATTTCTATCCATCTTAGACTAAACTACTAAAATTTGTTAGAAAAATGTCCGCCATTTTGATTTTTAGCATGTAACTAGGAGACCAGACACCAGAGTTACCTAGCCTTACAAACTATACTCTTTTCCAAATTCATTCATGCTACAATAACACTGTCACTGTTTTTTACCTATTTCTATCCATCTTAGACTAAACTACTAAAATTTGTTAGAAAAATGTCAGCCATTTTGATTTTTAGCATGTAACTAGGAGACCAGACACCAGAGTTACCTAGCCTTACAAACTATACTCCTTTCCAAATTCATTCATGCTACAATAACACTGTCACTGTTTTTCACCTATTTCTATCCATCTTAGACTAAACTACTAAAATTTATTAGAAAAATGTCCGCCATTTTGATTTTTAGCATGTAACTAGGAGACCAGACACCAGAGTTACCTAACCTTACAAACTATACTCCTTTCCAAATTCATTCATGCTACAATAACACTGTCACTGTTTTTCACCTATTTCTATCCATCTTAGACTAAACTACTAAAATTTATTAGAAAAATGTCCGCCATTTTGATTTTTAGCATGTAACTAGGAGACCAGACACCAGAGTTACCTAACCTTACAAACTATACTCCTTTCCAAATTCATTCATGCTACAATAACACTGTCACTGTTTTTCACCTATTTCTATCCATCTTAGACTAAACTACTAAAATTTATTAGAAAAATGTCCGCCATTTTGATTTTTAGCATGTAACTAGGAGACCAGACACCAGAGTTACCTAACCTTACAAACTATACTCCTTTCCAAATTGAATCATGCTACAATAACACTGTCACTGTTTTTCACCTATTTCTATCCATCTTAGACTAAACTACTAAAATTTATTAGAAAAATGTCCGCCATTTTGATTTTTAGCATGTAACTAGGAGACCAGACACCAGAGTTACCTAACCTTACAAACTATACTCCTTTCCAAATTGAATCATGCTACAATAACACTGTCACTGTTTTTCACCTATTTCTATCCATCTTAGACTAAACTACTAAAATTTGTTAGAAAAATGTCCGCCATTTTGATTTTTAGCATGTAACTAGGAGACCAGCCACCAGAGTTACCTAACCTTACAAACTATACTCCTTTCCAAATTGAATCATGCTACAATAACACTGTCACTGTTTTTCACCTATTTCTATCCATCTTAGACTAAACTACTAAAATTTATTAGAAAAATGTCAGCCATTTTGATTTTTAGCATGTAACTAGGAGACCAGACACCAGAGTTACCTAGCCTTACAAACTATACTCTTTTCCAAATTCATTCATGCTACAATAACACTGTCACTGTTTTTTACCTATTTCTATCCATCTTAGACTAAACTACTAAAATTTGTTAGAAAAATGTCAGCCATTTTGATTTTTAGCATGTAACTAGGAGACCAGACACCAGAGTTACCTAGCCTTACAAACTATACTCCTTTCCAAATTCATTCATGCTACAATAACACTGTCACTGTTTTTCACCTATTTCTATCCATCTTAGACTAAACTACTAAAATTTATTAGAAAAATGTCCGCCATTTTGATTTTTAGCATGTAACTAGGAGACCAGACACCAGAGTTACCTAACCTTACAAACTATACTCCTTTCCAAATTGAATCATGCTACAATAACACTGTCACTGTTTTTCACCTATTTCTATCCATCTTAGACTAAACTACTAAAATTTATTAGAAAAATGTCCGCCATTTTGATTTTTAGCATGTAACTAGGAGACCAGACACCAGAGTTACCTAACCTTACAAACTATACTCCTTTCCAAATTGAATCATGCTACAATAACACTGTCACTGTTTTTCACCTATTTCTATCCATCTTAGACTAAACTACTAAAATTTGTTAGAAAAATGTCAGCCATTTTGATTTTTAGCATGTAACTAGGAGACCAGACACCAGAGTTACCTAGCCTTACAAACTATACTCTTTTCCAAATTCATTCATGCTACAATAACACTGTCACTGTTTTTTACCTATTTCTATCCATCTTAGACTAAACTACTAAAATTTATTAGAAAAATGTCCGCCATTTTGATTTTTAGCATGTAACTAGGAGACCAGACACCAGAGTTACCTAACCTTACAAACTATACTCCTTTCCAAATTGAATCATGCTACAATAACACTGTCACTGTTTTTCACCTATTTCTATCCATCTTAGACTAAACTACTAAAATTTGTTAGAAAAATGTCCGCCATTTTGATTTTTAGCATGTAACTAGGAGACCAGACACCAGAGTTACCTAGCCTTACAAACTATACTCTTTTCCAAATTCATTCATGCTACAATAACACTGTCACTGTTTTTTACCTATTTCTATCCATCTTAGACTAAACTACTAAAATTTGTTAGAAAAATGTCAGCCATTTTGATTTTTAGCATGTAACTAGGAGACCAGACACCAGAGTTACCTAGCCTTACAAACTATACTCCTTTCCAAATTCATTCATGCTACAATAACACTGTCACTGTTTTTCACCTATTTCTATCCATCTTAGACTAAACTACTAAAATTTATTAGAAAAATGTCCGCCATTTTGATTTTTAGCATGTAACTAGGAGACCAGACACCAGAGTTACCTAACCTTACAAACTATACTCCTTTCCAAATTCATTCATGCTACAATAACACTGTCACTGTTTTTCACCTATTTCTATCCATCTTAGACTAAACTACTAAAATTTATTAGAAAAATGTCCGCCATTTTGATTTTTAGCATGTAACTAGGAGACCAGACACCAGAGTTACCTAACCTTACAAACTATACTCCTTTCCAAATTGAATCATGCTACAATAACACTGTCACTGTTTTTCACCTATTTCTATCCATCTTAGACTAAACTACTAAAATTTATTAGAAAAATGTCCGCCATTTTGATTTTTAGCATGTAACTAGGAGACCAGACACCAGAGTTACCTAACCTTACAAACTATACTCCTTTCCAAATTGAATCATGCTACAATAACACTGTCACTGTTTTTCACCTATTTCTATCCATCTTAGACTAAACTACTAAAATTTGTTAGAAAAATGTCAGCCATTTTGATTTTTAGCATGTAACTAGGAGACCAGACACCAGAGTTACCTAGCCTTACAAACTATACTCTTTTCCAAATTCATTCATGCTACAATAACACTGTCACTGTTTTTTACCTATTTCTATCCATCTTAGACTAAACTACTAAAATTTATTAGAAAAATGTCCGCCATTTTGATTTTTAGCATGTAACTAGGAGACCAGACACCAGAGTTACCTAACCTTACAAACTATACTCCTTTCCAAATTGAATCATGCTACAATAACACTGTCACTGTTTTTCACCTATTTCTATCCATCTTAGACTAAACTACTAAAATTTGTTAGAAAAATGTCAGCCATTTTGATTTTTAGCATGTAACTAGGAGACCAGACACCAGAGTTACCTAGCCTTACAAACTATACTCTTTTCCAAATTCATTCATGCTACAATAACACTGTCACTGTTTTTTACCTATTTCTATCCATCTTAGACTAAACTACTAAAATTTGTTAGAAAAATGTCAGCCATTTTGATTTTTAGCATGTAACTAGGAGACCAGACACCAGAGTTACCTAACCTTACAAACTATACTCCTTTCCAAATTGAATCATGCTACAATAACACTGTCACTGTTTTTCACCTATTTCTATCCATCTTAGACTAAACTACTAAAATTTATTAGAAAAATGTCCGCCATTTTGATTTTTAGCATGTACATGTAACTGAGACCGGACACCAGAGTTACATGTACCTAGCCTTGCAAACTTTGCTCTTTTCCAAATCTCATTTAACAGAAACATAACTAGCAAAAGAAATCATGATCAAATACTACACCAATACTTTGACCATAAATATTTGCAAGTTTTAGAGTTGAACAATAAATGTATTAATCCTTTGTTAACTTTCTTATCTCTTACAGGTTTGTTACACAGTACATAACAGATGTCCTATTCAAAGAAGCTGTTGTTTTGCTCGTCTCTAAGAGAAAAAAAATAACTTCAGACTCTATGTGTAGTAAAACAGAAATTTAGATCTTAAATCAATTAGTTGTGCACAAGGACATGAGCTCTATTTTGAACATTTTTAATACAATTGAAATGAAGAGTGTGTGTGTGTGTGTGTGTGTGTGTGTGTGTGTGTGTGTGTGTGTGTAAACAACTTAGTCGAAAACTGCAGTCCGATTTCTTTGATACTTGGTGGTCATGTTATATTGGATGTCTAGTAGTGAAATTGTTCAAATGAAAATGATCACATCAGATATATGGGTTTTGGGTCAAAAATGTGATTTTTGTCAAAGAATTTAAACTACAAAACTACTGGGCAGATTGGCCTGAAATTTGGTGGGAACATTCTCAGGGGTGTGTAAATTAAGATTTGTTCATGACATGATGTTTCCATGTGTAATATGCAAAGTAGGGCTTTTTGGTTAAAAACCTACAATTCCAAAACTACTCAGTAGATTGGGCTGAACTTTTAACAGGGATGTATCTGCCGGTGTATAGATGAAGAAATATTAAGCATATAATGATCTCATCAGTAACATCCAAATTAGGTGTAAACATGTAAATTGGTCAAAAATTTATATCTCAAAAAGTACTTGGTCAGGGAAACTGAAATTTGGTGAGATGGTTCTAGAAGTGTTGTTCTGCAGATTTCCTTTAGAATAGTTTGACACAATTGGCCCTAGCAACCATGACCATGGCCTTAGCAACAACCAAATGGCAGTATATTTTGGTTAAATAAGAACACCATCTGGTAGGCAGTTAGTAAACATTCAAAAAATGTATGCAAATATCCCTAGCAACAGTGGCCCCGCCCATGGCAACAGCCCAATAATCACATATGTGACAAACATAACATGTTTGGATAGGCAACTGGATAGTCATTCAACAAATGAACACCTATTTTTAGAATGGACTAGCATATGGATAAATATTTTAAAAAACTACAGTTGTGCTACATCGCCATTGGCAGTATTTTGGAAAACAATAGTTGTGCTACAATGCCATTTTATATTTCTTTTTTTCTAAATATTTTTTTTCATATCTGAGGTAGTTATGTTTTTCATTGTTCTCCATATGCTCTCTGTTTTTGGTTTCTTCTCATCAGATGTACAGTCATTACATTTTGGAAGAAAAGTTTTATATTGTCTTTTTAAATTGATGTCAGTTTGTGCATCCACCAATTCTTGCGAGACTTCATAATTTTTGTGATGTTACAATTTTTTTCTTGAACTTGTTAATAAAAAGGTTAGGGTCGGCAGTGAAAAACTAGGCAGGGTCAGATAACCGGAATCAAACAATTATTTTTTTTTATTGCTTTAAGAATTATTCAGAACATGATGATTCCATTATTGATATGCAAATTATGGCTAAAATGTGTCTTTTTGGTAAAATAATCTTTAATTCCAAAAGTAATGAGCTGGAAATTAATTTGAATGGCTCTTGGGGTATATAGATGAAGAAGTGTTAAGCATATGATGATCTCATCAGTGACATGAAAATTAGGTATAAAAATGTGAATTTTGTTTAATCTTGTCTCTTGGCTCTCTTCGTTGGTGTAAACACACATGTTTTTGTAATTTGTACTTCAAGCACTTGTTAAATGAGAATGTTAAAAGACACAATCTTTTGTCATTAGAAAAATTTTGGATATTGCAAAGAGATATAGTCATATAACTTAAATCATGGATAATATTAATAAGTAATAAAATGTAAAATGAACAGAAAACCAGTGTGGACTTCTATATATCTGACAATTTTACATGTTATACACAGAGTGAAGCTAGCATGTAAGTGGTGAATGATTTCATTTTATTTGATTCAGTTTTATTTTTTGTTGTTGAATGAGACTGATTTTAGGGAGCGATCAGATTTTACGCTGACTTTTTGTTCACCCCACCCCTGCTGACAAATAAAAAAACACTGCCCCCCCCCCCCCACATCTGTTGACAAGAAATATTCTTGTTCTTTCTTGCAATATATAAAGCTCTTTAGGCAGGAACCCTATGAGAAGTATGATTGTCTGTTCATAGCTGTGCAAAATATTCATGGTTTTAGTAACCAAAAGTTCTAGGATATCTCTTACATTGAGTGAACTATTATCATTATAGATTAATTCAGCTAATTATAAAGTACATTATTAGAAATGAAATTAACATAATTGTAAACCTAGGGGTTTCAGTAAGTTTCAAAGTAGGGAGAGAACTTGAAAAAGTGTCGGGAGAAGTGCATGCTATGCCCATGCGTGCATGCTATACAAGTGGGAGGGGGTGTCCCCCTCCCATGGTAAGATCTTTTGAAAAATGAACACCTTTTGGAGGCCATTTAGAGCACCATTCATAAGTAAAACACAACTTAGTTATATCATAAAAGTATCACTAATTTTAGGGTTTCAAAAGTTTAAATCATTCCAAGTCATATTGACACAAATGATAATGAAAAAAAGATCAAGTACAAAGTATAGTATAGTTTGTTTTATTTATTTACTTGCCCTATGTGGGCTTACCAAGTGAACATTTTGTTCTATACAAATACATCCACTGGGCTTATAATAGTGTATGGTACTATACTATAAACTATACAAGACTATATACTATATACTATGCTATGCTATATACTATATACTATATTATACTATACTATATACTGTACTATACAATATACTGTACAATACTATACTATAATATTCTATACCTATACTATATTATATAGTATATAGTCTAGTATGGTAGTCTAGTATAGTATAGTATAGTAGAGTATAGTAATGTATACTATATGGTATATAGTCGTGTAGTATAGTAGAGTATAGTATATGGTATATAGTATAGTGTAGTATAGTAGAGTATAGTATATGGTGAATAGTAGAGTATAGTATAGTATATGGTATATAGCATAGTATAGTATAGTATCGTATATAGTCAAGTATAGTATATAGTATAATATAGTATATTATATAATATAGTATAGTATATGGTGTATAGCATGATAGCATAGTATAATATAATATAGTATAGTGTGGTATAATATAGTAGAGTAGAGTATATGGAATATAGTATAGTGTAGTGTAGTGTAGTATAGTATAGTATTAAATCAAGTATAGTATAGTATATCATATAGTATGGTATATAGTAAATTATAGTGTATAGTATAGTATAGTATATGGTATATAGTATAGTATACTCTACTATATAGTATAGTATACTATATACCAGACTATACTATATACTGTACTATATAGTATACTATACTATATTATACTATACTATATAGTATACTATACTATACTGCATGTATATACTAAACTATACTATACTATACTGTACTATATACCAGACTATAATGCTATATTGCTATAATGCTATGTACTGTACTATATATTAAACTATACTATATACTATGTATTTTATTATGCTATATACTATATACTATACTTTACTATTCTGCACTATACTATACTGTACTATACTACACTATACTATACTATAATATACTACACTGTACTGTATAATGGACTATACTATATTATACTATACTATACTATGCTATGCTATATACCATAAACTATACTATTTTATACTATACTATATACTAGACTATGCTATATACTGTACTATATACTATACTATATTATACTGTATACTATACTATACCATACTATACTATACTATACTATACTATACTATTCTATACTACTAGTATACTATATACTATACTATATACCATACTACATAGTATAGTATACTATATACTGTACAATACTATACTATATTATTCGATACCTATACTATAATATATAGTACATATTATATATAGTCTAGTATAGTACATTATATAGTATAATATATAGTATAGTATACTGGTAGTATGGTATAGTACATAGTATAGTATAGTAGAGTATATGTTATTTTGTGTAGTGTAGTATAGTACATAGTATAGTGTAGTATATATTATAATATAGTATATTATATAGTATAGAATAGTATAGTATAGTATAATATAGTAGAGTATATAGTATAGTGTAGTGTAGTATAGTATAGCATAGTATATCATATAGTATGGTATATAGTAAAGTATAGTATATGGTATATAGTATAGCATATCATAGTATAGTATTGTATATTATAGTATATAATAGTATAGTATAGTATATTATGGTATAATATACTAGAGTATAGTAGAGTATGTGGAATATAGTATAGTGTAGTGTACATTGTAGTATAGTATAGCATAGTATATCATATAGTATGGTATATAGTAAAGTATAGTATATGGTATATAGTATAGCATAGCATAGTATAGTATTGTATATTATAGTATATAATAGTATAGTATAGTATAGTATAGTATATTATGGTATAATATACTAGAGTATAGTAGAGTATGTGGAATATAGTATAGTTTAGTGTATAGTATAGCATACTATACCATACCGTACTATACTATATACTGTACAATACAATACTATAATATTATTCTATACCTATACTATCATATATAGTCTAGCATAGTATAGTATAGTAGAACATATGGTATATAGTATAGCATAGCAAAGTATAGTATAGTCTAGTATAGTATAGTATAATATACTAGAGTATAATAGAGTATATGGAATATAGTGTATAGTGTATATTATAGTGTAGTGTATAGTATAGCATACTATACCATACAGTACTATATAATATACTCTACTATATACAGTACAATAATATACTATAATATTATTCTATACCTACACTATTGTATACAGTATAGAGTCTAGTATAGCATAGTATAGTATAGTATAGTATAGTGTAGTAGATTATAGTATAGTAGAATATATGGAATATAGTGTATAGTGTATATTATAGTGTAGTGTATAGTATAGCATACTATACCATACAGTACTGTATAATATACTCTACTATATACTGTACAATAATATACTATAATATTATTCTATTCCTACACTATCGTATATAGTATAGAGTCTAGTATAATCTAGTATAGTCTAGTCTAGTATAGTATAGTATAGTGTAGTAGATTATAGTATAGTAGAGTATGTGGTATATAGTATAGTATACAGTCCAGTATATTGATGGCGCAAATCGAGAGATCTGATTGATCTAGGCATCGAACTAGCGCGTCTAAACTGAGCGATAATGCACAGTTGGCACGTGTCAAAATTTTGATGTTCTCTCACTGTTCGTCTACGAACATTATAGTCCGCGCAGGGATGGGGGCACAAATGAAACCAGAAAATGTTGCGTCATATCTTGTTTCCGACAGTTTCAATATACTGGTATAATATAATAGCGATAAACCACCCCTGGGAATGGTATACCACTCGGTTTTGACCAGTGAACGAAATATATTGAGTTCACTGCTCAAAACCGAGTGGTATACCATCCCCAGGGTGTGGTTTATTGCTTAAGTATACTATAGTATAATAGAGTATAGTAGAGTATATGGTATATGGTATAGTGTCTTGTAGTATAGTATAGTATAGTATGGTATAATATACTAGTATATGGAATATAGTATAGCATAGAGTAGGTTATAGTATAGCATACTATAGCATACCTATACTATTGTATATAGTATATAGTCAAGCATAGTATCATATAAAATTAGTATAGTATAGTATAGTATAGTATAGTCAAGTATAGTATCGTATAAAATTAGTATAGTATTGTATAGTATAGTATAGTATAGTATAGTATAGTATAGTATAGTATAGTATAGTATAGGATAGTATATTCTAGTATAGTATAGTATGGTACAATATAGTAGTGTATAGTAGAGTATATTGAATATAGCATAGTGTAGTGTTGCTTAGTATAGTATATAGGCAAGTGTAGTATATAGTATAATATAGTATATTATATAGTAGAGTATATAGTATAGTATAGTGTATCGTATATATTATAGCATAGGATAGTATTGTATAGTATATGGTATATTATACTATACTGTACTATATAGTAGACTATGATATATACTATACACTGTACTATATAGTATACTACACTATATTATACTATATTATATACTATACTATACTATATACTATAGTATACTATACTATACTATATATTATACTATGCTATATACTATATATTAAACTATACTGTACTGTACTATATACTACACTATGCTATTAACTATGTATTTAACTATGCTATATACTATATACTATAATATACTAAACTAGACTATGCTATACTATATACTATACTAGACTGTACTATATACTATACTAGACTATACTATACTAGACTATACTATGCTATGCTATACTATACTATATACTACACTACACTATACTATATACTCTACTCTAATATTCTATACTATACTATTCTATACTATACTATATACTAGACTATGCCATATATTGTACTATATACTACACTATACTATACTATTCTATACTATACTATACTATATACTACACTATGCTATATACTCGTGTACTATATACTATACTATATACTGTACTATATACTTGTCTTTACTATAAAATATATACTATAATATACAATACTATACTATATACTAGACTATACTATGCTATACTGTACTATATACTAGACTATGCTATATACTGTATACTGTACTATATATTTTAATATACTATATATGATAAACTATATTATACTATACACTATACTATACAATATACACTGTACTATACTATACTATACTATGCTATATACTAGACTATACTATATACTATATTTTGTACTATATACTATACTATACTGTACTATGCTATACTATACTATGCTATACTATACTATATACTATACTATATTATACTATACACTATACTGTACAATATACACTGTACTTTACTATACTATACTATGATATATACTAGACTACGCTATATACTATATACTGTACTATATACTAGACTATACTATCTAATGTACTATATACTATACTATACAATACTATATACTAGACTACACTATATACTATACTATGCTCTATACTATGTACCATACTATACTATACTAAACTATATACTGTACTATATAGTATACTATGCTATATCATACTATACTATACTATACTCTACTATACTATACTATACTTTACTATATACTATACTATACTATATACTATACTATACTAGACTATACTATATACTAGACTATGCTGTATACTGTACTATATATACTATACTTTATACTGTACTATATACTTGTCTTTACTATATACTATATACTATACTATACTATATACTAGACTAGACTATACTATACTATACTGTACTATATACTATACTATACTATACTATACTATACTATACTATATACTAGACTCAGTATATACTATACTATGCTCTATACTATGTACCATACTATACTATAGTATACTAAGCTATATACTAGACTATGCTATATACTGTATACTGTACTATATATTATACTATACTATATACTATAAACTATATTATACTATACACTATACTATACAATGCTATATACTAGACTATGTTATATACTATATTCTGTACTATATACTATACTATACTGTATTGTACTATACTATATACTATACTATACTATATACTAGACTACATTATATACTATACTATGCTATATACCATATACTATACATTGTACTATAATATACTATACTGTACTGTACTCTACTGTACTATACTCTACTATATTATACTGTACTATACTATACTAGACTAGACTATACTATATAGTATAGTATACAATACTATACTGTATTATACTATACTATACTAGACTATACTATATTCTGTACTATATATTATACTATACTATATTATACTATACTATGCTATACTATATTATGCTATACTATACTATACTATATACTATATACTATACAATACTGTACTATACTATATACTAGACTATACTATATTCTGTACTATATATTATACTATACTATATTATACTATACTATGCTATAATATATTATGCTATACTATACTATACTATACTATATACTATACTATACTATACTATACTGCACTATATACTAGACTATGCTATATAATATATTCTGTACTATATACTATACTATACTATACTATACTATACTATACTATACTATACTATACTGCACTATACTGCACTATATACTAGACTATGCTATATCCTGTACTTTATACTATACTATACTATACTATTCTATACTATATTATACTATATACTAGACTATGCTACATACTGTACTATATACTGTACTATATACTTGTCTTTACTATATACTATACTATATACTATATTCTAGACTATTCTATACTATACTGTACTATATACTATACTATACTATACTATACTATACTATACTATACTATACTATACTATACTATATACTAGACTACACTATACACTATACTATGCTCTAATGTACCATACTATACTATACTATACTATACTAAACTATATACTGTACTATATAGTATACTATACTATATCATACTATACTATACTATACTCTACTATACCATACTATACTATACTATACTTTACTATATACTATACTATACTATACTATATACTATACTATACTATAATATAATATATACTAGACTGTGCTATATACTATATATTGTACTATATACTATACCATACTATATTATAATATTATCTCGTTTTATTTCCGCTAGATTTTTAAAATTCGGAATGCTGCAATTGAGTGTTGACCTATTTGTCTTTTAAGTTTATGTTTCGCTTCTGTGCTATGATTGGTCTTTTTGGATATAATTGATTTCATATCTCATTGTCTGCTATTACGTCCCAGTGTTTAGTTATTGCATCTCGTAGATGAGATCCGTTAATATAGAGACTGTATGTTGTGTTGAAGACCAATGGGATCTCATTTGTGGGTGTCCAGCGAGATATGTCTCACACTTGCACAAAGTGTATCATCACATGGCATCAGAAGCTACTGTATGTAGTTCCTGAAAATTGGATACTAGTCACTTTACATGTGGTATGTACACACATACTTTGCAGTCTGGCGCAATGCAGTCAGTTGTCGAAGCACTTGACTCGCCAGTTACACAAACAATCGACTATAGCATTCCAAAACCACCACCTGTGCATCTCCTAAAACTATTATGTGATTCTCACGAAAAACACATTTAAATTTAAAGGAGAATTCTACACACAAACATGCATGTGCATTGGCTCTTGGGCATCACCCGAAATAGCCGACATTCCATGAACTGGAAAGTCGCATTATTGAAATCTACACGGATAAAATATCACTCTGGACACATTTCAGGGGTGGCGTTTTCATGATATTTTGTGGCACCCAAGTTGAACTAAATAATCTGAGTGAAAAAATAAACCAAATACATCCAACTTTCAAATTTTCGTTGGAAAGCTCAAATACGGAAGTAACATATCACAATCCACAAATGTCAACGGCACCAATAACGCTAAGTATTGGATATCAAAACTCATTCCAATATTTACACAGGTAATACTGCCGCCCGAACTCAGTCTTCAAAGGCAAACGATCAGATACATACGAACATGTAGTAACGGCAAACGATCAGATACATACGAACATGTAGTAACGAAAAAGAATTTCAAAAGAAAATTAAATTCTTCACCTGGAAACTGGCGAAAAGAGGCTATAATGAAACAGAAATAAATACTAGTAACCTGAGTCCACTATCATAATACTGGCATCTCTATTTGATGAACAATACAAGTAAACTCTGGGCAAACAAATACGGAAATACAACACTCCTCAATACTATACTACACTACACTACAATACACTACACTACACTATAATGCAGTATAGTATATAGTATAGTATAGTATAGTATAGTATAGTATAGTATAGTATAGTATAGTATAGTATAGTATAGTATAGTATAGTATAGTATAGTAAAGTATAGTATAGCAATGTATAGTATAGTATAGTATAGTATAGTATAGTATAGTATAGTATAGTATAGTATAGTATAGTATAGTATAGTATAGTATAGTATAGTATAGTATACTAGTAGTATAGTATAGTATAGTATAGTATAGTATAGTATAGTAAAGTATAGTATAGTATTGTATAGTATAGTATAGTATAGTATAGTATAGTATAGTATAGTATAGTATAGTATAGTATAGTATAGTATAGTATAGTATAGTATAGTATAGTATAGTATAGTAAAGTATAGTATAGTATAGTATAGTATAGTATAGTATAGTATAGTATAGTATAGTATAGTATAGTATAGTATAGTATAGTATAGGAGACCGATTTTTGAATTAGAAGACCGACACTTGAATTAGAAGACCAACACTTGAATTAGAAGACCGACACTTGAACTAGAAGACCAATTTTTGAATTAGAAAAATACGATCGGGTCGACAAAAACTCACTGACCTCCCCCCTTTGACCTCTGGCGCTGAGGGAGTCCTTGGGGGTTGTCGTCCTGACAGATCGGGAGGTTTTTTGTTTCTATTAAGGCAACTTTTAGGTTATTCATAACCTTTGAGGTAATATTTCCCAGCTTTGAAAAGCTAACGTAAATGTAAGTTTTAAATGAGTTTCCCATGTCACATAAAAATGGGCCCGTAAAATTGGTACAGGGACATTATTAATATTGCATGTATAGTATAGTCACCGGTATGTCAGAGAACTTTAGGTGGTCATACCTAGGGTATAACAGAAACTGGAATCTGATGAGATGTGGTGATTTGTAGTGTCAATAACATGACGAGTAGAACAATTTAGATTAATTTCATTTATAAACTATCTATGAAAATTGCCATTACGAAACCTTCAAGTTTGCCCCAAACTGCAATATAAGTAAAGCATTGATTGTGAAACAGCCAAGCATTTACATAACATGTTCTGTAACTAGTGTGGTAGCTAGGTAATACATGTATATGTATATGTATAGTTATGTTTGAAGTTATAAGTAATATTAAAGAATTCATGTAAGAAACAGGGACAAGAACAAATATTGACATGTACCACATTTCAGACAAGGCTATATGCCATTGTAGAAAGGATTTTTTTCTTCAATCACAATTTAAAACACAATGACCACACAAAAACACAATAAAACACAATATCCACCTAAAGTTCTCTAACATACCGGTGACTTTATTATACATATATTAATGCCCCTATACTAATGTTACATGTCTATTTTATGTGATATAGGAAACTCATTTAAAACGTACATTTACGTTAGCTTTTCGAAGCTTGGAAATATTACCTCAAAGGTTATGAATAACCTAAACATTGCCTTAGTATCTCAAGCAAAAAACTCCATATCTGCCAGGGGGAAAACCCCAAGGACTTCCTCACCCCCAGAGGTCACTCATGCATTCAACCAACAATCAGATGCACCAACAACCTTTTTACTGTCATAATGGTATTAAACTTTTCTTAAATATTTTCACCCTATTCTAATTTGAGATGATATTGTCTTTTCAAGATGTGAAATGTTTGCCAAGATAGTCTAAAATTGCCTTAATCTCCAAATCTCCCCTACCAATGATACTACCATTAGATGTGCTGACCTTTACTACATGTATATAATGATGCCATTTAACTTTTTAAGAACATATTTCAACCCTTAGTGTAAGTTATAAAGAATAGTTTCTGATACTTGCTGTCTTGTAAAGCATGGATTAAGTTATTGCTTGAAGGGTCTAAATAGTGTAAATATTGGCTATAAGAGTAAAATTCCTCCAGGGCTTCTAGAGGGAGACCCCCTCAGACCCCCCCCCCCCGCATGAGGTGGACATATCCCAGTCTCAAGCTCTTCCGCTCTTACTGTCAAGATGCTATCAAAGTATATTTCAAAAGTATTTCAACCCTATGTAGTTGTTTTTTTACATGTTGGTGTTGTCTTGTAAGGCTTGGAAATTATTGTCTGAAAGGGTCTGAATAGTCTCAAAATTGAGGGAAAAAACCTCCAGGGGTTCTAGGGGGAGACCCCCTTGGAACCTTCCTCCCCCCCCCCATGAGGTGTACACATCCCAGTCTCAAGATCTCCCCCTACCTCTTACTGTCAAGATCCTATCAAACTATATTTCAAAAATATTTCAACCTTATGTAGTTGCTTTTTACATGTTGGTGCTGTCTTGTAAAGCTTGGAAATGATTTTCTAAAAATGTCTGAATAGTCTCAATATTGACTTTTCAGAGTTAAAAACCTCCTGGGCTTCTAGGGGGAGACCCCCTAGGACCCCCCATGACAGCTGTACATATTCCCTTCTCAAAGCTTTCCCCCTACCTTTCACTGTCAAGATGCTATTAAACTCCTTTTCAAATATATTTACCCTGGGTAGTCAATAATTATAATTATGATAGTGCTATATAAAAACCCGGGATCTTATAAAGTAGATGCAAGACAGTCAAGCAGTCCACACTGAGTCACGATCAAAAAATACCTGTCACTCATGCGAATATCATATATGGGGGGGGGGGGGGGTCATCATGTTTTAGAATTAAGTGATAGGGGGGTCAGCCTGTTTTGGGTTTTACAGATAGGGGGGGTCAGTGACTTTTTGTCGGCCCGATTTAAGAATCCACCGCCCCCCCCCCCCAGGCTGGAGAAACTGACCGGTCCCTAAGAAAAGCTGAGAAGGGCTTGTTTCTAGGAATCCAATGAAAAGATGATTGAAAGGAGGAAAAGGAGAGGCAAAGAAACATGAATTCAAAGATGATTTTTTATTTATATACTTTTTTAAATCGACCGACCGACCAAAATTTTCCATGGAAAAAAACAAAAACATTTTTAAACATTAGGATCACCCCTACACACCAACCTTGGTGACACCAGGTCGAATAAATAATAGTGGGTGTCTTTGCGATTTCTTAGCTTTATAATGTTATTCATGTTTTTATCAGATAACATCTCTAGTTGATAAAGTTTTAAATCAAATCTATCGTCTTCTCTGTCTCTTTGTAGCTTACCAACTTTGAATTAATTAGTGCACAGCTAATATCCTTGATCAAACTGGTAGGCTATTTGGCAAATTACTAGTAACATATTTCCATAACCAGTGTAAATATCTACTAACTGACAAATGGTAATACACCAACCGTTAGTCGGATTGGTAGATGTCAGTTAGTGAACTATAAGACTTTTTAAGCTAACGTGAATGTTGGTGGCGCTATACTACTGAGAACGCATGAACGTACGTATAAAACATCTTGGTAATATAATTTTGTGTACAATGTATCTGGATGCGTAATTACCAAGTTGCGGCAAACATTAAACGCAAGACGCACATAAAGACCACCATTCAAATAAACAATAAACAGAGGATACATTGCATTTATTAATCAAACGTTAATACATGTCAACACAATATACTAGGAAATTCCCTTTCCCTGTCTATCTTTCTGTGTAAAGACTTTTTAAGTTTTACTGTTCGTCACCGTGGTCTCTGCATGGACGTACGAGTGGGGTGGGGTGCACGGGGGTGGGGTGGCACAAACAATAATTACGTAATCAAACGCTATATACATAATATATAACTGTCAGTCAGTCGACGTAGGAAGATTACGCAGTGGGGTTTGACCTTTACTTGCACACGACAGCGCATGACAGAACTGGTAACGCTCATGACTGTACCAGACACAGGAGTTGCTAATGATACTCGCAACGCATAGATCTGGTACTCGAGTAGTACATGTCTGAAATTA
>NC_135557.1:10767959-10780845 GCF_964340395.1 Glandiceps talaboti | reverse complement strand
ATTTTAATGAATATAGTTTGTTTTTCAGATGTATTCAACCAAAAATAGATTTATTTTTTATGTCTCGCCAACTATACTGGTAGTCACACTGACTCGCATGAGTCGAGTGTTTATAGTAAAGCATACAGTTCAAATTGCAATAAATTATACAAGTTGTATAAAAACTATTTACATTGTCTCCCCATAAAAGAAGTATCCATGGTAACATTACTATAACGTTTAAATGAGGGGTTACACATGTATTTTTGTACCCAAAATCAATAAATACATCTAGTAGCATACATTGTAGCTTTTTGTTCCTGACAGTGCAGTGCCACATATGCAGAGCTAGAGGTACATATACTGGATGTCGAGTTGAGTGGATCAACAGCTAATGATAGTATTATTTATAGTTCAATTGGTGAGTTATTTATTTCCTGTTTTTAATAGTGACCACACTCCGCAATAAACACTAGCAATTTCATTATATGAAATCAACATTTAACTGTTTCAACAATGGAGATATAAGGTGCGAGATCAATATATATTTCAATGTAGGATGGAAATCTAAATTCTTTTACTTTTGGGGTGTTTTTTTAGCTGTCTAGCTAGCTCTCATCCTGCAGAAACGATTTTACTTTTAATGGGTCTGTTTATATCCCTAAATATGCAATTATTTCTTTTAAATTTTTTTCCCAAATTGACAAATGGACACTGTAGAACAGCACTAAAATAAAGTGTCAACAAAAGAACTGTTTTTCCTAACTACATACTGGCTTTGTATTCATAGCATTACTACATAATGATTTGATTGGATGGACATTTTCAATTTTGGCCAATTAAGTTGGGGGGGGGTGTTAACTTAAAGTTTTTAGCTGTTTATCCTACATTGAACTATTGACCTAGCCCCTAATGTGTTGGTGCCTATGTGTCCCAATATTTTGCATTTTAATGTGAATTTTGTCCAAAAATGTTGAAATTTAGACAGGGTGGGGATGGGGGTGATTTATCATACATATGTACTTATAGAAATATCCCTTGGTGCCTGTGTGTTCCAATTTTGTACAATTTCATGTGATTTTTAGCCAAAATGTAGAAATTTTGAAGGGGTTGGGGTTACAATTGTGAATATTATGAGCACTTTGGCGTTTGGAGAAAGAAATAAACTCCATATATGATTAGTTCAGTTCATTTACCATACATATGAACTAATAGACATATCCCATGGTGCCTGTGTGTTCCAATATTGTACAATTTCATGTGACTTTTGTTCCAAAATGTTGAATTTTTGATGGGGTTGGGGGTCACATGTTTTACTGGCATTTTCAAGTTAGCATACACACAATGATTTTTGTTGCCTATTTATGAAGGGGCATTGGTACATTATACATAGATGCAAAGATAAACAAGCTCATTTTAATTTTTGTCAAAATTCAACAAAATTTCATAAGATATTTCTGACGAAAATGTCAAAATTTAGATGGGGTGTGGGGTGACAATTTCAGTTCTAGAATTTAAACGGACGTTTCTTTAAAAATAGTAAACCAGCTGGGGATAAAATAACATAATATTTTATGAAATAATGGATATAAATTCCAAAAAAATATGTCTGGACCTACTATGCATTGCACTTAAATACATAAGTGCGTTTGGTGTTCTGGGGATAATCTTTAACTGTCAAAAATCATGTTGTAGTTAATTGTTGTAAATCTACTTATTTTGACCCAAAAGTATATATGTACATACAAGAAACGGTCTTTATCCTGAAAACAAAGGTGGTGACATAGTATTTTCACTGCATTTTTTACATATTCAGATATCAATGTTTAAGTATGCAAAGTATAAGAAAAATCTATCGACTTTTTTGAATTTGACACCCCCCCCCCCTTAAGCTATAGCCTAATTACCAAAACTCGTTAATTATGAAAATTAGTCATTAACACCGTAAGGTACATCAACAAATCTTATACAACAAATGTATTTTGTTATATTTAATAAATATACTAAATTATATCGTAATTGAAGTATGCAGTCTTAAGATATAGCCTAATTGCCTAAATTCGTTAATTATGCAAATGATTAATTAAACCATAAAGTTACATCAACAAGCTTGATAAAGCATATGTAATATACTTTTTTGATATTTGTATAAGTTTTAAACTTTCATAAGATATAGACTAATTGCTGAAAACCGTTGATTATGTGAATGAGTCATTAAAATGTATTGGATGTATACCAAAACCTAATTAGATCTTCCTTTTCCCATAAGGAAGATGTGTACCAATTTAATATTAATTGACCTAGTCGTTTTGGAGAAAACGATGACACACACACACACACACACAGAGAGAGAGAGAGACACACACACACACACATACATACATACACAGACATGTTTTCCCCTAAAGTATATTAGATCTTCCTTTTCCCATAAGGAACATGTGTACCAAATTTAATATTAATTGGCCTAGTCGTTTTGGAGAAAACGATGACACACACACACAGACACACACACATGTTTGCCCCTAAAGTATCTCCTTCCTTAAGGAAGGGGAAAACAACAACTGGTCAGACTGCAGAATTATCATGAAATATATTGACTGTATATCCTTTATGACATACAATCAAGGTAAAAATTTAACAAGTCAATTTATTAATCTCACCTACATATTTGTGTGGCTCAAAATTTCATTTTCTGCTATTCACTAACATTGTACACATTTTCTTGCATTATTCTACATTCGATATTCACCTACGTTGTATTATATCCATATTCACACTTGCCCATTTGACACATACCACCATATTCTGCAGGTGTACTAATTTGAACACCCCTACGGCAGGCACTAGATCTAGAGCTAATTACATGCAGATAACTTATCGATCATGTCAAGACGTTGTTCACTCAAATGTGTGCTTCATCGATCATGTATATGTGGAGAGAATTGAATTTAACCAAGGCTTGTATGATACGTTATGTAAATAGTCTGAGACATTTTTTTCTGGAAGGTATTGTCCCAGAACTATTCACTGGACGTGTGCAAAGGCATGTCAAGTTGTATCCTCACGATGTTAGGTATATATATAAGTAGACCTGGATATTGTAAGGTGTCTACACTGATCTAAGGCCAGAAAAAAATAAAAGCTGTTCAACAGGCACGACCTACCCATATTGTTGGCATTTCAGTTTTTCATTTTTTTTCATTAGTGATGGGCTATTTAATACGGGCTTCGCATGTCAGTAAAATGCACACTTTCTTTTCAAAATTATGGGGATTTCTTTATATTTTCTGAATGATACATGTGACAATAATATGCATTTGCGTCGATTCCAAATTATATGTAATTTTTGTTATACAGTGGTTTACTTGGCTCTGATGATGCATGCAAGAGTGAAATAACTGTATATAAGTTCTATACAAACTCAACTTGAAATGTTTTGTCATCATTATGTATGGCTTGTTTTAACTTCTTTGTCCAAGATTGTCTTTTTTTAAATCGACCTAATATTTCCCCCCATCACGCCAACGTTGTCGAAAACAAAAGGGAACACAACAGTTGTCCTTTTTACCCATATCTTTAAAATACACATTGGAGTCTACCAATTCCCATACAAATGCTATGCCTGGCAGACGATTATCGCGGAGGTATCCCCCCACCCACCTCGTTCTAATTATAAATACTGCTTTGCATGCTGGGAGAACCGGAAAGTCGACCAATTGCTCATAAAAATGAAGGGGTAGAACACTTTGGTTTTCTTTTTCGTCGTAAGCTTGAAACCACATCGCCCTCGTTCACAGACGTTTTCTGTTTCGGGCAAACTTACAAGTATTTGTTTACTCAGTCAAATGATGTTATTACGTGTTCTCTTTCATCATTCAGAGGTATATTTTAAAGAGACACAGATATGACGACTAATGTTTAATGATTATTTTTACGTAATTTTATGACAATAATATAGACCGGAATCGACTGTGTGTTCGAGCCTACTGCGACTCTACGGCACCAAATATTGATTAAACCAAGATATTATCAATTGTGTTTTTGTTTATATCCCTCGCAAAAGACTCACCGTTTTGGAGCTTCAGTTCATATAATAGGCTGTTTCGGCAATCTGTTTTACTGTCCCGCAAATGCCACAATGTACTGCAACATGCGAAAATATATAGCTCACCACAAGAGGGCAGCAGGTGATATCAAGCTTCGAGAGAAAATTCATGGGTCCCATGTTCGATTCGAAGCGTCCTGATTGGTTTATTCGAGGCTGTGTCCTACCTCTCTGTATTACAAATTTTAAGCAAGGAATACATTTGAGTTCGAGCACGCTAAGCTGTCGCAAGTGCACTAAGCATCGATTTTGCACCATGTCTATCCGTATACTTTCTTTTTTCTTTATTCTTTTTGGAGTCTTCCATATTTATATAAACTTTTTTTTCTGCGATTATTATAAAAAAAATCATTTTTTTAAAAGACCAGTAAGTGTACAAGTACATACATATAATATGTATAATCATTCCATTTCTGGCCTCATACCCAAAATAACAAATATGTGTAGACGTGTATAATGAGTTTATTAAAATATACTATATATGTAAATAAAGAAGCAAGTATGTAAATGTGACTCATAGCTAACTTGGGCCTTTATTACCTGTATGACATCATTATTATTTTCGAGTTTCACCAGAATTGTTGCCTCATGCCCATGATCTGATTTCTATTTGTGTGACCAATATGTCTATTTGAATGTGAGTGTACATGTCTGTTCATATACGTAACTGTGTACAGTATACATATTACATTTGTATTATACAAATTTTAATATGTAAAAGCTGTTTTGCAAGAAAACGAAATTTCGTGTTTGAGAAATGTAAAAATAACGAATGTAGTAAATGCACATTCTCTTACTGTATGCGATGAAGCGCCCCTTTCTTCAGCCGATGAGGCGTCACTTTCTTCATCCGATGAGGCATCACTTTCTTCATCCGATGAGGCGTCACTTTCTTCATCCGATGAGGCGTTACTTTCTTCATCCGATGAGGCTTCACTTTCTTCATCCGATAAGGTGTCACTTTCTCCACCCGATAAAGTGACACTTTTTTCATCCGATGAGGTGTCACTTTCTTCAAGAGCACTTGTCATTTTATCCTAAAAGAGTTTGAATAAGTATAAGATGCCGTTAAATGTTAGCAGCATTGTAATCTAAAATCAAACTTCAGAAAAGTCGCTCGTGTAAATCTATTTTCCGAACTGTGCCAAATACTGGTGGAGTGTGACATCTATTCGTCATCGTTTTTGTATGACTAGTCTTGCCAAGACACTCCCTGGAAATAGTGATGATTTTTGTTTTAGACTTTTCAAGAATATGTGTACAATAATTTGTATGATGCAAAGCACCATTACAATAAAATCCGAGAAGCATCTTTAAGAGAATGTTATTTTTTTATATTTATATTAGATATTACTTCAAATTATAAAAAAAGAAATCCATCGAACATATAAGGAAGAAGTTATTAAAACCCACAGTTAATTGTGTTGATAATTTTTTTGTTTTTGTTTTTAGATATTGAGTAATTGGTCAGGTCTGGATACATCAATGCGTCTCTGTCTATCTGCTTCTGTCTTCTATCTTCCTATCTCACTTGTTCTCTCAGTAAGACCTCCCGTCTTTCAATGTATTTCTGTCTGTATACTTATCTGTATACATATGTATGTATGTATGTATGTATGTATGTATGTATGTATGTATGTATATGTATGTATGTATGTATGTATGTATGTATGTATGTAAGTATGTATGAAAATGTATGAACATGAGTGCATTTTCTCTTGCTTTATCTGCTGATGTATCATCTTCTTCAGGTGCACTTGCTGTGTTATTCTAAAACAGATTTAAAAAATCTTAAATATGTTAATATAGATATTTATTTAAAAGTTGTATGTTCTTTAGTCCTTTTGTACGGAGTGATGCGGTACCAAAAACAATGTGTAATAATTTAATTGTAATTTAATTATTACTCATTATATATCTTTACTTAAATGCTGTTTGTTTCCTAAATAACAACGACTTTATGATATTAGTTGTGCCTGCTTGTGTATATATTTCTCTATGTCGGTGTATTATCTCACAGACACACAAACGTAAATCACAAACTAGAAAAGTACTTTCATAAAGTGGTGGAATGTGATTTCTATTCATCAATATATTAGCATTTTTATAAAATTAGGCTTGCTAAGACACTTGCTAGATCATTTGCACTGGATATATCGATGATGTTTGCTTTACCCTTTTCGGAATGTATGTATGTATGTATGTATGTATGTATGTATGTATGTATGTATGAATGTGCATGTATGCTTGCTTGCGTGCGTGCATATGTGTTTGTGTGTGTGTGTGTGTGTGTGTGTGTGTGTGTGTGTGTGTGTGTGTGTGTGAAAATGTGTGTACATGAGTGTTTGGTATACAGTGTCATAAGGTGTTGTACGACTTAATCTGTATTGCAAGAATAAATAATGCATATTCATAGTAAAGTACATTTTCTCTTGCTTTATCTGCTGATCTATCATCTTCTTTAGGAGCACTTGCTTCATCTTCTTCAGGAGCACTTGCTTCATCTTCTTCAGATGCACTTGCTTCACTTTCTTCAGGAGCACTTGCTTCATGTTCTTCAGATGCACTTGCTTCACTTTCTTCAGGTGCACTTGCTGTATTATTCTAATGCATATTCAAAAAATCATAAACATGTTAATATAGATATTTATTTAAAAGTTGTATGTTCTTTAGTCCTTTTGTACGGAGTGATGCGGTACCAAAAACAATGTGTAATAATTTAATTGTAATTAAATTATTACACATTGTTTTTGGTACCGCATCACTCCGTACAAAAGGACTAAAGAACTACACGTATAATGCACGATTGCAGTTGTAAACCTCGAAGGATGCGCCCAGCCTCAGACTGGACCTACGTTGTTAGATGATCTTAAGGTTATCTTGATGATATTTCGTCTAAATAACTTTACCATGATCGTCAGTTACATGTGCGCGGACGTTTCGTAACGTCAGACTTGACTAAAGCGATGGTGACTTTATCAAATGTATATGGCTATCTAATCCCAACGATCCACAGACATCATTCAAGGTTTATCACTTCAAATATGTTCTTTTCGGTGCAGTTTGATATCCATTTATCTTAAATGCTGTTGTGAAAACACACTTAGAAACCCACGCCGAGAAATGGACATCCAACGACCTCAGTAAAAAAATTACCGGTACTGAAGACGAGCAAAGAGCAAGCAAATACTACACAGACGCGAACGAAATAACGAAAACTTGAGAATTTAAATTATTCTCCTTATAATGCGATGACTTTTAAGTAACTTTGACATGGTTTTATAGGCAGTAAGTATTACGCCTACCTAAAACATGTGTTTACCCATAGCAATACATGGTATTTTGGTTTTCTTGCGATATAACAAAATGCCCAGGGGTGCGCGAGTGGCACCCGTCAGATATGCTAACAGGACACCTTTCTGAGGTGGAATCTGCAAAAAAATATCACATAATTCACACCTTGCTGAAGTGGAATCTGCAAGAAATATCATATAACTCACATTGCAAGGTTAACCCCCAAAACCACCTCTGGCAACTGGACTATACCGTATTAACCACCAACAAACACATTTCACTTCCTGTACTCCACACATGTATACTGTGTATCCACGTGGATATTCATTATTAAGCTGCAGTATCAACAAGAATACACATTGTGTCTTCCACTAGATAACCCTAAATCCATAGCACAAAGCCAAACCAGATGTAGAATTTATTATTTATTCACAGTCTCTTCATACTATGTAGATTCTACATCGAGTCTGCTTTATTCAGTCAGTATACACAACCATATATTCTGGGAGATACTGGTGGAGATGGAACACTTTACACAGTGATAGAATGGACAAAAAATGAGCCCAATCACAATCACTTCGGATAAGTCTGACTTGTACATTTTCTTTCTAAATTGTGACCTTTAGTGGTGGAAAGTGATTTCTTTTATCACTATATAAGCATTTTATAAAACTAGACTTGCCAGGAGAATTTTAAGATTACGGGAATGGAAATATCGATCTAGTTTGTTTTACCCTTTACGAAAATATGTTAATAAAATAGTCCGTGTAAGTCATAGCATCGTAAATAGCATTATTGAAAAAGTGGGCAACATCTATGTTTAAGAAGAATATGTCTCAGTTTTACCTTTATATCAAAAAAGTTACATCAACTTTAACAAGAAAATAATACCAAAATACAATAGAGGACTTACTAAAAACACAATAGTTGTTTAAGTAAAACAATGGTTACGTTTGGACAAGTAAATGTATTCCGATGTATCATAGTGATAATTGCTTAATAATTAGGTACATCTTGTCATCATGAATATAAATGAACCCATCCAATTATAATATCATGTCGATAGTATAAATTGAAAGTGCTCATATTAATAAATTACTGACTAGTTATGAGTACAGGGAAATGTTATTTAAAACGTCAGATAATATTTCTAGTCTAGAATTGTCTAATGCGGAAATGTTGTTATGGATAAAAAGGGCTCTTTAGCTATAAAGGGTTATATTACTACATTCGAATATATATATATTCCAAAATGATTAGACGTTAAGTACGAAAACAACAGAATTTCAATAAAAATATTAATTTAATTAATTAATTAATTAATTAATTAATTAATTAATTCATTCATTCATTAATTCATTAATTCATTAATCCATTAATTAATTAATTAATTAATTAATTAATTAATTAATTAATTAATTAATTAATTAATTAATTAATTAATTAATTAATTAATTAATTAATTAATTAATTAATTAATTAAATGAATGAATGAATGAATGAATGAATGAACAAATAAATAAAGACAGGCAGACAGACGCACATACATACATACATACATACATACATACATACATACATACATACATACATACATACATACATACATACATACATGCATGCATGCATGCATGCACGCACGCACGCACGCACACAGCCAGACAGACAGACAGACAGACAGACAGACAGACAGACAGACAGACAGACAGGCAGGCAGGCAGGCAGGCAGGCAGGCATACATACATACATACATACATACATACATACATACACACACATAGTCATACATACATACATACGTACGTACGTACATACATACATACATACATACATACATACATACATACATACATACATACATACATACATACATACATACATACATACATACAGACAGACAGACAGACAGACAGACAGGCAGGCAGGCAGGCAGGCAGGCAGGCAGGCAGGCAGGCAGGCAGGCAGGCAGACAGACAGACAGACAGACAGACAGACAGACAGACAGACAGACAGACAGACAGACAGACAGACAGACAGACAGACAGACATACATACATACATACATACATACATACATACATACATATGTGAATAAATGAATATATATACCAGTCTAAGACTATTTGAAACAAAAGTAATATGAATGCATGTTTTGATATGGTCTAAAATTCCGACTGTGTATTAATCAAATAATAATTTTCACCTCAACTTCTTGTAAGCAAAAGCAGCACGTCAAGCACAATACAAGAACAATGTATAAAGCAGCCAAGTTGTGCACTGAACTTCCATTTGAAGGGTTTTGATTAGGATATTCATTTGTTGCTTGTTCAGGCGCTTCATCGTTGTTTGATATGTCTGAAAATAATGAAACAAATAGGGATAAATAGATTGATTCAAAAGAAAACAAAAATATTTTATAAATGTATGTCACACATTCTGTTCTACATCAACGACCAATGTTGTCAATCCATACGTTTAAATGGTTTGTGAGCAAACGAGCAGATGACCAACGACAACTAACAAATATAATCCTTACCCCCTCTCCCACTACCCCATGCATCGTCTTCAGGAAATAAATTCTTGACTCGCTATAGTGTTATCTAAATTTACCTTCGTCTAAAACAGAGAGCTTGAATCTGTCATTGATTCTCCGATGGTGTTGACCTTTTTTTGATAGTGTACAGCTGTATGTACCCCCATGCGACGGCTGGACTTCTGTCAATTTTAGCGAGGATGTCTTAATAATAAGTGCAGGGTTATCGTCGTCTTCTACACTGTCCGAGTAAATTCCGTTGTCATTGTTCATAAGTTTACCGTTCCAGTACCATACTAAGTCACCAGCATCGTCACAACATTGTGCCGTACAATTTGCAAAAATTGTACTGTTTCTTTTGGCATCTAGAATGTTCTTTTCCTTTCGTCTGCCACCGTTGACATCGTACAATAATTTGACCTTTGGGTTTCCTGAACAGAAAATAATAAAGATTGTATAAAGCATTCCTGTATTTCGATGGCTGTTGATACATGAATTATTCAACATTGTAATGTCTGTCAGAATTGATAAGATCGTGTCCTCACATTTTACAAGTGTCATATTCGCTAATCGTTTCTTTGACAACCTCAAGCGCGGAATCATGCGAAAGTTGTAACATATCTGTCTCGTATTTTTAGTTCTGGATGAGTAGGGACATTCGACAAGGTTACCCTCTCTGTGTTCGCATTTTTTTCTTCTCGCCGTCAAGATAACGGTCGACAAAGTCGACAAATTCATGGAATGCAGATAATATTTACTATTTTTACTGATCAGAAAGGGGAAATCTAAAGTAAGTGTTGCTGATGAGAAAAATAACTCTTGCAAAACAATAAAGTGTTCACTGGTCTTGTATATACTAGATGTGACAGTTTAGGTGAAAATCAATTATGCGATTTAAAGTTAAAAACACATTTGACATAAGTGTATCATTATTATATGACTTTGAATTTTGACAGCAACAAGTCGTTTTTTCTCTTACTTCAAAAATTAACATACACAGGTACAATGAAATCTTCAATAGTATATGCACAAAGAATTAGACTGTCTCTACACCCTATTCTAAAATTTTCAGATTTAATTAAAGTAGCATGCATGATGAAAAAAAAATATGTAAAACTAGCCTATTTAAGTGGCTATCCTTTTGCAAATCTCTTGTAATACAAATATATACAATAGTGTACGTGTATTTGCACATATTGCTTCCATAATCGAAGATTAATGAACACCACATACTACCTATATAATTACTACCAAAAGAATACCAAATAAAATATATTATATTTATTTATATATCATTATATATAAAATATATTTTTATCGACATGGAAAAAAGGTCTGTGAACAAGGATGGGTAAGTGTAAATAAAACGTGACAAACCGTAAATCGTGACGTCAATAGCGTAATAGAAAGGGCCACCACGTGAGTACTTGATAGTGGTATAATAAGTATCCTCATCCTCAAGACGAACATCGGATATTTCAAGACCAATGTTAAATATATTGAACCTTTCGGACACTACTGACATATTCCCAGAATGGTCAATCCGTCCGATAAGCGACCTTCTGCCAACTCCTTTCTCCATTTGTATATAAAGTACATCTCCGCAATCCGTTCTTTTGTATTCATCAAATTTAATCAGTCCATTTTTGCCAGGGCACAAGTTAACTTCGTTGATTTTTTTAGCACATATACATCCAAAGAGTGCTAAAACAAATATACAGTTGATCAAATAACTAATGAATATTCATTGGTAACAAAGAAGTACATACATACATACATACATACATACATACATACATACAGACAGACAGACAGACAGACAGACAGACAGACAGACAGACAGACATACATACATACATATTTATTTATTTGTTTATTAAGCCGTGTACACAAGAAGTGACATTGGCAAGAAAATATACCAAATGAAGCACTGATGTTTACAATATCATGAAAATATTGAGTATATCACTGAGATATTTAGCTGTGACACTTGCTATAGTATCATCTACAAATGAAAAAATGTATTTTAATAGAGAATGATTATCAAATTTAATACCTGCGACTGTAAACTAAATAAAATGTCTAAGTATTCATATTTTATCTTCTGATTTTTTAAAATTTTTACACAGTAATGCACAGTGAAATTCATCTCCAATACTTGAGCTACACAAGGTGCATAATCTCTGTTTCCTTTCAATATTCTTCTAACGGCCAGTTTCAATTGGCAATATATGGTTTGAAATCCATAGTTTTGCAACAGCTATTCTATCAAAGGTGTTTCTAACAACAGATAACTATTTTTCACGTTGAAAAGTTGACTTAATTTTTGAATAAACATGAAGTTTGTTGTTACTTGGCACAGATTTCTTTTTCACATGTCAATAAATTTTGATTTCAAAGAATCTTTAAGTTTCTTTAATATAGTAGACAATTTATAATTATCACCAACTATAAAATGGGAACAGTTACAAAATGAAAATATTGAATGAACAAAATCAAGATATATGGACTGGTGTTTTTCATGCAACCCCATTTCTAATTTGTATGCATAATCATGTAAAGATGCCTCTTTAACTTGTTTTAACCGAAACCAATATTAGACTACATTTTCAAAGCAGTAATTAATAATGGAAAACGACCTAATTCACCTAAACATGCATGAATACATGATGTTTTGTTAACTCCAAGCATATATCTACATGCTTTTATGTGTGTTGATTCAATATCATTGATGACAGGCTTAAGAAAATATTCATTGAATTTGCCAACATCAACTCTACGGAATATGTAGGCACCCCAAACTTCAGATCCATATAATAATATTGGTTTGACCAAAGAGTCAAAGAGATGCAATTGAACATCAACTGAAGCTCCATTATGTGTATTCAGTACGTTCGTGTAAGCAAACAGAGCTCTCAAAGCTTTATTCTTTAAAGCCACTATAGTATTTTTGAAATTTCCTGAAGGGGTTA
>NC_135557.1:10717959-10762959 GCF_964340395.1 Glandiceps talaboti | reverse complement strand
TGAATCAGTTCTAAACACTTACGATTGAAATGATCGTCAATGATACGCTGATTTGTAGTTGAGGGTAATTAAAAATATTTTACAATGACGATTTCGACCATTAGCCGATGGAGGTGACCCCAACCAAACATGTCACAAGATGTAAATTTGCACACTTTTTTGTGTCAATATATCTGTTCTGGTCAGTCTGTTTTGAGAATTTATGGTACATTCACTGTCGCAGTTTTCAGCCAGGGTCACGTTATTCGACGATTACTACTTGGATAAACACTGCAAAAAAGTAACACCCGTCATTGTTGCTTAGACATTTTCCTAGGGTCTTTTTCAACAGGATTTATAGTAAGAAGTAACTTTGTTGATGGTGTAGTCACTGAATTTATAACCCTACATCGATGACTTAGTAATTGAACACGCAAATGAATTATCATGAACACTGATCTACTGCCGATCCGACCCTGGGATTCGATCACAATTCATGGCGCCGCTTGCCAGTCTATGTCTTGGTCACGCAAACGTGAACACTCTGATATCTGAAACACTTCTTTGCTCCAGATACGCACCTTTTTTTCATGGAAAATGTCATATAGTTTGAAGTAAGCTGGGAGAAAATATTAATGAGATATTTGTAGATTTAAATAAGAGTGAAATGATAGTCAAGTGATTTTGAACCATCTCCGTGTATTTTGCTTTAGCGAAAACACTGACAACTACTAGTATGTGATCGCCGATAGTATTAGTTCTCGCAAAACCGATATACCACAACATTAGTGTTGAATCTTTTGTACGAATGACTGAGCATGACAATATATCCGAAGAAAACAGCGAGGGTTGTTCGCTGAGCCGGTATCCGAAAATCAAATAAAGTCTGTTTGAAAACTGCGACTGTGAGTGTATAGTTGATGATTCAAGGACGGTTGCCCATTAAAGACACATCGGTTTGTTCATGGAGGTAGAAAAGACGTGTTAATGTTTGTTCAAAAATGGAGGTAGGCTACCTCGAATATTCAAAGTTATCAGTTTTGAATCTGTGTTGCTATTGTTGACCATTACTCACATACCAGTCCCTCACCCTCTTAGAAGTACAACTGCGAAACTTCAAAGATTATCTACAAGGTTGTGAACTTCGTAGCAAGCAAGGTGGGGGGTCATCCCTTTGACACTTACAATGTGGTGATTGTTAACTGCCCTCACTTCGTTTTATATTGTCATTTTTTAGCTTTAAGTTGCCGACATACCACCTTCCATGCAAAGATGACATTCTGTTTTTAACAAAACCAATAGGTAGAGGTATTATTTGTATTTTTTGTATCGCGTTTCAGCGATACCAATTTTACTGAAGTGCAAATTGGTCATTAGCTGAAATTTTCACACAGCAATCTATTTAAATCCTACCGGCATAAGTATTACAGTGTTGTTGTGTTAGTTGTCTGTGGTTTTTGCGTAGTAGAAAGTAACAGCACTACGTCCTCTTTGTCCTACATTATCGGCCTGCAAAAGGCATTTCAAGTTCAATTATTTCAACTTCTTCTTTGTATAGTGGGTAATGTCAATCAAGGTATGGGTTTATTGATTTCTGTTCATTTCTTGCCATCTGTGAAGGGGTCACGTGAGAATCACTTTTGACAATGCACATTGTTTGTCCTTACGCCAGGGCACAGTCTTAGTGGTAGAAAAGCAGTAGAGTATGACAGTTAATACAATTAATACCATATACAATTAATTTGTAGGTGAGGTTGCGACCAAGTAGGGAAAAATGTCAGTCATTACCAGTGAATGGCTCACACGTAAACGACTACAAACGTTTGTCGAGACTTAAGCTTACTGATAAACAGCTAGTCTTGCTGTTAGACGTTCGGGCTTTCTTTCGATGCTATAACTATAACTTATAAGCGAACGAAGTTCGCATGTGAGGGCTTGCCCGAACACGGATGTTCCATCCTCGATAGCGTTGTTCGGCTGTGTGTCGTATTTTATCGGAAGAACATCCGAGGGCTAGCTGATAGACTAATAAACAGCTAGCTACTCAATGACAACCTAATATACTGCCAAAAACATTCGGCCTTATCAATGGCGACGTACTGACTGCTCGAACTTCTGGACTTACTCAAGGCCTCGCCCGGTCGTCAAATTGCAAAGAACAATGAAGAACAGCTGAACACCTTCCTGTGGTCATCTGTTCCTTTCCGTACCGACTCTCAATTGTTTTGCTGTTTTTACTTGTTTATCTTTAATAACAATAGTTTTTTAACTAACACCAATGTTCTTCCACTTTCTTTGCTTTCAAAGTCAGTCACTTACTGTTGTAGCTTAACTTGCCAGTCAAAGACAGCCATCCTCAACTGGACACACAACATGACAACAAAGATATACCAGAAAATCATGACGTTTTGAATCATATCATTCGGCCCCCAACCCTGTTTTTGACAATTAAAAAATGCTCTACTACCCATCACAGCCAGTATCAATCAGACTGTTTCCATATATTATATTCCACCCTAACTTAACCCATATGACCGCCCCATTTATAACTCGTATGTCCGGACATGAACATGATTGGCTGTTCGCTGACCAAGGGGTATGAGACCATATGTGGAAGTGGGGGGATAAGCTTATCAAATATGACCGTAGTTCCATGTAAATTAAAACTTATAGTTATGCTTATAGTCGTTACGTTTTCAGTTTATTGTGGTACCCGCTTGATGCTTTCTCTGAAGATGCCGACGGGATCAATCTAAAATTCAGTTCTGGTGTATAAACTACAATGTATCACACATATCATGACTCTCACTATCCAATCCATCAGCTATACACTGGAGAACACAAGGACTATACTGACTGTTTTCTATCCAGCACGAAATAAATTGAGAATACGTGGAACTTATATGTACATGCACAGTAGCTCCGACAACTCTGACAAGTCTCTATATACCCCACCAGGCCTCTTTGCTGGAGTTCGCGGAGCGTGTGTTGTCAGTGCTAATCTCGTCTAGTTCCTATCACCGTGTTCCTAAACAGTATCGTTACCATTTACACCTCCACTCACTAAACTTGGTTTAGTCATAGAAAATAGAGAGGACCCTCTCTACTGTCTATGGTTTAGTTAGATACTAATTGGCATCTGGACTAGAGCTAATCACGAGTCCATCACAACGTGCATGCATCATTTTCTGATGTCCGCATTTTGGACATTGAAGTAAATGATTTTACATTTCTGAGTCTCATTCTGTATTTTTCCACTGTTCTATATGTGGTAGCTACTACTTTTGGCACAATTAAAAAAAAAAGATGTTACGAAGACGAAAAAAAATATAATCGAGATGCACGATAAACATTTTTGGAAAAAAAGTCACATAAATGACTGCAGTATCCATATTTTTAATTGGCATGATTGAAGACTTTAAAAAATGAATGATGATAAAAGTGAGATTTTGCCTCAGTGATGGTTTTTCTATACAAGCGATAACATCACGATACCGGGTACTTCACAAACATTATCTCACTGACTTCAAAACCATAGTGACTAAATCGTTTCGTACAATTAGACGGCATGATGTTTTTTACGTCTCGCACAAGCATATACAATGGTACACTTTACCAAATTGTAATAGACCATGTAAATATTACATTGACCGATGCAGATCTTGCTTGCGCAGGTTGGGTAGATTTATATGCTACGTTATGCCTTAGGCCTAAAAAATAACTGTTTGGTTTCTGTTACCCGACCCACCTAGTTTTTCACTGCCGACCCTTAACTTTTTTACGTGTTCTTGAAAAAATAACAAAATCGCAACAATTGTGAAGTCTCACGAGACATAGTGGATGCAGAAACTGACATCAACTTAAAAAGACAATATAAAACTGTTCCTCCAATCTGTAATGGTTGTACATCTAATGGAAAGAAGCCAATAACACAGAGACCATTTGGAAAAAATGGAAAACCAGAATTAGACACTCGCACATGAAAACAAATATATGATAAAATGAAATAAAATAAATCTATCTACCCCACCTATTCTATTACTTGGCCTAATCGGAACAACACAATTCTTTTAACAGGCCTATTTCCTAACTCAAGCTTAAATTATTGGACCCTTGTGAACCAAAAGTGTGCGAAAATACAACGCCAAAATAGTAACGCTTTGTACAGTTTTCACACTGAGCAATACGATTAGATCATAGACAGTGAAGTTCTCCAGTGTATCTGGTTAGACCGACAACAATGAAACCGTTAGCGGGATCTCAGAGTCATACTCATTCACATACAATTTTTTATGGCTGTTCACGTTGGTTAGCAACATCTCTGTCTTTGAGTTTGAATGAAATCGCTGCCATTCCCTACAGGAAACTGTTCTATGGAATTACATGCCAGAAGCGCTTTCAATATCATAGAATGTTTTGTTGATCTTTTTTTCTTTTTTTTTCTTTCTTTTTTTTTGGGGGGGGGTCGACAACTTTTACCAAGACAACCATTATATTAATCATTATAGTAACTACCTAGCATGGCTAATAGCCATACTGAGGTAGAACTGTAGATTGCTAAAATGTTATGGGTTGCTGGTTGTACACAACCTCAGCATATGCCACTCTCCTTTCTTTCCCTTGACTTTCAGGCATTAATCGGTGGCAGAAATAGTCCGCACCAGGGCCGCTCTGTAGTCCGCATAAAAGGGTGACTAAGCCCAGACAATATTGTCCAGACCAGATTTGGAGGTGTGAACGTATTTAAAGCTGACTCGGTTCTAAATCTTGGTGCATATTCATGAGGTCGACACCTAGAAAATGAACCATGTGTACATTTCTTTTGTCTTTTGTTAGTTAATTTATGCGGGTAAACTGTGTCTTCACTAACATTTTCCACTAAAAGTTTCAAAATTGTCTTGTTTTTTGAAGGACTACTATAATAATATTTCGCCGCCCTTGCTTTATTGTCATATCAGGAAAGTCAAGAACTTGACAAAAGCTATTCAAAACAAAGTAATCAAAGTTGCAAAACCAAAATGGTGCCGTGGAGAGTTGTGTCTGGTCATGTTCTGATCATGGAAGTATAACCCACGGTCTGATCTAGTAGCAGTATATCAATGACGAATCTACATTACAAACAAACAAACAAACAACACACACACACACACACACACACACACACACACACACACACACGGTGATATTAAAAAGCACGCAACACAAAGTCAAAGGTTGGTTCACATCCCTCGCATCAGTACCGGTACCCATTCTACTGAGTTATAAATATAAATCACATTCTCAGCTACAACATTGAACTTGTATGATACAAAAATCTTCAGAATGTGCGGGCCATATTTTCACTATCGGCATTGGCAGTCACCATCACTGCCATTAAAAAAAAATAATACAGATAAATGGAAGCAAAAACAATCCTCTTGACGGTAGTTTAGTAGTCAGTTATGAATTATGTAACGTTAAATAACGCTATTCAAATATCTCCCTCTATGCCTCCCATATACCGATAGTAAATCTTCAAACATCCATACAGACATGCGGACTTTGCTCCCTACTAGATACATCCATGTTTTACGTTACTTTTGTATTGCAAATTTAGCTGATGATGTCATGTCAAAGCCACGTGGTCTAAAAACCTGAATCTCCGTACATACATTTCGATATGAAATTATTTATCCGTGATGTTTAGAATTTTGGTCGGTCAATATAGTTTCAATGACCAAGTGTGACCCCCACTGATGTCTAAAGTACTAATATCAGTACCTGACCGGCCATGGCCATGGCCTTGTTTTTGTTTTTGATTTTCTTGATTCAATATTCAAGTCTACGTAATGTCTGGTTTGTTAGGCCATAAATTCCAAGCATATTTACCATGATATCACAAATATAGACCAGTTACAGAAAGTAGTAAGTGTCAGCAAAATACTGTAATATCGACACTGTTTCAAGGATTTTAGGGACGCTGGTGCTTGGATTATTTTACGGTTGAAATTACCTAGCCAGTAATATAAGGAGTAATACATGGGTATTTTATCCCTGGACTCTGTTTATATCGAAATGGAATAAGCTGAAACAGTTCTTCTTTGAGCAGGAAATATGTTGTGATTATGGATATTATATATATATATATATAATTGCCAACACACCGGCAACGAGAGTAATGACTTTGACTATACGTAATATGTAAAGATGTAGTGTAAAATTGGAACACGGTCGTCAGGAACTAGATATGGGTAGGGGGAGGCTCAGGAGAAAATTGTTGTCACGGGAAAAACGAATTGGGGCGTGCGTGAAAATTCTTGTTGTCTGAAAGGGGCCCGGAGTCACGTATAAATATTTTGCTCATGAGTTGAACCAAATTTAACTCCAGGAGCAGACGTTTAACAAGCGTATTTTTAAAAGGGTGACTGGCAGAGAATGTGTGTCTCTTGAAGGGTAGACAATATACTCGCGATAGACTATGGGTTTCGGGCCACTATGTCAGACGTGGTCTTGGAGGAGTCAGTACAATTCCTCCAAGAGTGGTAAGAGGCCAAGCCTGAAATAGACGGGTTTGCAAGTAGAAGTTTACATGCCTTGTCTGTGGTTTACATTGTGCATGCAAAACATCTCACAAAACCGGCCATAACTAAAGCGGCATATCAGTAAATATGAAAAACGTGATCTTGGTAATTTGGATACCAGTTCTGAACATATTCTCTGGGTACATATGAAAATAGGTTAAAATGAACATCGAGATAGCTGCCTATTTCCCATTGTTTATAAATCGTCAAGAGGTTAAGCTATCCACTCAGATGAACCACTCTTTGTCACTTTATAATCTGGCATTATACATGGGGTAATTTCCAAAATGTACATGTTTTATCATTTCATTTTGGACTTTATAGAAGTTGATGACTAAAATTACCTTACCCTCGATGAAAGTTATGAATGCGACTAGGTTTTACCATAGACAGGGTGGAGGGTCTATGGTTTTACCTAGTAGAATTAGTTGCGACAAGATTGTAAATGCACATGGGCGTGTTTTGCCAGATTGCTTTATTTCAAGTGATTTGAAAATTGAGAATGGCGGACTTGGCCGTGGTCCATCGAATTGTCGAGTACTACCGTGGTGGCACTAGTCGTTCCTCACTGGAACGGCAAGTGCCACCTTCCGGCGATATTTATTGTCTTTGAACCTTTCTCAACTAATAAATCACACATAACTCCCCAAACGCTTCCATTCTAGAAATCCGGTGCCGACCCTAAACCTTTTAAATAAAGAAGAAAAATCAGTAAAATCGCGAAAATTGTGAGTGAAGTCTTGCCAGAAATGGTCATCAACTTAAAAAAGACAATAAAAAACGCTGTTCTTCCAATCTGGAATGCAGAGCAGATGTCTTTGAAATAGAATTATTTATTTTGGTTTAAAATTTAGTTGAAGTGGGCACAAAACTTGATTTGGTTCTGACTGTTCTGAATTTAGGGACACGAAATCGTCTCCCTGATGGCAGGAGTTCAAAGTGTTGGGACATAATGTGGCCTTTGTCATTTACCATTTTCCCAGCTTTGTTTTGTACACGAGATGTAAACATTTCATTCAAATTAGTCTGCTTTTCACTCAATACTTTACTAAACACATTTACAATTTTGTTCAAGACACTCTTGTAGCTAGTCCCTAGACTACCAAACCAGCACAAAAAAGAAAATTTTAAACCGACTCAAAACTCCGATAGAATGTCTGTAATACCTTGGCATTTACAAAATTTTAGGCCCCTCAATTGTTGTAGACAGTAAACTCTAGATTGACATTTCTTGTTAATGAAATCTGTGTCAAGACTGTTCATATATATATATATATATATATATATATATAGTCACCTGTTCAACTTTAACATTGTCAATAAAAAGGTCGGGCACTACTTTAGGGTTCTTCCTGAAGTCGACCTTTCGTCCAAGTAGTTTTCACCAAGTAACAAACCTATCAACTTCATCCAAATAAGTACGGTCAGAATTTGACAGGTCAACTAATGCAGAGTTATCGGAATATTTGATAAGTGGATTTGTATCGGTACCTGATGAGCAGTCATTTGTGTAAAGTGTAAATAGTTTGTGTGAGAGTATCGTGCTCTGTGGGGCACCCCTAAATGTTGAATGGAAGGCTGAATTTAATTTTTGGTAGCGAACAAACTGGGAATGGTTGACAAGAAAATCCATTATCCAGAGGATGAGTTTGGGGTTAACGTTTAAATAACTAAGTTTATGAGCCATCATGTTTGGTTGACTTCTGTTAACGACTGATGAAAAATCAATAACCAATAGTCTTACAAATGAACTTGGTTTTTCAAGATGTGTATACGCATCGTGAAGTAATGTGAGAGTTGCATTATCAGTACCTCTATTACTTTAATATGTAAATTGGTATGGGTCAAGGTGTGAATGTTTTTGTGGGTTTTGACAAAGTAAAATACGCTCGAAGCATTTCATCACAATGGAAGTCAGTGCTACAGGACGATGCCTTGGAAGTTTTTAGGGACCGGACAGATGGTAGATGTTTTCCAAATGGTTGATATCGTATGATCATTGTACGACCAATTGAACAATCTACTGGAAACACTAGCTAACTGCGATGCATAGACATTCGGTAACCTACCACATATGTTATCAGGACCCATAGCTTTCCTTATATTTAGTTTCTTAAAAATAGACAACTCGTTTATCACTGATTTCAAATTAACTCTTCTTTTCTTCTTATTTACTCTCAAGATCTAACCCGATGTTATCTATTTCCTTTCCAAAATCGTGAATATCAAAGCGACAGTACATTACAACTTCGCCTCGCCACCACCCTGTGTTGCTTGGCAAGGTGGTAAATAAAACAAGTTTGCCTTTGGGATTATATTAACTGGGATTATCGACACTGAATAATCCGGTCAATTATGGCACTGCGCTCATTGTATGTCACGGCGTAGAAGTATAAACGACGTTCATACTTCCATGACCCATGACCATAGTTTCTGCGACCTGTCATTTGTTTGACCATAGACACTCCACCTTTGTGGAGGGTCCATGGTTTGATGGGATGCGTTAATTGTGGCAAACTTGTTTGGCAAATCGATCTGACGCAATATAGCTTGTGACCGTGGCATGCATAGCTTGGGTCAAAATCTATAACACCGTTAAAGTATAAATAACGTTTAAACTTCCACGATAACACATACCTTTGAGAAATTATACTGACAGTATAATTACTCCAAGCACAGACTATTCTCGTATCAAGCCCCGACACGAACTTGTTTTTCCTTGAAGAGTATATCTCGTGAGACCTATGGAAATTATCAAAATCTATATTGTAGTTGAAAAGAGCAAGAATGAAAAGAGGGGAAATTTAAGGGACATCATTTCTATATACACGTGTATTGTGCAAAGAACCCGATATCTTTGACCGCGTTGCCGTCAACCGAGCAATGGTAATATATATATATATATATATATATATATATATATATATATATATATATATATATATATATATATATATATATATATATATAATTGACTTGTGGTCAAATTTTCAAAACCTGTATATATATATATATATATATATATATATATATATATATATATATATATATATATATATATATATATATATAAGAGTCATAAACTGAAGGAAAAGTGCTCAATACTGAGAAGTAGAGCTGTATTTACACAAAGTACACAAGTTATGGCACGGAGGCCGTTACTCAGAGTTTCACGCTTGAATGCGATCTTCAGACGACTAAATAACGGAAATTCAAGTGATAGAATTCGAACTCACAGAAGAACTGGTACCCGGATGTGATGCGCGTTGTTGAGTGACATGGTGGAATGATAGAATGTATTTGTTTTCGTGGACGATTTAGTGGACGATCTAGTGGAATTAACCTCTAAAAAAAAACCATGAATCATGGTCTGAGTACTTCACAAATGTATTCAATGTTCAAGTCCAAAGTGATGAAAGTTTCTCGATTTCCATGATTTTATCAGATCCGCCTTGATAGACATAAATTCAGGCATTAATGGTGAGATTAATATCCAACTGTAGTCTTTTGGACAAGGTAATTACTTTGATAGTCTAGTTCCTATACTGTATCATTGCCATTTACACCTCCACTCACAGTATAGTCAGAGTCGTTACTCTAGAAGTCTTGAAATGCATGAGATGCAATTTAAAATTCATTTACAGCCACCCACGCAGTCATTAACATCATGTCTTTGTTAATAAATCACAAAACTGTAACCAGTAACACAGTCCCTCATAAAGTTAGTGTTTATTGGGACAGTAATGTTCAAATGTGGTACATTTGTCAGCTCATGATGCTACTTATATACTGTTTACATCACCAAAACATTTAGGTTTCACTGATTGGGTGAACAACTTTGTGTGCTATTTGAGGGGCTTTTGGCTAGACGTGGTTTAGTTAGAAACCATATTGGCATCCAGACTATTACTTTGAAGGAGATCATTGAAGAACAATAAAAATAAAACTCAAGGTGTGGATATGGGATCAGTGTGGCATTCTACATAGACATTCTCCAACAATTCTTGTAGACATGTTATGTAACCATTTTTCTTCACGAAAGGCATGTTCCCACATGAATCAATGGGGTAGGGGTTTCTAACATTGTCTTTTGAAAGTAAATTACATGTATGTCAAAACTAAAATTATTGTATTTACTAAGAGATGAAATTCTTAAGAAAATTGAAAAGTGGTTATTGGTGGTCATAAACTCGACGTTGTTCGCTTTTTATGAATATCTAGGCGTGATTATGTCAAGCAGTGGTCTATGGTATTTAGCGCTTGCAGCTCAAGCGAGTAAAGCAATGATTGCGGTCATGAGTCAACTTGCAAAACTTGGGACCTCCTAGTCAAAACTAAATTTAAAAGTTTTTGACTGTAAACTATTACCGATATTAAATTATACGGTGGAGATTTGGGGTTTTAATACGTCTACTGAAACTGAACGTGTTCAAAGTAAATTTCAGTGTTATATTTTGAGTCGTATATAAACATATATATGTAGTCTTTGAGTATGGGAGCTACAAAAATGCTTGACAAGTGTTCATTACGGGAAGTAGGCTGAAATGTTTTGAGATTGCTGAACGAGAGCTGCAAAAATTTAACCTCAGACCACTTCTCCTCAGCCCTGGTTCAAGTCCTTAGGTCATAGTGGTGTAAACTACATCTCAGACCACAATGTAGTGACCTGAGACTACATGTACATGTAGGCCCTACCTACTGGTATATTATGTAACTGCACTTGACGCCAGTGTGATTTCTAACTAAACTGTGTTATTGAAAGAACCGGTGTGACGTGATCTGTTTTCTTTGTACCTGACACAATCCTAGCTGCTGTATTTTGGGCACGTTGAAGAGGGACAATGTTTTTAGCTGGCAGCCCATACAGAAGGGCCATTCAGTAGTCAGGTTTCGATGATATAAGTGCATGACCAAGGTTCTGACAAACTCCGTTTGTAAGATACTGGCGTATGCGACCATAGACAGTGGAGGGGCCCCCTCCACTGTCAATGATGCGACCTATTGTTCGGAGGTGAAAAAGAACTGATCTACATGTCAACGAGATGTGCTTCTTGAGGTTATAATCAATTGTTACACAAATGGTACATGCTGAATCCACTAACTGCACAGAAGACGATCCAATGTTGATGTGGTTCATGAGACGAGGAAACCTCTTGAACTGAGACGTGATAAGGAGGACCTCGGTTTTGCCATCATTAAACTAGCTTATTTTGGGTCGTTTAATATCATGTGCAACAGTTTCCATCTTAGTTACTGTAGTTGACGTATGTGATTGGGAATATATTGGTAAATCTGGTTGTCGTCTGCATGTTGTTGCATATTGAGATTGTGATGTCGGATTAGCTTTCCAAGTGGTGATGTGTATAGACAGCATAGCGCGTGTAAGAGTGGACCAAGCACAGGGTTTTGTGGCACTCCACACTGCAAATGTTTGGTTTCTGATATGCCTTGTACAGAAATGGACTGTTGTATATCTTTGAGGTATAAAGACTCTAGTCGAATGCCTGTAATACCGAGCTCGGAATAATCTTGAAATTATGCTGGAGTCAGAATTTACGGGGGGGGGGGGCATGAACAAAATTGAGGTTCAAAGGGAGGGGGGCATGACAATTGTGATGGTCTGAAAGGGCCCCCGAATATTCTGCTCATGATTTGAACCAAAATTAAACCTCAGGAGCAGTTGTTTACCAAATAAATTTACATTTGTGTAAGTGTATGCCTCTCTCTCTCTCTCTCTCTCTCTCTCTCTCTCTCTCTCTCTCTCTCTCTCTCTCTCTCTCTCTCTCTCTCTCTCTCTCTCTCTCTCTCTCTCTCTCTCTCTCTCTCTCTCTCCCCCCTCTCTCTCTCTCTCGTCTCCGTATGTCTCCTTCTCTCTTGCTCTATCTCTCTGTGTGGAGACTTTGTTGAACATTCAAACCACAGGATCAGTCGTTTACCTTGTACTTTGCAAAATTGTTCACTTCATTTACCTACCATACATTTAATTATTAGGCAGCCATTGGCCAAACGAATGTGTGTGTCTGCCAAAATATCTATGTATTAGTTAAAGTGTAGGTAATACAGTTGTAGAATAATTTAATGAGAGTACAATTTGGGTATTGAAGACAATTTTCAAGTACTTTATGGCTTCCAATAATGTGTATGGTTTGAAATATTATGCCGCTAAATGGCCTCCTACATGTCCCTTATTTTTTCAAAAAATTGCCTACTGTGGGAGGGGGACACACCCTCCCCACTAGTTATCGAAGGGGGGTGCCGTTTCTGTCAAGAAATAGGATTCAAAAAGAAAAACTCTGCTGTTTTTTTCCAAGTACAGGTTACAAACCCAATGAGCCCACATCCATTTGTAAAGGAAATCTCTATGTCTGATATGTATGGACACTGAAGTTGATTTCCACTGTTAGTTTACAGTGTGTCATATAGTGTACCATACTGTACTTCTCTGACGTGTATGGGGAGGGGGTAATGTATAATTGGATATTAAAATATGTGCAGCCGGGGGGGGGGAGGTATGTATGGACGTCGCCATCTTTCAAGCGCTAAATTACCTGTTAATCGAGATTTGTTTCAAAATATTAGCATGGTTGATAATATATGTGAAAGGGGTAACTAAGAATGGTTTCTGGGATCGCCTAAGTCAACACGACATATATTGTGGATGGACTGAGATATTCGATTACGATTCACATCGTCCGATTTCCAATCGTCCCAATATTCATATTAACATTCTTTATCGTTTCAAAATCACAAAAATGCATATGTCGTGGTGGGGTGAGTACCGACTCTAGTTTGGTCTCCACACACACACTCTCTCTCTCTCTCTCTCTCTCTCTCTCTCTCTCTCTCTCTCTCTCTCTCTCTCTCTCTCTCTCTCTCTCTCCTCTCTCTCCTCTCTCTCTCTCTCCCTCTCTCTCCTCTCTCCTCTCCCTCCCCTCTCTCCCTCTCTCTCTCTCTCTCTCCTCTCTCTCTCCTCTCTCTCTCTCTCTCTCTCTCTCTCTCTCTCTCTCTCTCTCTCTCTCTCTCTCTCTCTCTCTCTCTCTCTCTCCGTATGTTTTACTACGATGTCAGTCTATGTCATTTACATGACGAGGGTTAGTGCCGGATAGTGCCAAAACACGTGGAAACGATTTCTGGAAAGAATTCAATACGATTTCTCAACTCTCAAATTCGAATGAAACAAATATGTTCTGATGCCTCCATGATTGTACTTGTAGTCTAGTTAGTTCGCGTTTCGTTCATCTCCACAACATGCATAGAGCTAGAGATCGTAGAGAACAGTCGGCAGCTATAGGAACTAGACTAGGCAGTGATGTATGATCTATGTGTACAACACAGACAGTTCTCTTTGAGATGTGAGGATCATTACAGAAATAAAAGAGTTGCCAACGTTAGATTTGTTAATGGATTATATCACTGTACCCGTCATCAACGTCGCTTATCATCAGTATCAAATGTTGCACTAAATGTTTCAAAAATGTCTTGCTTCCCGGCCATCAGATAATTAACTGAAAGTATGAGAATTCTTTATCGAAACTTAATTCAGTCATAAAATCATCAGGTTTCTGACAATTTCCAATACCTGTTACAAGAAAGACTGCAGTACAAGAACATTTGGTTAGCTACATGTATTACATCTGATGCCTTATACGTGACACGCACGATAATTGTCCAGTTTGCACCAGAGGGTGTGCCTCGCCTTCTGTACATGTGCCGTACGTCTGGCTTGTCTGTCAGTGTCACATTTTGCTTCCCCTCTTCAGTTTTCTCAGATGTTTTAAGAATTTAAACATAGTCAGTGTCTGATCGACAAAATTTCTTTCCACTGAAGTTTAGAAAACATTTAGTGCTACTCTACGTAAACGTCATGTTGATGCATCACACATCATCATGAGACGTCACATTGACCTCACACTTCGCTTCGCGCTTCCTTCAACGTCCGGTCGTTATGAAACTAGTTCGAAGGCTTTCGCTAGCGATAGCGTGGCCAGTCTTGTTTTACTGCGTAATCGTCAAATGTTTTCCAAATAATTATGAATTAATTTATCTTTTTGTTTACACTTTGGGTATTTTACTTGCTATTAGAACTTCCGGGCAACTCATATTTAATTTTCCAACCTTAGAATTTGTTCAATGATCGTCAGGTTTGAGTACTTTCCTAAGCCGGTCCCACAACTGTTATACTTATAAGTTATAGCTGGGCGTTGTGACCGGTAACCGGCTATTATCTACATCACTGCCTACTAGGTACGTCAAAAACACACCGTTCGCACATGTGAGCCTGATTTTAGGCAAAATATCGGGCTATTAGAGTGCATACAGGCCCTTTTGTTCGCTTGTATTGTTTGCATTTGGTATTTGGCATATCGCACGTTGTTTATTTGCACCATTCACAGTGTCTTATCATGTTTTGTGTAACTTGTAAGCCTAATCGACAACTGGGCCAACGGTTTTTACTAGACAAATTTGAAACAAATTTTGCGTCAGTTTGATGGTAAACCTGCTATATTGACTACCAAACTTAGTTAACCCCAGTTATTTCTACTCATGTTGCATCACCATATATTTAGAAAGAGCATATATGAAATATGAGAGCCATGTGAAACTTCTTCAGTGCAAAATGGGATGAAGATATTAGGGCAAAGTCAGTGCTCCTTACAGCAGTTTGTTTTTCCCGCATATGCATACATTACCCATAATCCTTTTAAGTATTCTGCAGATATCTGTGCAATGTGCACACATGACTCATGAAAATCTGGAATGCACTGATCGAAGCCAATACGACTAATACCATAAACAAGGTAACCCATTCCATGCCTATTTGTACCCATCGTACATCTAGATTTCAATCCGACCAAAACGATTACTATAAAAAAAGGCCAAAAAGGAGCGAATTGTTTCTGCGCGTCGGTCTTTTTTTCGTGTTTGTCCAGCCCATGCAGTCTGCAGATCCATTGGGAAACAGAAAAATAACCCTCCCTACTTCAGTGAAGACAACTAGTACTGCAGAGCCAATCACGAACAAACAAATGACATCTGCCACCACATACACACTTGCTCTAAAGTATAAATAAAACGAACAGTGACCATAAATAATAGGTGACAGGTACCTCCATTGCTAACATATTGCATGTATTGTCAAATCTTATTCTGTTGCATCTTTGTTAATGTATACTAATATTCGATATTCTCATGTCGAAAGTTGCACAAGGTATACATTTTATATGTTTCAAACATATACATTGTGCGATATGCATAATAGGGGACAATTACTGGTCGAACTAGAAATTTTTCTTATAAACTTCACCAAGATAACCAGACCCAAACAAATGTATGAACTTAAGTTGTTCTGAATGAACTTTTATCGAGGGAACGTATAGAGACTGGAGAGATATATTCGTGTAATGAGTAATCTTGGTATGATGCGAACACAGAACATTGTGATAAATCAATCTGTATATTATCTCGTGTCTTCGAAAGTGATCGAGAGAGTGACGCTAAAATAAAATTCACAGCTTCACCTGAGAAGCACGCGCGTTTAAAGTATTAACCAATCACAACTAAACAAAGTAGTTTGACATGAATGGATCACAAAAGGCTTCTATAGCAGGCCTATGTCATTCGAAAAGAACTATACATTTCTTTTGTACCATACACTCTCAAACAGAGTGAGTAGAGTAAATAAAGATTGAATGAATGATTTACATGGTATATAGCTTGCATTGTACAGTTATACTATAAAAGCAGGAGTTATGAGTATACCACATTGAAATAAAACAAGAGAATAAGAGATGAGGGCCCTCAGAATCGTCAAGTAGAGTGATATAACAGTTACATGGATGCCGGACATGTACCCATAGGTACGGGCCCGGGGGGGGGGGAGGTTCTGCATGCCGAACGTCATTAAGTATTTCCTTTACTTTGGTGCTCATGATCGTAATTTGGATGATGCCCAAGATATTTGAGGCGTGAATACCTGTTGTTCTTCTAAAGGCTTGTTTATTACTGTGAAGATCACACCCTAACATTTAATTGTTCTATAAACGACACATGGACAAGAATACTATTCCCATAGAGGTTAGTCTAGTTAATTCCTGATGGACCGTATTTCGTTCAGCGTTACGTTGTACATAACACGGTCCGGTCCGTCAGAAACTATAGACGACATGGATGACATGGGTAGATACTGCCATAATATTCCCAATAGTCACTCAATTTTACTTAGCTAGAAATAATGTCCACAGACTCAAATCTGTCAGCACGTCTCTACTGTGAGTTTGTTGACGCAATTGGCCGGTCAGGTTTGTTAAGAAGCTCCATACACTAGCAATATTTGTGGCCCAATATTAAACTATTATTGGAAACGATTGTCATGTCATCTAAATCTGTATTACTATGCATCAAACGCGTAGAAATGTGAAACACGTTTAGTGGTGGTGGTATGTAGTGCATAATGAAAAGGCGTACTACGAACATTTATTTCAAAATGAGCCCTGTGATATTACAATCTACGTACGTCCTAACCATGTAGTTCATATCATAAGCCTGCTTATATACATACATATATGTATCGAATACACTAGCTACACGTATAGCGTTTATGTACGTATTGATTGCAAGCACGGTAGATTTGAATATTCATTTGTTTACTGCCCGGTTATCGGGGTGAACTCATGAATATATTCTGAACTAAATGCAAATGTATTCAAATCACTTCCGACTCGCAATCTGAACTATTTTTCAGATCGAGTATAATCCGATTAGACAGGCGCTAATGGGAAAGTACAGAAACGTCCACCTCATCAGCATAAAAGTACAGAATTGAACTCAATCTGAACTATAGTACGGAAAATGACGTATTCTGTACTAAAATCTCTACTAGTGTTGATCGCGGTAATGTCCATATTTTCTGCCAGGACGTATCCTTTACAAACCTATGTTTCACAGCTCTATAATATCAGTGAAAACAACGCGGCCTCGAGAACTGTTTTCTTTATCGAAAATGTGGAAATCAATGTTCTTTAATACAAAGGCGAGGCATTTCAATAGATGACATTGCTAATTAGATTTGTATTGTTCGTCAACAGCCGAAGCAACTTGCGTGAAGGTGGTCCCCAAGTAAACATACAAGTCGCAATTTTGAATTTCCAAGTTACCGATTGTTATGGCAGTCGTTAACATCTGCATCCGAGCCATTTATCGCCATAAGCATTTCCTTTCCTTTATTTTAATCACTCCTGAAAGATTACAGAATGCAGCTAATACAGTCGCTTTCCCGTGCACATCTCTCGCGTATTGGCAATAAGTATAGTATCATCCCTAAGGAGGAGAGAAAGGCCATTGAGGGTACACATCATTTCCGCACTTGGCCTTCAAATCACGAATTATGTCATTTACATATAATGTGAATAGCAAGCAACGTGTAGGTGTGGCTTGTCATACCCGAATACACGCAACGATGATTGCTAAGCCCTAATTATCTTCGACCCAAAGGATTCAACTATGTCAATCAGCTCGTTTTGCTTTCAAACATCAGCTTCCTTGGTCATAAATTTAGTAGCAGGAACAATATTCAGTCCGTTCATTAACGATAAACGGCCGGATCCATGGTTATTTTCCGGTTGCGATTGAGGTCAGAAATGCCAACCCCGCTGCAGCACTATAGTGGCTGTGGGTGTATGGAGCATAATAACATTGAGACTATTGATAGACTATATAATTGCGCAAAGTCTATACGTACTGAAATCTTTATCACATTCGTAAATTTTTCCAAGGCCTGTGTCAAAGTCCCACGGGCATTTCTAAATCAACTTTTACGTGTCATGGGATGTGGTCATGTTATGAACACGGCTATTGCCACTCTGTATGCAGATACTGGATTAGTTTTAGGGCTTAGCAATACTTGATTTAGTATCGTATGGTCAGTATAACGACAAACCCTTAATTTCTTTATCTCGGTGTGTTCCAGTCATCGCCGGAACACCAGATTACCAGATTGTTTAATCAGAGAGTTCTACAAGAAGTTTGACTTGCTGATACTTTTGTTTTCTTGGTCAACTATTCTGTATCCTCGAAGAGACCATGTGCGTTATGCAAATGAGGCAGTCTTTCATCATTGTCGCATATAGATATAGTGAACCAGGTTCTGTACATGTGTTATGTTAGCCGTTTGCCGTTGAACATTTCCTGTAATTATCAACGACTGTGAACGCTATCCTGTGTGATTACCTTCATTGATTGATATTTCCTATCATCGAACGCTTTCCTGATTACCTAATTCTACAATTGCTGTATACAATTTGTGTGTGTCATCAGATTGCCGAACGAGCCGTTACCATTACCAGCTGTTGAAACCCTACAACTAGTAATCATCGTGTAGAGTTGTGTGGAATACTTTAAAGCTGGGTATCCTTTATTAAGCAATAGATACTGTGTGAACATTTATAATAACTTTGTAACTGTAATAACTTTGTACTAGCATTGTAAGAACTTTTCTAGAATACCTTTGTACATATCTTTCACTGTAATATTTCCAGAGAGCCTTACTTACTGAACTTTGTAAATACTTTCCAGAAACTCTTAAACTATTTGTATTGACTACGGTCAAGACTCTATCATCAATCCTGAAATCATTGTGAACAATAATAACGTTGGTTACTGTTATATCTGTGTCCAGTGATATTATTTATGTTTGTGAGCAACACTAATACGACTAAAAGCCCCCACGATCATGCACTAGTCAAAGTTTATACACAGTCCCTTTCTAAATGTAATTATAGTGATCCCTGTATTGTTTGAACTGAGTACATACAGCTTACACAATGATACCCTACAAAGATAGCAACTTGTTGGGTAGGCGAGTTTTTAATGATATTTTATAAAACTCGTGTATTTATCCAGACTCCAAACATCGCAAAAGTGAACGACCGGTGTTCACTACATACATAACAACAGAGGTGAATAGAGATGTAGAAAAACAATATTGACACATATATGCCTAACAGCGACCACAACAACAGTCATATACTTCTGCACTTTGTTAAGATTACAATAATTCGTCAGGCATTCAAATGTGAAAATAAAAAATCATAAAGAAAACCAAGTGTATCTTATGTAAAGGTAAAAGTGACAGGTATGCCACAGCGTGCCACAAAAAAAAGAATGTCACTCAAAACCTACATAACCAACCATTTCTCAAATACTACAGTTGTGTTTCAAAGCTATTTTCCTAATGTGTAGTTGCTCATTAATATTTATGCAATTTGTTTCATATCATAGGAACAACGAGAGATTCTGTCATACTATTTGCAGTTGTCATGGTAACATACTTTTGTTCTGTGCTAATAATGAATATATTTTTGTTTATACACAGTATGTTATAATTTAATGACAATAATGTCTTAATAGCTCGCGCAGCGGCTCAATGACTAGTACGCATGCGCGTCGTATATACTATGCGAAAAAAAATGGTGGTTCTCCCAGGGATGAATTGATAGATGAATTGCGGCGCGCAGTGACTACGCATGCGGATGAATTGCGGCGCGCAGTGACTACGCATGCGCATGCACCTTCCATATTCTACGTGCATTCTCCACGCCCTACCGTATCATCGTATAGCATAGGCGACATAACATCACTATGCATTGCAATATTGTAACAGTAGGCCTGTTGGCACGATTATCGTAACATTGTATAGAGTATCGAGGCATCACTGTACCTCAAGGAGAAATTGTTACACTATTTAGAAGTTTGATGCACGGCGGTATGCGATACGGACCACTGATGACAGCGCAGTTTAATTTCAGGGTTGTGGAAGTGTGGTTTTGACATTTATATTGTCGATAATTTGTTTTTTTACATGTTCTAAAAAGAATAACTACTTTCCTATGTTTGTTGGTACAGTAACATTCCTAAATCATCCAGTTGAATTGAGAAATTAAAATTGTCAAAACATTTGTCCAAAGACCAACGTACATTGGTGGAGAGTCTATGATAAGCTGGCTGATTGAAAATGAACACTATTAATCTAATGGCTATGATGGTTTTTGAAACCAACAACTGCACAAAGTGTTGACTTTCTTTACTTCTCGTCCATGTCAAAGAATTAAATGTCATTCAATAAAATATATTTTGATGGTCAATACCCCTGGAAAATGACCCAAATCAAGTGTATCAACCCTGGCCCAGGCAGCCGGTCACAATGGAATCTACCCTGCGCGAGCTTATGAGCTTTGCCTAGTTATGATATTACTCTTCTAACAAATATAACCTATATTTGCTTTAAGTTTTGCAATACCCTGAATTTTACCTTAAATGTGAAGAAATGTCACAATCTATTCAAACTGTCATTGTACTGTTGTTTTATTCTAAAGCCTGTCATTATGCACTTCATCATTCCCTAGACTTGGCAAAGTGTTTTATATATGACGACAATTATGTTTTCTGTTTGTTCTTGCAAATCAAACTATAGGCATCTGTCTGGTTTGTCATAGGCACCTAAGGAGCTGTTAGACATTGCTAAATTCTAGATAACTGTCGTGGTATCACAATTTTTGGAGTAATAATGAGTTCTGTGTACACATTAACACAAATATGTACTCGTTCGATACAAAACAAAATAAAACTTAAGTATAAAAAACGGACATCGACACATAGTATTTAGTATCGATGAATGCTCGTCCAAGTACTAGATCATGTTTCATAAATGTGTGATAACTTTCTCTTTATTAGTCTCCAGGTCTGTCATAATACATTTCTTTATTTGCTAGACCTTTACAAAGATTTGGTTTTATGGTAACTTTACTTTATTTTCAGTTAAAGGTGTCCTGCAAAATATTATGTGATTATTGCTAAACTACAGGGAGACGAGAGGTGGCTTTGGCTGAAAAAGATGCTTGTTGCCATAATAACATACATATTATGGTAAAATGGTTCTTGTGTGACGGCTGATACATGTGACACAAAAAGTATATAAATATTCAACCTAAAAAAATGAAATCGTTAACATTCTATACGAATCAAACCTATATGTCATCCGAACAAATGTTGGTCTTAGTACAATTGCTCTAAGCCTGTCTCAAGCCGTGCTAAAACTACCTACTAACAGCCTGTTTCTCTATTGATCACAAGTGTAATCTTTCACTCCCTGGTATTTAATTGTGAACAAATTGCTGATAAGGACAAGGCTGGGTGGTGGACTACACAAATTACATGACACACTTGTACGTTCGTTGTGTAATTGTATTTAATGTATGCATCAGACACTTCAGGTTTACTGCCTGGGTGTATGTGTGTCATATGTCACATATGTAGTCAGCGTGCGAAATTAACGCCGGTCCTTCGGTCCGAGACCAAAAGATTTCCGTTCGGACCGACAGTTTTTTAGAAATACAACAACTTATCGGTCCTTATGACTAATTCAAATTTGGAGTAAATAATAACATTTTTATTCAAAGTTATATCCAACTTCAACTTCATGAATCTGATCTTGTGTTACCTATTTTACTCTCGACATCTCGTTCAAGTCAAGAGACAGAGCTAGCTCGCTATGTGTTGTTGTCAATGTTGATATCATGTCTACATATGACGTAGCATACAGCATTTACTTTATGAAATTATGTTAGTAAACACATGATTGGTTGAATTTCTCTAATTAGAATGTCCTAGACATTAAGGCTCATTTTACGCATTCAGCGCATGCGCCCCTTTTCCGCCATGTAATAATCACTGTTGAACTTGTGATGTTTACAGTTCGAAGTGTATGAAACTTTTAACGTGTTTGACATGGTTCCACGTTGTATTTATAAGTATGTGGCGATATTTAGAGGGGGGGGGATCCGAAGAAGACTAAAGAGACACTGTGTTTTTTAAAGGCTGGTATTAAAGCCGGTAAATGTTAGCGGGTTTCCCGATCACTTTACCAGAGTTCCCCATGTGTGTGGCCATGATCAAAACAAAAATGACGGAAAACATATAAACTACTCTGAAAATGGCGTTTTAACTAATAAAGAAGGCAGGTACGCTTCGAAAAATATCTTCAGAACGAGTTTTTTTTTGTTAAAACAGTAAAAAAAATGTAGTCTGATTGTTTTCAATTTGATGCATATGATGATGTACATCCTGTCGTTTCGTAATCAACGTATAAACTTATGAAATTATAAAGGTTGCATCATGCCAAACACGGGTTTACAGTGGTTGACACAGGACAGTACAGTCAACAAATTGAATCTGCAGTACAAGATAAATATTTTAATTCAAATTTGAGTGTAAAACAGAGATCCGACCGAAATGAGCTGTATCATTGTCTCTGCAAAAATTCCTTTCAAATTCCGCAAGAATTTCTGAAATGCCTCAAATGCTAAAAACCCGTATGATAACTGCTAGTCCAACTTTTTTTTCAATCGTACACGACGTAAAGAGTTGTTGTTTTTTCACAAAAAGAAGGACATCACTTGTTTAATGAAAATATCATCTATTTCTCGATTTTTAGTTGTCATTGAAGAGTACCTGTATGATAGATTTTACAAGTCAAAATTCAAAAGGGTTTCATTTTTATCTGGGTAAAAGATAGGCACGGATGTGTGAGTGATTGTATAGTCTGGCCAGACGCTGTATGATAGAGGAGCTGTATGATAGAGGACTCTAAAGGTACTTCTTGAATAACCACTCGCATTATCGTCAAAGTTGAAAAAGATAATCGCTGCAATTCCAATCTTTGAAAGTAAACTGCCTGTCTCGAAATCAGACTGCTGTTCAAGAAATGAGCACACATCCATAATATTCCAAGTTTAATTTCTTTAATTGTGTGGACTTTTCTCCTTTTCTATCGATTTACAAAATCATAAAAAGTGTTTCATTTATGAAAGGCAATTATTTTGAATATTAAAATGTGTGACGGGACGCCACACTTTAGGAGAAGGTGATAGTGTTACGGATGACAGAATACAACCGTTTACTTTTAATATTCGCTAAGTTTTGATGTTTTGCGAGGTCACCGTGAACTCTCAGCTGTCATGAATTAATACTTAGAACAAATGTTTGCATATCGCGAATAGTATTCTCCTGAGATGACAACATTAAGTTGTTAAAAGATCGTTGATGTCACGTAACTGATTACAGACAGTTGGAAGAACAATGACGTGATCACATTTTTTAGCTAGTTTTCATATTTGTCAATATCATTTGCATTGAATTAAGGCAACGACAATAATTCCGTTTTAGTCATTTATGGTGCTGATTGCTTTCCAAATCATTTGAGTATTGTATATTTTATGTTTATAAGAATTTAATGTAATAATAAAATTATGGATTCAGTCTTTGGAAGAGACGGTCTGAGACTAGGAGCTTCGATCTGCTACGTGGCCACTTCCAAATGATCCAGGTTAACCATGAACATTGTGTGTAGTTTGAGCTAATTCCCTAAAAGTCCAAGTCGATCCCGTGTACGGAGTGGAGAGAGAGAGAGTAACATGACGGAGGGTTACGTTAACAGTAGAGGTTACCCTCTAATTTGTTACAATACTCAATACGTGACAACGGTAGGGTACATCTATACGGGTAGGGCGTCATGGGGGGGGGGGGCTTCAGTACATTTTTGTAAACACTTACAGAAGACAAAACCACTCCGTGTCACTGTGTGGATGGAAATTAAAAATAAAGCGAATACATAGTTTTCAAGAGGAATAGTTATCGAACAAAACTTTCTGCTATGATGAATTTGTGGGGTCTATGTTTGCTAAGAGTGGGAAAGCTTCATCAGCTGTTGACACAGACGATAAATCTGATTTTGGATTATGTGATTCAGAATTTAGTGAATCGTAAAGTGAGGAAGGAGAGGACTGTGATCTCTTAGAGATTGTAGATAGTGTAAATTTAATGATTCATTCACCCATATATCTACAATATATGGATCTGTATTTCTATGGTGGAATAATTACATTCAGTCTCAGGCCACTATAGTCTATAGGAACAGATTATGTGAGAATGAATATTCATAGTCTCTGGGTTCATAGTTACAAGCTCACACACTGTATGTAGTACACAAGCCAGCCATGTCCTTGTCAGCAATTTGTTTACAACTAAACACCAGGGGATGAAAGATTAGACATGTGATCAATAGATGAACTAGCTGTCAGTACGTAGTTTAATCACAGCTTGGACTTAGAGCCATGGTTAATCGAAGGTTGTTGTATTCCTTCAACATATTACAAAAAGTGATGTAACATTCTTTATATCAGATTCCAGGGATGTCATCATATATTCTAGACTATAACATACATACATACATAGATACATACATACATATATACATGCATGCATGCATGCATACATACATACATACATACATACATACATACATACATACATACTTATATACATATGGGCGGGCGGGCGGGCGGGTGGGCGGGCGGACAGACAGACAGACAGACAGACAGACAGACAGACAGACAGACAGACAGGCAGGCAGGCAGGCAGGCATACATACATACATACATACATACATACATACATACATACATACATACGTACGTACGTACGTACGTACGTACGTACGTACATACATACATACATTCATACGTACGTACGTACGTACGTACGTACATACATACATACATACATACATACATACATACATACATACATACATACATATATTAGTTACAAATAGACATCTGCTGAACACAATTTTAGAGAGATTTGTATTTTCGATTTCATTTTTTAACACAATTATTATACAATGGCCATGTGTCATATTACACATGGATAATCGGTATTTCATAAGGTATGAAATATAATTCAGTATGTCCCAGTTATAGATCAACAACTGTCATCTTAAAGCGATGACGAGCGATAACTAATTTTTTAATGCAAAATATTGCTTACTCAAATACACGATATAGTAGATCTTCTCCATCTCTGAGTACGAGAGCACGGATGTCCGTGATGCTTGCTGTACTAGTAAATATTACTGAAGTTTTTAAGGTCGGCCTATTGAAAAGGGAATAAGACAAAATTTACAATTTGAATAGGATACTGTTCATTTGCACATCAAGTGACGTACTCCAATTACGTATTTTTCGGTTATCAAAGTATTTTATGTAATAAACCTATTTGCGCCCGTCCAGATATATAAGAATAAATAAAGCGCAAATACTCATTTATGTATTTGTTGCAAATGGGAACGGAAATGAGAACAGTATGGGTGTTTCTTTGTTTCCAAAAACAGTCCATAGTTACAAATGAACACCAAGTGCCCTTAATGTTTCTCACATTGCTAGATCTAATGAAACATTTTGGTTGTTTCACGGCTTCATATTTTGCGGCTAGCGCTGTGCGCAAACATGTTAAAAGTCACCTTCGTTTGTAGTTGAGGAAATTAGTCAATAAATAAGACAGTCCCTATTATAAGTATGTATATACTATTTATTTTTGACGCTATATATTACGGACACTGCATTTTACGGACAGTTACAAATCACAACATCTCAAATTTGGTATTAAACCAGGACTTGTTTTTCCAAATGTGCGATTTTTCTAAGTGATGCATTATGACATCGACAGCAATGTATCGTTTGGTTACCATGGGAACACAAAGAGCAAATATTGTATCAACTGAAAAGCATTCATTAGTCAATGTTATATTGGCATGCAAGTTTCGTATACGTATTTTTTTCTAAGTTTAAAGACTCATGAATGTTCAAACCACGCATAAGATTATTAGCTGATAACTATGTGTGGAATGTCACGCCATTATTGGGTTAATCTGCTGCGCTGAATTCAGCCCTGGTCGATTGTCCTATACCATACGTCTCCGAATATGAAGTAACCACAATCGAACTACAAAACGTGAACGTAAGTATTGAATTGGGAAATAACTGAGTTACATGTTATAACGTGATACGAGAGCGTTGATTATTTTGCATTACTAAACACTGTAAAACACTGTCCTCTGAGGAAGAAGTTAAATGAATAAGTACGAGCATAAATGGTAAGCTAGTGGTAACAACGTGACGTTATTGTTATGCCATATAAGTCATAGCTACTGTGAATATGTTGTTAAACTTGTGATAAAAATTCCAGTAAAGGTGTTTTCCACTGTGGAACCTTACAATATAGTGTCTTGAAAAAGGACGCATCCCAATTCAGTTAAAATAACCGACACCTTGTATACCTTTAAAACTGCGTCATCAGATTTACGTAAATATGTGATCATGTGTCATGACTTACCACGAAGTTTTCAACATGAATGTTCCCGCAAAATATATGAAGAATGGAGCATACGCCACAGGTTTACGAACGGCTCTTAGTACTCTGTTGGATAATGTTGTAATGGGATTTCGTACAATAATCGATGACTCGGGTTGGGCGGTCACCTTCACAACCAAACGATAAACTGGCGCTATGCCAAAGGCAACATAACATTCTGACGAGTACATTATTGTTAGACTGAAGTGAAGGGAGGTAGGTAATATGTATGTGCTTCCAAAAATATAAACCTTTATGTACAGTGGCAACGATTTGCACCTTCGAGAGAAAGCATGGGAAGTTTAGGAGCCTGTATGCAATGGTTGTTTTAAAATTTACATTTATTTTGGAAAATTCCTTCGCTCGATGATCTTAAGTAAAATTGAATCTGTGTTTTAATGGCGGCGATATGTTCATGCTAAAAGTTATAGTAGGTGCAGCAGTATTGGAATTGTGTTGGTGTCAGTGTTCAAGTAGTGGAACGATATACGTCAATAGCCCATATATGGCAGTAAGGAAAGAGGGTGTGGGAGACTACTTCGATTGGGGATTATAATTTCAGTAAGAGTTAGTTACCTTGTCCCATTGCCTGTTACAGCCATGACAGGATGACCTACCTATAACTCGTTCTGAAATACTACATTTAGCTAATGCTAGGTAAGTAGTCGAAGAATGGAGAGTAGAATATTTTACTTTATATCGGATATACACTATTTGGCAAAATTGCAGCATTATGTAGAGTCGGCAGCTGATTAACATGACGTGTCTAAAAGAAGTTAAGAGTGTCAAATTGATGAAATGTTGAATACAAAGTGGTTGAATTACGTCGCGTGAAGTAGTATAATTCGTTGTTTTACATGACATCGCATTATACTACTTCACGCGACGTAATTCAACCACTTTGTATTCAACATTTCATCAATTTGACACTCTTAACTTCTTTTAGAGTGTCAAATTGATGAAATGTTGAATACAAATTGGTTGAATTACGTCGCGTGAAGTAGTATAATGCGTTGTTTTACATGACAACTATTATGTTTGTTGTTTTGTCGGGGGGGGGGTGGTGCTACTCTTAGCTGTATCCAAGGGACTTTATGTAACAATTCCAAAGTTCAACGCAATTTGTTAAATATTTACATGGTGGATAACAGATAATTATAATGTGGTATGTAATACTGTAATATACATAGTATCTTTCTTATCAAATTACAAACTGTAAGGGGCTTAATGTAATATGAATAAAAATATACTGTCTATTAAACACATTGTTAAGAGTAATGCTTCGGGTTGTAAAGAGGTTCAAAGTTGAAACATACTCTACACGTGGGATTCCGCAACAACTATTTTTCAAGTTTTGTGGCACTCAAAGGTTACTAAAATGTACTGGCCAGGTTCAAGATCCACGTTTGTTTTTCAATCTAACGATAATTTCAATGGATATTTTGATCAAACTCGCTATCGGATAGAAGTAGCCTAAATGTCAATACTACACAAACGCACAAGTGGGTTTCTTATTTGCCATAAGTGTATTTACTTTATTGTAATTGTCATACATCCCAACACGCTGTTTTTGATTATTATTGACGTACTTAGATTTTAGCCATCACTGTAAACGGGTATTTGAAATTGAAATATATGATTTTTCATTTGCTTAACTACTCACTATTTCTTCTGTGAAAACTGCAGGACGATAATATAATGTCTCTTTACCAATTGTATCATACCAATTTGAATCAATCAAACTCTCATAGAAGATTGTGATTTAGGCATTCTTCATTTTACTCTGTTCAATCGGTGTATTTTGCGCCCTCTTTCGATAGATGTGGGGGAGGAATATCTAAACAAACAACTTCAAGGTTTACTTCTTAGCTCACTCTCATCCTGATTATGGTCCCTATAATCCAAAGCTACCTTTTCAGGTAATCCACACGCTGCAATTATTGTCGTATATACGTAACGGTTATATATGTATCCATATATTTTAATTGCCAACGTTACAATATCGCAGCTGCTAAAGTTGGAAGTCCTGTTTTCAGCAACACATTTTTCTACATAAATAGCACACAATTAGCAAATTGTCCCCCCCCCCATACTCGTAAACAAACCTCAACACCCCCCGAACACGCATACCAGATATCAAAGCAATCTGAGCAACAGTTTAAAAGTACAAGTCAACAATATCATTGTTCACCAAAACATTTACTAAACTAACCAAAACATTCACTAGGAATACAAAATGACTCATATCAACTCCACATGAACAAAACTGAATCCCTTCCCTAGGAGAGTGTACAGCAAATATCATAACATTCTGACTATGTTTTGGGGTTAACAGACATCAGGCAGATATTAGGTGAAGGGTGGTCGACCAAAAATCAATCTAACCCTTAACCACAGATCAACTCTCGCTGACATAAGAGCTGAAAAAATTGGAATGAAAGCAGGCACTGTAGTTCTTCTAACTATGGCATAAGTTATGTCAAAGGAATACCGATGCTTATGAGATGATATACTGTCTGAACGGTCACTGTCATTCCACTTAGTGTAGAGGATGGCATTCGACATACAAGATGATATGTATTAAAGGGTATCATACTACTGTTTGTACAAAGTAAATGCTGTAATATTTTTCGTATCACCCCTGTTCACATTCATTGTATTAGTTTAGTTTAGTTCAGTTAGGGATTAAATATCCAGAGATAATGGCATCCCATCAGAATCTGGTGCAAAAGTGTTGATCAATGTTATTCTTGAATTCGTTGATGTTTTTGGAAAGTACAACATAGTCCGGTAATGAGTTCCACTCAGTAACAATACGAACAGGAAAACAATTATTTCGCGGATCCAATCGTGCATGTTGTTTCCGGAGTTTTGCAGCATGTCCCCTCGTAGATGTGTATGTAAATTTCTCTAGTGGAACCAAACATTTGTCAATGTTGTTGATTATTTTAAATACTTGCAGCATGTCCCCTCGTATACGACGTGTTTTGAGTGTAGTTAACTGTAGTAGTATTAAAAAGGACAATTTTGGCGCACTTCTATTTTAAACTATTATATAGCCAAATAAAGCCTCTTGCCTATATTAATAAATTTATTAATATATCTATATAATCTGTTAAAAGACAAAATAAATCTTATTCATAAAAATTGATTAAAAAATGACTAAATTTGTTGTAGTTGTTATAAGTAAATTAACCGCTTAGTGAGGTCACAGATGTTTAATTAAACAGATAATAAGTATGTATGTATATACAGTCACGCTGTCGGCTAATTACATACATTAGTTAAATGTATCTCTCTAATTGAACTGCCCCTCAGGTCACAGCTGTCGCCTCAGGTCACAGCTGTCACCTATCATTCATTGTTCATTTTCTCAACTGGTTAAATATTATTTTTTTTGGTTTATTTAACTGCAAGACTGCAAGGCTTCAGTTTTAAAAAGATTTGACGCCATCGTAAACGCCACCAACTAAATCTCACTATCTCTGGATATTCTGCATTCCATTTACCCCAAAATCGTTTTAAAATTTGATTCTGCGAAAATGCTTCCATTTTCAACTCTGGTATTAGTGCAGCTTCCCGATATTCTCCTAAATATAATAGAATTGCTTTTATAATTACGCTAAAGTTGAGTGATCGATATCGTGTTGGTTCTATATAAACTTCACTAATTGATAAAAATATTATAGTAACAGTTCTTAAAAGATAATAATTTAGTTTATATTTTTTTAAAACTTTTTTAATATGGTTTTTAGGGTTATAGATGTTTTTACTTTTTTGACTACTTTGGTAAAAGTTTTCATCTAAAGATTTATCTGAAGATTCATCTAAAGATTTATCTGAAGATTTATCTAAAGATTTATCTGAAGATTTATCTAAAGGTTTATTTAATGAATTACAACAGTCAAAACAGTGAAACCTTCCATAGATCTTACCGCAAATGTTTTTACAAATATCATCATGAGGTATATTAATTTTTTTACATATGTTACAATGTACGATGTTATACCAGTTTTTTTCGTTGACATTCCATTGTATAGTTAGTTTATTAGTTTATTAGTTTATCAATTTATTATATTGGATTTTAATGTAGTAAAACAAAATTTAATGGAAAAAAAAAGAAGTTAAATAACAGTTAAACAACAGTACTGACTGTAAAGATTACTAGTTTATGTTGTAAAGCTCGTCACAGTGAACTATGAAGATACCGCAAATAAAGCTGACATGTAGACGCTGAATGAGATTACTTTCCATGGGATTTGGATTTCACACACATACGGAGATGTCTCTTATTAGCTCACTTACAGTAACTAACCCTGCTACGCTATAACAGGGGGTTACTTAGTCAGACACCACCCATCTTGTTTTGAGAGACTGTAAGAAAGCCAATTATCACCTTGATTGCTGCTGATTGGAGAGACAACTCCAAAGGTGAAACAATTTGAAAATAACTTGAACAAGTTCTTGAATAAGTTCTTAATAAAGTTGAAAAGAATATTTTAAGTAACTTGAACAAGTTTTTGAATAAGTTCTTGAATAAGTTCTTGAATAAGTTCTTGAAAATAACTTAGAAACATGATATGCAAACGATGGGTGATTATCATGATCTATATCTTAAAACTGATGTACTTTTATTAAGAAAAGAATAATTTAAGTAACTTGAACAAGTTTTTGAATAAGTTCTTGATCAAGTTCTTTGAAAACAACTTAGAAACAACTTAGAAACAACTTGAAAATTAACTTAATGAAAAGAGTTTTAAAAAATTAAAGTAACTTAAGAAAAATTAAAGTACCTTAAAATGACTTAATAAAGTTGAAAAGAGATTATATATAACTGAAAAAATGAGTGATACAGAACGGAGTCAAACAAATGGTTCAAATAATTCAAATAAGGTATTAATATTATGGCTCAATATAAAATCAAAGTGGTGATTGTTTTTGGTAGAAATAAAAATATTTATGAAAATTATACGAGATTGTGAAAATTTGATGGTCAATGTTTTCACAGAGATTTCAATATGTGTAAGACTGTAAGACTGTAAGACTGTAAGACTGTAAGACGAATTTAAGTCAGCGACTTTTAGGTAACTTTGGTGGTGATGGTTCAACATGATATACAGATATAAACTGCTTTAGGTTGAATTAGTGCTTACGTTGGTTTTATAAAAAAAAAAAAATTGAGATTCTGAAATTGAATTTTTTTTAACTTGTGACCTATACATACAAGTTTTCTTTCTTGTCACTGTCAACTGACCTTGTAACAGTTGTAACAAGTTGTAACATCTGTCACTGTAAACTGACCTTGGTAACCCTGCTACGCAGCTACGCTATAGTGACCGTGCTTTTTCCACGATGGCGAGTAACAGTAGTCTTGAAAGTCTCCTTTTAAAGGTATAAATATTTAATATGTAGATTAAATTTTTTGTAAAATTGGTTTTAAAGAATTTTTTTACATTTATTTATTCATAAATAAACAATTAAATTCATTTAATCCATTTAATTTAAATTTAATTATTAAAAATGAGAAATAAAAAAAAAGTTTAATCTAATTTTGAATAGAATTAATTCTATTCACAACCCAAAAATTATATAACCATTAAAAATTCAAATAATTTTGGGTATACTTATAATAACAATATAATATAAATATTTGTTATTTAAGCTATTTTTTTGTTTAATATAATACCTTAATTATACTATGTATTAGTACTTAGTAATATTTAAATAACAAATAATAACAAATAATAACAAATAATATTAAGGATTATTTAAATAACAAAATAATATTGGGAATATTGAAATGATGGAATAAATTAATTTATAATAGGATCTGGATTTAATAAATTATTTATTTTGTTTATTAATTGTTCACCTAATATTTTTTTAATCTATATTTTCAGTTTGTAAAAATATAATTAAATCCTGAAAGTATTGAAATGTTTTGCTACTGTTTTCCTCCTTATTCAGAATTTTTTGAAACCAAATTAAACTTCAGGAGAAGTCACTTACCAAGTGCACATCCGCAAAATATCTTTCAGTCTTTCAGTCTTTCAGTCTTTCAGCTTTGTCACAACAAAATACACTTCGAGATCTTACAGTAATATGTAATGTATAGCATAATTGTTTCAATTCTGGTATTTTATTACCATATTCAAGTAGTGTATGGCTTTAAATTATGTCTATGGTTTGATATTTTATGCCTCTAAATGGCCTCCTAAATGGACTCCTAGACTGTCTTATTTTCAATTTTTTTCACCTTTGGAGTTGTCTCTCCAATCAGCAGCAATCAAGGTGATAATTGGCTTTCTTACAGTCTCTCAAAACAAGATGGGTGGTGTCTGACTAAGTAACCCCCTGTTATAGCGTAGCAGGGTTAGTTACTGTAAGTGAGCTAATAAGAGACATCTCCGTATGTGTGTGAAATCCAAATCCCATGGAAAGTAATCTCATTCAGCGTCTACATGTCAGCTTTATTTGCGGTATCTTCATAGTTCACTGTGACGAGCTTTACAACATAAACTAGTAATCTTTACAGTCAGTACTGTTGTTTAACTGTTATTTAACTTCTTTTTCCATTAATTTTTGTTTTACTACATTAAAATCCAATATAATAAATTGATAAACTAATAAACTAATAAACTAACTATACAATGGAATGTCAATTATGTAAACGACTTTATTATGATTTAATGAACAAACAAGTAAACGAAAAAAACTGGTATAACATCGTACATTGTAACATATGTAAAAAAATTAATATACCTCATGATGATATTTGTAAAAACATTTGCGGTAAGATCTATGGAAGGTTTCACTGTTTTGACTGTTGTAATTCATTAAATAAACCTTTAGATAAATCTTCAGATAAATCTTTAGATAAATCTTCAAATAAATCTTTAGATAAATCTTCAGATAAATCTTTAGATGAATCTTCAGATAAATCTTTAGATGAAAACTTTTACCAAAGAAGTAAAAAAAGTAGAAACATCTATAACCCTAAAAACCATATTAAAAAAGTTTAAAAATATAAACTAAATTATTATCTTTTAAGAACTGTTACTATAATATTTTTATCAATTAGTGAAGTTTATATAGAACCAACACGATATCGATCACTCAACTTTAGCGTAATTATAAAAGCAATTCTATTATATTTAGGAGAATATCGGGAAGCTGCACTAATACCAGAGTTGAAAATGGAAGCATTTTCGCAGAATCAAATTTTAAAACGATTTTGGGATAAATGGAATGCAGAATATCCAGAGATAGTGAGATTTAGTTGGTGGCGTTTACGATGGCGTCAAATCTTTTTAAAACTGAAGCCTTGCAGTCTTGCAGTTAAATAAACCAAAAAAAAAATAATATTTAACCAGTTGAGAAAATGAACAATGAATGATAGGCGACAGCTGTGACCTGAGGCGACAGCTGTGACCTGAGGGGCAGTTCAATTAGAGAGATACATTTAACTAATGTATGTAATTAGCCGACAGTGTGACTGTATATACATACATACTTATTATCTGTATAAACATCTGTGACCTCAGTAAGCGGTTAATTTACTTATAACAACTACAACAAATTTAGTCATTTTTTAATCAATTTTTATGAATAAGATTTATTTTGTCTTTTAACAGATTATATAGATATATTAATAAATTTATTAATATAGGAAAGAGGCTTTATTTGGCTATATAATAGTTTAAAATAGAAGTGCGCCAAAATTGTCCTTTTTAATACTACTAACTGTAATGTTGCTAGTCTGTCCTTGTATGGTTTGCCTTGACATTCAGTGATGACCTTGGTGACTCGCCTTTGTACTTTCTCAAGTATAGCCATGGTGACCATGCTTGTGAGGCATATTCTAGATGTGGTCGAATGAATTGTTTGTATAGTTTGAATATTATGTCCTTTGATCGTAATTTAAAAGTTCTTTTAATCATTCCAAATACTTTGTTTGCTTTTTTGACTGCTTCTGAACATTGTCTACTAGGTTTTAAGCTACCGTGCACAATTACTCCTACATCCTTTTCTTCCTCTACTTCCTTCAGGGTGAAGTCCATCATAGAGTATTTCAGTTTCGGGTTATTTGATCCCATGTGTATAACTTTGCATTTATCAATGTTAAATTTCATCTGCCATTTATCTGACCAGTCTACAAGATGATTTAAGTCTCTTTGCAATGAAGAATGGTCACTGGGATCCTGGATTTTCCTATATATTTTTGTATCGTCAGCAAATTCCTTTATCTGTGCCTGGACACCCACATCAATGTCATTGATTAAAATTAAATGAAAATTAAAATAATACTGGGCCTAACACTGACCCCTGTGGTACTCCATTTGTGACAGGTTTCCATGATGAATTACATCCCTGAACAACTACTCGCTGTTGTTTGTTGGACAGCCATTCTTCGACCCAATTAGCAATATCTCCAACTATACCATGGGCCCGCAGCTTGAGTAACAATCTCGTATGCGGAACTTTATCAAAGGCTTTATTATCACCCCTTATCACCAACCTGACCAAATAGTTGAAATCAGCAAATATTTACCCACATTTAAATACAATACTATGCCATTTCTGAAATATCCCGATTTTGGACAGGTGTAAAACTCGATAATGTATATGATGTTATTACTAAAAATAAACGTGCTTAATCTACCTTAAGGCTGTATATCCTAAATATGAACCATGTTAATCCAAGCTAAATTTCGCAATCTCCTTAAAAACAAAAATGACATATTGCTGTAGATTTGTCAAATGGCATAGCGTAATAGTATAGACGAGATACTGTGAAGTTGTGAAAGTAAAAACTACCTAGTCTGGAAGTTGTAGTAATTGTTTGTACTGAACTGTGCAACATTTGATTTGTTTTAATTATATCTTTCCAGGTACAACATGCGAAAATACTACATTTTTCCAGTTAAAGTTTTATTTTGGGTGCTTGTTAATCAATTGGTATATACATGTAGTGGTGTGTGCCTGGATTTTGAAGGTTAGAGATATCATGGAATATGTCGTTCATGCATGTTTTTAACTTACTTAATGACCATGCATTGTTGAAATATTCGAATATAATATTTCCTTCTGACATGCATATTTTCACATATCATAATCTTAAAAATGCCAAGCAAATTCAAAGCGTGAGAGTGACCACAATATAATCACAGATTCTAACTTTACATACCTAATCGTAATCACCTAGTGTGTACTAAGTAACATTTTATTCTTCAACTACTGCTTTGTTTGCTTTTGGGTTATTAAATAATTATTCACATTTTATAACTACTTCTAATACAACTAAAACTGATTTCATAAACAAGTGAAACTGAAACAAATCATTTCCTCAGCCCATGAATATGACAGATAGTGCCATCTACAAAAGCAAAAAAAAATATATCGTGCGAACGATATTATCTTGTGTGCATGAAATATATATATACTTTTTTTTAAAATATCTCTTGTGTACAAGATAATATCTCATTATCAGGAGAAACTTTACATACATACATACATACATACATACATACATACATACATACATACATACATATATACATACATACATACACACACATATACATACATACATACATATATACATACATACATACACACATACATACATACATACATACATACATACATACATACATACATACATACATACATACATGCATGCATGCATGCATGCATGCATGCACGCACGCACGCACGCACGCACGCACGTACGCACGCACATGCATACATACATACATACATACATACATACGCACGCACGCACGCACGCACATACATACATACATACATACATACATACATACATACATACATACATACATACATACATACATACATACATACATACATACATACATACAAACATACATACATACATACATACATACATACATACATACATACATACATACATACGTACGTACGTACATACATACATACATACATACATACATACATACATACATACATATATAATTTTTTGTTAAGATTATAACAAGATAATATTTCGTGTGCACGAGATTTCTTTTTTGCTTTTGTAGATGATACTAACAGGCTTTTATGTGTGAGTGATAACAGTATGCTCAAAATAAAGATATACAATAAAAGAACGTGCTATAGATATTTCTTCAGTTGTCACGTCAGAAAATTACTCAAGTTACTGCCAGTTAGGATTTAGCATACATTCAGTGATACCTGATTTAACTATAATCAGTTATTATGTGTGATATTTTCACAAAGAAATCTGTATTTACCACCCATAAGGGGAGCTTATGTGATACTTATGTCCGTCTGAGTGTCTGTGTTTGTTTTTTAGTCTGTCTTACTGTCTATTTGTCTGTGAATACGATATCTGAAAATTAATCTACGATTTTATGACATTTGCTATACATGTTTATGGTGATGACAAAAATTAATTGGATTTTGTTAAACAGGCACTGATCATTAATTAGCCTTAATTAGTGGGTTCTAATAGTTAAGCTATATTTTTGAAATACTTAAATTCTATATAATTTGATGTGTATGTTAACCATAACAAAGTGCATATGTACAACAAAGTTCATTCTATTAGATTACAACTTTAATGGTTGATTTACATAATTAAATGATTTTCGATAAGCATGCTATATTTTGATAATAGAAACTTCAAATTGTACAGCATTTGGTACTATATCAACCATAATGATGAGCACCTGACCTATGAAGTTGTTAATAAAACTTTTAATAATTAATAGATTTTTAGTAATTCAGACAATCTTATGCACACTTCAAATTTCACACAATTTGACACATACATCAACCACAACAAAGCACAGTTATCCGATAAAGACTTATGATTTTTCTTAGTTTCAATGGGTAGTTTACATAATTAGTAGTATACAAAAGACAAAGCCAGCGCAGTCCCTTTTCAATCTATTATATAGCCAAATAAAGTCTAGTTCTTATATTAATAAATTTATTAATATATTTTTTTTATATCTATATAACGTATTAAAAAGGAAAATAAATCTTATCCATAAAAATGATTAAAAAATGACTAAATTTGTTGTAGCTGTTATAAGTAAATTAACCGCTTAGTGAGGTCACAGATGTTTAATTAAACAGATAATAATAATATATGTATATACATACAATCATCAGTCACGCTGTTATGAGTCGGCTAATTACATACATTTATAAAATGTATCTCTCTAATTGAACTGCCGCCTCAGGTCACAGCTGCCGCCTCAGGTCGCAGCTGCCACCTCAGGCTACCACAGGAATGATTAAGCATAGCAGCGTAGTAGGTCACTATAGATAGTTAAAACATATTTTTTATTATTTATTGATCATTCATTGTTCATTCTCTCACCTGATTAAATATTAAATTTTTGATTTATTTAACTTCAGTTTTAAAAAGATTTGACGCCATCGTAAACGCCACCAACTAAATCTCACTATCTCTGGATATTCTGCATTCCATTTATCCCAAAATCGTTTTAAAATTTGATTCTGCGAAAATGCTTCCATTTTCAACTCTGGTATTAGTGCAGCTTCCCGATATTCTCCTAAATATAATATAATTGCTTTTATAATTACGCTAAAGTTGAGTGATCGATATTGTGTTGGTTCTATTTAAACTTCACTAATTGATAAAAAATATTATAGTAACAGTTCTTAAAAGATAATAATTTAGTTTATATTTTTTTTAAACTTTTTTTAATATGGTTTTTAGGGTAAAGATTCATCTAAAGATTTATCTGAAGATTCATCTAAAGGTTTATTTAATGAATTACAACAGTCAAAACAGTGAAACCTTCTATAGATGTCTCATCACGAAGTATATTAATTTTTTTACATATGTTACAATGTACGATGTTATACCAGTTTTTTTCGTTTACTTTTTTGTTTGTTAAATCATAATAAAGTCGTTTACATAATTAACATTCCATTGTATAGTTAGTTTATTAGTTTATTAGTTTATTAGTTTATCAATTTATTATATTGTATTATATTATATTATATTTTTTTTATTAAATAAACTAATAATATTCCACCACCAGCTAAATAAATGTATTGATATAACTTCATATCATCGGAAGGTTGGTAATAGTCACTAAATTCGGGTTCATTTTTAAGACAGTCAAGACTTGTGAGTGTACTATGTGTACTCTGCGTACTCTCTGGATGAAATTCAAGATATAAATTTAAGTTTTGATCAGTCAGAACCAGATTTTGTCTAGCATGAACATCTAATTTTTTTGTTTCGCTATAAAATCTAATACTTTCTGCCTATGTTCCAACCATACTTCTCGATCTTTATTGAAATTCTCCAAAGCTAAATCATGTCTATTTAATTCTTTTTCATGTTCTTCTTTCATATCGTCGCCACCTGAAGCTGCCTTAGCTACATAACTACCTCCAACAAAGGCAGTTGCATTTAAAATAGCTCCACCAACTATCATCGCAACAGCTGCACCCATTATGTATAGTATATATACTATTAAGATATATTATTTTTAAATATATTACATTTCTTTTAATATTTTTTTCATTATCCTTTATATTCTTTTTTAATATATTACATTCCTTTATAAGGATCAACTGGTAACATATTTCTTTGTTCCAACATATCTTTCTCTAATACTGCTCCACTCACAGCTATTGCGAGAGAAGCAAACTTCTTGAATGAAGTACTTGTTTTAGGACTGTCTGGAGCCATCTTTATAGTCTTGTCAAGTATAAAACTATTAGTTATTGTTAAAGCAGATAAAACTGCACCATCATATAGACCATTCACGATTAGTTTAGTATAGTCCGTCATTGTATATTGTGTATATATTATATAATATATAAAAATAAAAATGAAATAAAAAAATAAAAATAATTAATGTTTCATATTATTCCATTTCAAGTAGAGCTTGCGAAGCTTGCAGGGCTTGCGGGGCTTTATTTTTAACTGGTTCTAATGTCGTTAATTGTTTAGACTCTGGTGACGACTTGGTGCTTACAATATCACTTGATTGTAAAAACCATTGTCTTTTATAATATAAACCAGCTGCCCCAATTACTAATGAACCAAGAGTTAATAAAACCATAGTATTATTAAATTGCTTGCTTTCATTGCTTTCAGTTGTCTTAGTTGCTCCCATTGATTTAACGTTATTATCGACTAACATGTCTTTCATTTTTAATTTTTTTCGTTTTTTTGCTTCAGCTGAAATTACTGCTAATTTTTTTCCCCATTCAACTCGACCTGGATTTTTAGTTTTACTGTTTGTAGTAACAGTTTCTACTTGAGTTTTTACTTGAGTTTCTACTTTGGGTTGTGTTACACTTTCTGTATCACTCATTTTTTACACTAATATATATATAATAACTATATAATAACTATATAATACAAAATATTTAAAATATATTTATTTTTTTAATTATTTTATTTTTAATCAAGTTAATTTCAAGTTGTTTTCAATATCTTGATCAAGTTCTTGTTCATGTTCTTGATCAAGTTCTATAGCAAGTTCTTTAACAAGTTCTTGATCAAGTTGACTCAAGTTATTAAAGTCATTCGAGTCATTTTTTTCAATTTGACTATTCTTTTCAGTCAAGTCACTTTTCTTGTGGAGACAAGTGTTAACAGTGTTAACATTGTGTGTTGCAAAGTTAATATTATTTAAAATAGTGACACCACCACTTGTCAATGCCAAAAGAGGACCATAATTATATGCTAACTTTCCAGTAAGTTGTTTGAATTGATTTGTAACGAGAAAATAGTTTTTCAAGTCGTCACTTAATTTATTCACATCATGTACTGGAAGCACAAGTCCTATTAATTTACTAATCCCAAATAAAACTCCATTTACAATGCTGTCACTGACGAGAGAACTGTAAGTGCTTTCATATATCTTATAATATTTTTCAATTTCTTTATCGCTTGCTTTTTCAATATATTCGAGAGTGAAATTTTTCCTAAGAAAGCTTTTGATTGTCCAGCAACAATGATACAAAGTAATTTTTCTCTGTACTTAACTATTGGGGACACCGCTAGGGCTGTTGTTGTCATTTGTTCCGATGTCACTGTTGTTGGTATTGGTTCAACTGGCTGTAAAATTTTTGCCAATGACTGTTCCATTTTTTTATATATATATATGTATTAAATATTTTATTTTTAAAAAATAGTATATGATACCTAACTGAATAAATAGCCACAAAATATTGGTAACATCATTGATTAACATTATACCAGATTTATACCAGATCTATACTATACGGTTGTCTTAAACGAAATACTAATTTACTATAAGGAGTATATTTTAATTGTTTTATATATTCACTAATTTCTTCCTTATTTAATTCCATCCCATAGTTTTCAATTATTTCTTTAACATCATTTTTACTCGGTGTGTAATACAGAACAAGCATACCGATGTTTTCTCGAAATGTCTTAGCGATACTCGTAAATTGTTGCGTAAGTACCCATACGCTAATATTATCATGACGAGCTGAAAATGCTAACTTAGTTAAAATATTGACACGAGATTTGACATCCTTCGTGAAAGCGCAGTCATCTAGTATGATTAGACTTTTTGTATTTTTATAACACTCATACACGAGTTCAATATTTTCATTTATTTTTTCTATGTTGGGAATCATTATAATAATGTCTGAGTCTTTATAAATACATTTTTTATCGTAAGCTTTATTGTTTATGAACGTCGGACAGATTATGATTATATAATCGAATACGTTTTTATAATACGTCTTTGCATGGCCAGCGGATATATATGAAATACCTCCACGAAGACCCTTTTCTATAAAAAGATGCATATCTATATCCGTTAATAATTCGAGATTAATTTTAGTCATTTTTAAGCAGGCATCCCAAGATAATCCTGGAGTGCTGAAGTAATGACAAGGGTCGAGGTTATAGTATAGATTGCATGTTTTTCGGAAATTTTCTAATACATCAGTTAATAAAAGTACATCAATTTTAAGGTACAGATCATGGTAATCACCCATGGTTTGCATATTAAAATGCTTCCATATATCTTGCGCATGCTCATAATCTTCATCGGTAATACCAGTCTCATTTAGAATAGAATAAAATGTTTCCTTTAGTGGAAGATTAATATCATTGAATTTTTTGGTGGAATCCATATAATCGTAAGGATATACACCCTTTCTCGTTAATAATTTTAAACTATTAGGGAATTCCTGTTCTGTGTATTTAAAATCACTCGTGTTATTAACGAGTTTTTCTAATGAAGCATTCAAGAAATTTAAACTATCTATGAAGACTAAATTAGTACCAACCATTATAGCCATAAACTTTTCCATAGAATGTGGGATAATACTAATCTTTTCATTAAAATTTTCAAGGGTTTGTACGATGAAATGACTGTCATATCCTTTTAAATTGTGGAATATAACGGGTATTTTCTTCGTTACTTGGAAATTGATATTACAAGATTCATGCGCTGAACCACGATATTTACCAGTAATATGACAATGGTCACAGACTCGTTTATCAGTTTTCTCGTATAGTGTTTCACAAATATGACATTGTGTCGCTTTTTGGAAACAGTTTTCATCATTTGTACTCATACACAGAGGCTTGTTAAAATGTCGTTGTTTAATATCCTTACAATAATCAACTTCCGATAACATCATTTCCATGAATTTCTTGGATGCCTCTGGACCTCTGTAAATAACACTTTTTTTACTAAATGTGTCATCGTAACAACAGACTAGTTTATAACCGAAACTACATACTTCATGCTTTTGGTAATGTTGCGTAAATACCGTATTATTGCTAATAGTATTCACTTTTTCGGTTATAGATTCAAAATCTGCGTAAATAACAAATGGTGTATTTAATTGTTTAGGGTAATTTTTAAATGATAACCATTTATTTTCTTCGGTTGGTAACCGTATAGCCTGCATCTTGTTTATTTCAAAACAAATGGGACTATGTTTATTTAAAATCTCTACGGTTGAAAAATGCTGTAAACAATATCTACAGAAATGTTTTATTCCATCATGTTTTGTTATACCATGCATGAATCGATTAAAGTCTTTGATGCAAACGTAATGTTTTTGGTTATCACCACGAGTTATTAGTAGTAAATCAAGATGATCTTCACTAGTTTGTTTACTAACGTAAATTGGATATGCTTGTTTATTATGATTATAACCAAATACGGAAATAGATATATTATTTTGGTTTTCGATTTTAGGAATTTGTTTTATGGTTACTGGAAATGTGATTCCTCTATAATCTAAATCTTTAATATGTTGTTTGTATTTAGATGGCCTATATTTATCCTTTTCAACTGGAAACTTATACGCTAAATGTCACCATTTAAAGCACTCATCGTCATTATTTTGTATGTTAATGAGGCCCTTCATTGCGTTTTGTAGTTCTTTCGGCAATTTTATATACGAGTTACCTTGTAAAGGTTCGTATCTTACAATATTTACATAAAAATTAAGAAGTGTTTATATTTGCCAACCAGAACCTTCACGTAGCCATTTAGCGATGTGTTCAAGAATTCTTTCGAAACTTACGCTCATTTGTTCATCTATTTGATCAGTATTTGTAATTACTAATGGACTACTATTAAAATAACCATTATTTGTTATTTCATTTATCTCTGTATCCATATTGTTTACGTTACTTACGTTACCGTTTAAGTTGTATTTAACAAATTTTATATTCAAGGTTAATATTGCTTTTATTCCACCTTGATCTTCTAAATTTTGTTTTAAAAGTTCTTTTATTAAATATTTATTTTCAATTAATTGTGTATGAGGTTCATTCGCAGTAATATCAATTTCATATGACTTAACGTAGCCTCTAAAAGCTCTCTCGAGTTCACGGTATTTAGGTGGTATTAAAACACCACCAACGTGACGATAGCCTTTATTAATAAAAGTTTGATACGTATCATTTCCTATTTTAATCATGTGTTTGGTAATAGGATTAATGATATATTGTTTCATTAATGGCCGTGGGAGACCACTAGGTATCGACCAATCTAAGATATTCTCAGGCAACGGTTGTAGATTGCCATTCCGTATAAGTTTATTATATACGCGTCCACCGACCATTATCATTCGCTTAGTGAGTGGGTTCAAAATCTTTATCATATAAACCCTAGGTAAATGTTGTAGATTACCATTCTGTATAAGCTTATTGTATGCACGTCCGCCAACTGTTATCATTCGCTTAGTGTGTGGGTTCAAAATCTTTGTCATATTGTATATAATCAAAAGATTTTAATATTCATATATAAATTTATTAGTTCAATTGCTTTTTTCTTCTTAACTTGTAAGTCTTATATATCTTATATAAACATTGAAAACTTGTTAAACTTACAACTTTTATTTTTTGGTATGTATATATAAGGAAGAATAACTACTTAATCTCTCTTAAGTTGTTTAATGCAAGGTGTACTTCTCTTTAAATGTATCTTAAAATGACATTTATATTTATACGCAAATCCACATTTACCGCAAATAAACTCAGGAAAAACACGTCTGCATGTTAAACATTCATTAGGATATTCACGTTTTCTATTCTCGCAGGAATGTTTTATATTTAAATGTTTTAAAAAATTATGTTTATGCCGAAAGCGTTTATTACACTTGACACATTTGAATTCTGGTGCCGACCTACCGCAAGTGAGACAATTCTCTCGTATAAGACAAATCCGAAATCCAGAACAATAGTTTGACATTTCGATTAATGGTCTTTGTATGTATATACATATTCTATTATTATCTGTTTAATTGAATAACCTGACATTGATAACATTGATAAAATAAATTTATTAATATAAGAACGAGACTTTATTTGGCTGTATAATAGATTAAAAAGGGACTGCGCTGGCTTTGTCTTTTTGTATACTACTATAATTAATGATTTTGGGATTCTCTATCTTAAGAATGCAAACTTTAAATGTTATATAATTTGGGATGTATATACATGATAACAATATACACATATCCAATTAAGTTAGGTGACATGGCCTTTACTTCTAATGGGCAATTTGAACAACTAATGATCTTCAGTAATTAAACTTATCTTTGGAATGCAATCTCTAAATTCCATCACATAATGTATCACATACATAAGTCATGAGAAAACAAATTTATAATTTAAAGCTTTTAATTATAATGAGGAAAGTGCATAATTAGTGATTTTCGGTAATACGAACAT
>NC_135557.1:10547959-10715459 GCF_964340395.1 Glandiceps talaboti | reverse complement strand
ATTTTACGAATACTGCATCATTTCATCGCACTATATTCTTCATCGCGTATTAAAAAATGGCACCTGACGGCTATGCAAATTACATAATCGCGTGACCTGTCGCGAGGTCAAGCTTACCATATGTATGGTATCGGTCATACTGTTGTGTGGTGTCTCAACCAAAATTATCGGTTATAACCTTGCGGTGTGCATGTAATATCGAATTTAGTTTAAAACGTAAGTAGAATTGTCTGAATACGACTTCTGTGCCGTCATTTTAATCAAATTTTCTCGGGTTGTGTAAGTTCGGAGATCTGAGCTCGACGGAAAACCGGAAGTAAGCTTAAGCTTGCGGGCTGCTACATCGATCTACGTGATTTTTAAATAGAATAAAATGTATCAAATAAAAATAAAAGGACTTCTACGTATCAAACTCATGCCATCCAAGGATATATGTAACGTAATGTATGCATTTACGTTTTGAAAGCACATAATTATTACGATAAACTTGATCGTAGCGTGGGATTGACACGAACACTCGTACGGAGAAAAAATAGTTCGGTAGAACAGGGGTGATATGCTCTGAAATCACCCCTGTTTGACGTCACACAGTAGAAGATATATATATATAAAGTTCATCATAATGCCACTTTCGTTTAATTTCAAAAGTTGGGATATTTGGCTTTCATTTAGTTGCCTAATTATTTCCTAGAATTAGATGAAATGACCCACATCATGGGGTGTGTTATTAAAAAGAGATTTAAGCATGCAATTACTGTAAAATTATACATCCAGCCGTAGTAGACACATCAGATTTTAATCAGGCTTTATATATGTGTACTAACAAATCTCTCTTGCTCAGTACATTTATGTCTTTTAATATTTACATAACTGAATAGTAAATGTGATTCGTCATCTTCATTCGAAATATACTACCGTACTAAGTGTAATTCACTATAAGTTCTAACAGTCATTTTTCTACTTCTTCTTTAGGATGTAACGACGACGAACTAATGGTCATGCCTGGAGGTCAAAATAGATATCAAATACTATACATTAAATTTAAATTTCTTCATACTATTGAATTTAAACTTAAAAGGAAACATGTCGACAGCCCTGATGGTGATGTCTTCATTTGTTGGTTTTCGGAGAGGGGAAAACATACATGTCAACAAGAAATAGAAAAAGGGTTGATATCGTCTCATATAGATGACTATTTTCTGGCAATAAGTTTTAAAACGCAATGTGTCATTTCTGGAAGATACGAACTAAGAGAAACAAGTCACGTTACTTTTGAGACTGGTCGCCCCTCGGAGTACTGGAGGGATATCTTTGTCACAGAATGTACGTATATCTTGATAATAATCTTAATAGTGTCTTTTCCTGAACATGCAATAGTTTAGGGGCTCTTTAACGGGTTCTTCCCAAATGTCATTTTTTTACCGATGGCATTTTCTCATTTGCAGGTGTATATGTTATTGCATTCGTTATGTTGGTTAAAATTTTGTTCCTTACAATATCCGTAAATTTTAGAGTAGATATAAAACGATTAATAGTGAAAGACTGGTCATATAATGATGAATACAGCAATTCGAAATGTTATCAGAAAATCACATATGCATTGTAATCGTTAGTCTTGTGGATGATTTTGATGACGAATATATTACATGTATGGGCCATGAAAATTTCATCATGCACCAAAACGATTTTTTAAACTAGAAACAAAAAATCCTTCGATCACTATTAATATGAACTATAAATTTACAATCATTACAGGTAACATAACATTGGACACAAGGAATGGCAAATATGCTATAAATGAAAATGAACCCACTGAATTGATATGTCGAGGACCAGAATCTGCTGAGTATGATTGGTATCGTAACGACACCCTCATTAAACAACAGGTACTTCCTTTCAAACACGCCTGCGTGCGTGGGCAGCCATGGATATGTCTGTGGCTGTGTTGGTGTGTGTATGTGTGTATATTTTCATAGCAGGTGCAATGTTAGTATATTTACGATTATCAATGATTGCAATTATTGCAAATTGGGTCTTATAAAAATATTGTGTACTTCCGACTACGCTCAATTATAGACTAGGTGGGTTGGTAGATTTATTTTTCAAAATTATTATTATATAGTTTTTTTTTTCATGTGTGAGTGTCTAGTTCAGGTTTTCCAATTGTTTTCCAAGTGGTCTCTGTGTTGTTAATTTCTCAGATGTACAGATGTACAGCCATTACAGATTGGAGGAATTGTTTTATAGTGTCTTTTTAAGTTGATGATATCCGTTTTCGCATCCACTGTTTGTACTGAGACTTCAATTCGCATGATTTCATTGTACTTTTCTCGAATACGTAAACAAAGCTTAGGGGTGGCAGTAAAAAGTAGATAGGGATCAGGTAACCGGAACCAAACAGTTATTATTTAGACCTTATTACCTACATACGTCATTCTTATACACAGGAAAGTAATACTAACAGGACAGTAACGATAGATGGTACAAGAAGTATATTGAAAATATTCAGATTTACGATTGAAGATGTTGGAGTATACAAATGTCTGAATAAAAATGATAGTCTGGATATGGAGAGTAATACTGTAAACCTTACGATTGCAGGTTCGTATGAGAAGATTACAACTTTGTAATAATAGTATTAGTGCAAATGTTATCAGCATTGTGACGGATGTTATAATGTTCAGGTTTTCAAAACTAAAGACTTGCACATTCAAGAATAGGTTGTTAGGAATTATCACTAATCGTTTTTGTGGATTAATCGACATCCAATGCATTTACATTATCAAAATACCTTAAATACTACCAATATCGTTGGATCATACCGTTACTTCTAATTCCATTCACTTACTCTAGGTGTAAAGTGGTTACCAGGGTTCAAACTATATCCGTTCTGGAATTAGTGATTAAGAATTTAAAACTTGTCCTTGCACATTGTTGTCATGTTAGTTGTTTAACTGATTGCGTTTGGCTCAAAGTCGAGTTTTCTTGGGTATTTAGAGCCATCCAATTCCCTGCATGATATCATGTATATTAATATACCCAGTTTCCAGTTTCATATCCTTTATCGTGATATCCAGAAACGATTTGTTACTTCAACCATAATGTGACATATGCATACGCATTTGACGCAAATGCAATGTGAAAAGAAACTAACTTCAATTCTGTTTATTCACTGCAGAGATTTTCGTTGATACTCAAACAGGAAGTTTGCCAGTGTATACTAAAATCTTACTACTTATAATATCAATAGCAGTGATATCAACAGTAATAGTAGGAGTTGTTGTTGCTGTTGTTAAATACATGTGTCGTAATGAGGTAAATAATTTGTGGCATAGTCAACTATCAAAATCTCCGTACAAATCACTGTACAAAATGTACTTGTATACATAACGCATCAACTAATGTGGTCGTACAAAGATAATTTAGTATACATGTATTACACAGCAAATTATACGTGTACTTTAATGCTTCTTAAACAAAATGAAGGATTTTGTTTCATTAAGTTATTACATGTATATAACATATACAAACCTGTAAATTTATATTCTTCTTTTTTTTTTTCAGTATAGCCCAGCAAGCCAACATGAATAAAAAGCTTGATTGCATGAGTTATCAATTATAGTATCTTAAATTTGTGTTACGCATTTATATTTTCCTTAAAAACAAGAGTATTACCAGACTGAGTAATGAAGAAGCTAAAGTGCCAACGCTTAACCTTTTTAAGGTGGAGATGCACAAAGGGAAGATTTTAAGGGTGACATATTTTCAAGTTATTGTTTCCCAACAATGAATAAAGTTTACACAATCAACTCATATATTTTCTGAAAGGTTTTTCTCTCCTCTTAAATGCTATTGTATTTTCTATTGTCTTTGACTGAAACTGAGAGTTTGTTTAAGGTAGGAATAGAGGTGTCTTGATTATCTCAAGGCGCCAATGTAAATGCCTCGGAAGAGACCACCTGTCACCCGATTTTCCATTTCTTTAGTGTTTTAGAATGTTCACTTCACACAAAACAAAAGTGTATCTCACTTTTTTTCTGCCATCTGTCATTCTTTTACAACATGCCTTGAAAGTTGACAAATTATAATGGGAAGCTTATTGACAGATTTTTCCACGTCATCATAAATTTCTCACGTAATAGAGCGAACTTACAAATTCTGAGACACACTTTGTAAGAACAATACCCAAGAAAGTATTACAAATTGATGGGTGACCTCTACTTTTTACGGTAACCTCCTTCAATGTTACTCTCTCTCTCTCTCTCTCTCTCTCTCTCTCTCTCTCTCTCTCTCTCTCTCTCTCTCTCTCTCTCTCTCTCTCTCTCTCTCTCTCTCTCTCTCTCTCTCTCTCTCTCTCTCTCTCTCTCTCTCTCTCTCTCTCTCTCTCTCTCTCTCTCTCTCTCTCCATTCTGTGCACGGGATCGACTTGGACTTTTAGGGAATTAACTCAGACTACACACAGTGTTCATGGTTAACCTGGATCATTTGGAAGGGGACCACGGAGCAGATCGAAGCTCCTGACCCCGGACCGTCTCTTCCAAAAGACTGAATCCATAATTTTATTATTCCATTAAATTCTTATAAACATAAAATATACAATACTCAAATGATTGGGAAAGCAATCAGCACCATAAATGACTAAAATGGAAGTATTGCCTTAATTCAATGCAAATGATATTGACAAATATGAAAACTAGCTAAACAATGTGATCATGTCATTGTTCTTTCAACTGTCTGTAATTAGTCATTATTTGACACTGTTGATCTTATAATAACTTAATGTTGTCATCTCAGAAGAATACTGTTCCAAAATGCAAATATTTGTTCTAAGTATTAATTCATGACAGCTGAGAGTTCACGGTGACCTCGCAAAACATCAAAACATAGCGAATATTAAAACGTTCTATTCTCTCATCCGTAACACTATTGCTACCGACATGTCTTTAGTGTTGATAGTTATTGACCAAATTCAAGTTGTAACTTCAGACGCACACAGTCAATCTCAGAGGTACCAGAATCTCAGGACACGTATTCAGGGGAAAAACTCACAAGCTCACAAAATATTACTTTTGGTGAAGAAGGTGTATGCTTAAACCAACAATACGAGAGCTTTGGATTCGTTTTCCTTCACTTACAGCAGTTCAAACTAGATAGAAACAATTAGTTCTCCGTAGTATTCCTACTACGACGCTGATCAGTTACCGTAAAGTAAGGACGTGTTGCTCTCTTCCGCCCCGCAAGATCTCTCCTCGTATCAGTTGTATCCTTGCATACACCCAACATTCACATTTTATTCAAATTCAAAGTTTCATTCCGTATTACAAATATGGTTAGTAAATAACATGTTTACAGTAAACTTCAATTCTTTTCCATATATAGGAAGTGTTTATGAACTACAGTTAATCTAATCAAGAGATAAACGATCTTGAAATTATGCTTTTATACTATAGCCGAATTCATTAAAAGTTGTGATTCATCACTTGTAGTGACACTTGAAACATTCACTTAATTACAAGTACATTTTGTAATAACATGGCCTAGCTCGTATTACTATCTCATTAATCAATTAGACCTCCCACGGTCAGGTAACCTAAATACAATTACTGTGTTTATAATACAGTTATATACTTTGTAACACTATCACCTTCTCTCAAAGTGTGACGTCCCCGTCACACATTAAAATATTCAAAATAATTGCCTTTCATAAATTGAATAATTTTATGATTTTGTAAATCGATAGAAAAGAAGAAAAGTACAAGCAAGTAAAGAAATTAAACTTGGAATACTATGGGTGTGTGCTCATTTCTTGAACAGCAGTCTGATTTCGAGACAGGCAGTTTACTTTCAAAGATCGGAATTGCAGCGATTATCTTTTTCAACATTGACGATAATGCGAGTGGTTATTCAAGAAGTACCTTTAGAGTCCTCTGTCATACAGCTCCTCTATCATACAGCGTCTAGCCTGACTATACAATCACTCACACAGCCGTGCCTATCTTTTATCCAGATAAAAATGAAACCCTTTTGAATTTTGAATTGTAAAATCTATCATACAGGTACTCTTCAATGACAACTCAAAATCATGAAATAAATGATAATTTCATTAAACAAGTGATGTCCTTCTTTTTGTGAAAAAACAACAACTTTACGTCGTGTACGATTGAAAAAAGTTGGACTAGCAGTTATCATACGGGTTTTTATAATTTGAGGCATTTCAGAAATGCTTGTGGAATTTGAAAGAAATTTTGCAGAGACAATAATACAGCTCATTTCGGTCGGATCTCTGTTTCACACTCAAATTTGAATTCAACTATTTATCTTGTACTGCAGATTCAATAAAATACTATATCAACATGGTTCCTTCCTTTACTGTGTAGGAACTTTACATCACAAAATCAGACTCAACTTGTGGGCAACGCATTTGTCTGTAGCGTTCTCGGCTCACAACAACTAAACTTAACTAAACTAAGTGTCAACAAAACTTCGAGGAGTTTCCAACACTCCATACTTCGATAAATATTCTTATTAAAACTAAAATTTTCTCCATAGATAAATCGTCAATAGTATTCTTTCTGCTTGTACGCGACTGTTCAGGTGTAAAACAGCATCACTGAAATGGTTTTGATGAAAGAAATGGATTTTAAAAAGTGTTCATCGTCAAACTAAATCGAGCACAGTTATTATTTCTTACACATTTCTCTGTACACACAATAAAAAATTGCTGATCATGAATAGAAATGAATTCGAGGAATAAAATAATGACAATCTTTAGCAAATCGCTACTACTGTATGATTAATGTGTTGTTTGTCCTTCAAAAGTCTTAAACATGTAATGTAGTTCACATGTGAACTGCTTCGGTCTGCATCAGCGTCCAATACGCGATATCTACAATCGCCTGTCAGCTGTTCGGTCCTCGTTGAACGTTTCACTGCTACGTTTGTCAAAGTCTCTATCGCTGTCTGTTTATTCACAATTCCACGTTTTGAAACACAGTCCCTCCTTCTGAGATGTCTTAGTCCATCACTGTAATATTTACGAGTTCTAGTTCGAGTTGAATTCCCACCATTGTAACGTAATCATTAAAAGTTTCCTTTCGAAAAGTTATCGAGTCATCGAATTCTCACTCACCAAGTGGCGTTTCTTTCTTCTTCTCAAAGGTTGTCAATTATTCTTCATAAGTTTAGATTTGTCTCATTACGCACACAATGGTCCATCTAGTCCAAGGCCGGTTCTTCCACCAATGTCGTAACAAATTGATGGTGTGACCTCTACTGTTTACGGTAACCTCCTTCAATGTTACTCTCTCTCTCCCCACTCTGTACACTGGATCGACTTGGACTTTTAGGGAATTAGCTCAGACTACACACAAGTTCATGGTTAACCTGGATCATTTGGAAGGGGACCACGGAGCAGATCGAAGCTCCTGACTCCGGACCGTCTCTTCCAAAAGACTGAATCCATAATTTTATTATTCCATTAAATTCTTATAAACATAAAATATACAATACTCAAATGATTTGGAAAGTAATCAGCACCATAAATGACTAAAACGGAAGTATTGCCGTCGCCTTAATTCAAAGCAAATGATATTGACAAATATGAAAAATAGCTAAACAATGTGATCACGTCATTGTTCTTCCAACTGTCTGTAATCAGTCATTGTTTGACACTGTTGATCTAATAATAACTTAATGTTGTCATCTCAGAAGAATACTATTCGCAAAATGAAAACATTTGTTCTAAGTATTAATTCATGACAGCTAAGAGTTCACGGTGACCACGCAAAACATCAAAACTTAGCGAATATTAAAACGTTCTATTCTCTCATCCGTAACAAAAGCACCAGCGAAAATGTCGATTGATTGCAAGGAAGTTCTGTCGACAACGACACTTTAGAACTTAGTATGGGGGCTTGAAAATGTAAACGGAGAAAATGCCGATTTTCGAAATACAGCGTACAATTTGACTTGCAGAAGATTTCCCGGCGTGTCATGCAATAACAATATCACCAAGCAGTGGATAAAACGAGTCTCCAGTTATTCTAATTGTCGTTTTGATTAACACAAGTGCAGCATCGTAGAAACACGGCAGATCGAGGTCGTTCGTCTGGAATGTGATACACAAGATCACATTGCAAATGGCGCGGAAGCCCAGTTTATTGACGTCATCTCATTAATTAGTAATCAGAGGCGTGGCCAAAGTCAAGTCCAAGGTTATTATGATGTTACTCTGTCCGGCGGCAGATCCACGGTGCTATCTAATAGTGTGTCTAAACTTCGATACAAATATTTCGTTTTGAATTTCGGAAAAACTGCATTACGTTAAATTTTGCTCAGTTTCGATCGTCAAACACGGGAAATTTCGTAACTAGATGTAATACTAGTAGCATGGCCACTTTCTAAACCACGGCGGAATCACCATGTAGTATTTCGTTCAAAATATTATCTGAAGCTTCGAATGCGCGATGAAAGGGGTAACCTACATGTACGTGATTTTACACGTTGCCACATACATTTAGTCAAAAAATTAGTGTCAGCTTACGTCTAAGTACACACTCCATTATAAAATCCAAAAGGGGAAATTTTGCCTTGTTACAGATGTCATGCCGAATTTGGCTGTTACAATGAACCCAAAATCTTTCCACACATATAGCTTGCTACAAATTACATGTAAAGCGTTTTCTTTTAGTTAGTTAGTTGGTTAGTTAGTTAGTTGTGGTGTCTTTCACGTTTGATTGTCTGACGCATTGCTCATGTTGGCATTTGAAAATGGCTAAGTCTTTTGATTAAAAATATTTTTCAAAATGTATTGGCACATCACTGCGTATCAGACACGTCGACTGATACCGTAGACAGACGGATAAACAAAACTAGACTCGATTGTTACGGGTTTGTTTTGAAAATTGAAATACGTAGCTCGAGTGATACTCGCCATCCAGTATAACTCAGAGGAGTACATGCACGTGAACATTGACTGTTTTCTGGAAATAGGACAAGTCTAGTCAATCATAAAACAACCTTAACCGACATTTTGTAAGAACATGGAAGGAAAATGAAAGGAAAATCAAAGACATTTTAAAACCAACTCGAAATCGGAAATGCGAGATTAATGAAATAAGTGACACAGACACAGGGTTGGGATAAATGAGGTGAGTGTAACCTCAAACAGGCATCGTAACAACATATGTCTCCAGATGCCAATCGCACGATCGAGAAGCATCTGGAGGAGGATGCGTGGTACCTGAATGAGGCCGTCACGTACAGAAGCACACGTGGCATCGTGGCGGCATATCCGCCGAGGGTCAAGGTCTCTATGACCCTGACGTGATAGGGCAGCTTGGTACCACTGTGGAACCCACATGCACTGTTGTGACAACCCCCTTTCTTTATTGTAATCAAGCCGTAGTAAAATTGACAAAATGAACTTCAAAGGAGAGGGTGGGTGGGAGTAAAGTGATGTGCTCGTGCTAGCTGCCAGAACAGAATGAATGGAGTAGCAGAATATTAAGTGACAGACAACAGAAGGTCATAGGTCTGGGAATGCTAGTGTTGTGCAATCCTCTTGAGAAATGCTGACAGGGATGGTGGAGGAAGAACAGAAAGGTCACTACTTCATTAACCCTGATTATGTAATACATAATCAGTCATATTATGGAAGTATTCCGGAAGTACAAATTAAGCAAGCTCAGATTGCCGTGCGTTGGTGATTGTATGCACTGTGCTTGACTTCCCTTCGTGAGCATTTGTTAACTTGGATTAGAATTCTACACAATGTTGACGCTTGCAAAGTTACTGACTCTAACTCTAACAGGTAAGCCAGACTCACGGCCTGTGCCAACACATATTTAGTGTTGGTGATCAACTTTGTGTGAGTGAGTGAGTGAGTGTGTGTGTGTGTGTGTGTGTGTGTGTGTGTGTGTGTGTGTGTGTGTGTGTGTGTGCGTGCGTGCGTGTGCGTGTGTGTATGTGAGTTCAAAGTGATATGTTTAAACAACGCTGGAATGAATGTTAACATTGGTACCAACGTTTTCCGCAATGGTTACAATTCCGTACACACTCAATTCAATAGAAACTGCATACACACATATTTAGGGAAATGGTTAACGTCTGTTTGGTGTCGGGCAATTGGATAATATAGTAAACGCTATAAGTTTGATTTAATTTTGTAAATACATTATGTTAACAGAGCGAATATTTCATATAAGGCCTCTGAGTAACGCTCTTAAAATTGACTGATAGATAATTTTCATAATTACAGAATTTCACCGATTTAGGCTAAATATTTAAAATGTACATTACAAATTGTATATATAGTTTAATGTGCATAATACATCAACATGTATATTTTATTTCAAGAGATGTATTACACATTGGTTAAGAACACTTTAAAATGGCCCAATTATATATGTATATTCCCAAATATGCTAGTAAATGTTAAAATGGTTAGAATAAAATAGGGATATAAAACAGTGGATTGGGTTTACAATGGGCATGTGTGTTTCAATCAGGAGGTTGGCCCAACCATTGATTTTCAATACTAATAACCCCAAAATAAAAGACTGCACAATACAAATGTGGCCTGATGAAAGAACGCCAACCCAAAAAACTGCGAACCTATTCGTCTTTCAGGTTAATTTTTAAGGTGTGTCTACCCATGTAGATTGAATTTTACAATGTCTAGACTTCTTTGTTCCTCCCATGATCTGAATCTCGAGATAAGAAGACATCAGCATATTCCACGAAACTTAATGCCACAGTATCTTCCTTACCTCAGAAAATGTTTCTGTTATAGAAAATGAATATCATTCCTTAGCATTCAGACAATATTATGATGTGATGGAGATACCTCCCAAGGTAGTTTATCCCAAGATGAATCTAAGTCACTGCTTAGCTCGCAAAAATGCCACAAGGTTATATGAGTTAGCATGTTTCATTTATTATTCTCTCAAAATGAGTGCTTCTACTATCTTTCCTGAACTTTGTATTGTACTTTCTACAAACTCTTTAGCCATATGGCCCTATTGAAAAATAGCATATTAAATAATCGTCTCTCTGTTTATCTATAACTAAACTTGACCACCAAGTTCGAAAAGTGAATGTACTCCACAGTAAGGCCTGGTTAAGACTGTACATGTATCAACTTAGGAGGCCAGGGGGGGGGGGGGGAACAACTCAATTTGGGACTCAAAGAAGGGGGTCATCATTTTACAAAGTGAATAGGGGGGGTCACCTTATTTTCAACAACAGAACGAAATTATGAACCAACCTGCTGTACTTAAATTTCCATACAACAAATGTTTGTGCATACAATAAACCATAAACAATGGCTATATATTTACATATAACTCATTGTATCTTGATACATCCTAAGCATATTACATGGAGTCATAACATTGCACCTTTTAAGCAACAGTTTTGTTAGAAATGACTTCTCAATATTGCAGGATATTAGTTGCATTTTGTCATCATGTGGTATAAAAACTTGCATGTGTAGCTGTACATGTAACACATAAGAAATTAAATACCTTGAAATTTAATGGATGGACTGTCTCTAAAATATGTGCCTCCATTGACCTGAACATATTGAATTGCACACAAACAGCCAATAGTGATACTCCCTCCAAAACCCTCCCCCATGCTTGCATAGCAGGCGGGGGCATGACTTGAATTGATTCAAACATTTAAAACCCTACAATTCGTGATACTTTTAAGATATAACTTAGTTTTGTTTTAATTCGAATGGTGCTCTAAATCGTCTTCAAAAGGTGTTCATTTTTTTCAAAAAGATCTTACCATGAGAGGGTTACACCCCTCCCGACCCCCGGGCTTGAATAGCAGGCGCGCACGTGCGTAGAGTGCACTTCTCCTCATACTTTTCGAATTATTTCCCTTCTTTGAAACTTACTGCAACCCCTAGGTTTACAATTACATTAACTATATTTCTAATATTGTACTTTATAATTAGCTGACTTAATATATAGTGGTAATAGTTCACTGGGTAGTTCACTCAATCTATGAGATATCTTAAAACTGTTGTTACTAATATTTTGCATGTCAATGAACGGTCAATCATACTTTTCAAAGTTCCTGACTTAAGAGCATTATTTACACGAAGCAGTGGATTTTGGATACCAATTTTGCTGATACACATAAAATTATTGTAAATGTAACAAGTAAAATTAACTCTGCAATGTGCTGTAGTGTGCTGTGAGAATCTAGAGTGTCTTTTGCAAGAACACGAAGAATATTTCTTGTCAACAGATGTCCGGGGGGGAGCAGTGCGGTTTTTTATTTCTCAGAGGGATTGTTAGGGGATGAATCGCAGGGTGTCACCATTTTTAAATACAACACGAACAAGAAGTCACCGGCCCACTCCCGGCCGTAAAAACTGATCGTTCCCTACCTCACAATTCAAATGAGTACAGTACATTACGCCTGTCTTTAGCTTTGTATAAATTGTGTGCAGGATACTGGGCGTCTTGTTTATTTTTTTTTAGATAAACATTCAAAGTTTTTGCACAACGACAACAATAATTTACCACACCATGTCTAATTATTTTAATTTCCTTTTAGCTTTGTTCGGATTTACAGATGCAATGGATCATTTTGCTAAATTGTATGGAATGACAGCTCTTTCCTGTGATTTGCCAGACAATCCAGCAATATCGTCTATGCGCGTTACATGGGAAAGATGCTGCAAAGTTGGCAGATATTGTGACAATTGTAATAGAAATGTCTTCCTGGGTGGTAAGATGAAAACCCGTGAAATGGTATCTTCAAATAGTAAACGTTATTCAATAGCTGACGACTTATCTTTGGTAATATTCAACACAACTTTTAGTGACCAAAATAAATATTTCTGCTTTATGTCATACAAAATCGACAGAAGCCAACGGATATATAAATTGACATCTGAAATCAATCTTAACGTCAAAGGTAAGAATATAAACACATGTGCAATTACTGCATCAATTTTTAATATTTAAACTACTTCCAAATGTAAACATAGCCAGTCATCTCTGTATGCGACAAATGTATGTTCTATTTTGAAATAAGCTATTAAATTAGAATTGAGAGACATCATAATTATACCAAAAGACATCTGGAATATGTAACTTAAAGAAATAAACTATCCAAACGGTAAACATAAGCAAACCTTGAACTTATTTGTTCACATCGACCTGCTCTGATTATAAATATATGTATCTTATCAGCACCTGACGATACAACATCACAACATGAGCATACTGAAAACCTCCAAAAGAGAAAAACGACGACAATAATTCAAACTGCTAAAAATTATATGAATTATATGTATACCAGCACAGGTAAGGGAATATTTATTACTGTAATAATATAGCATAACAGAATATAAATATATATATATATATATATATATATATAATGTGTGTGTGTGTGTCTGTACATAGACCCTCATATTTCCAGGATTGATGATGGATTGACGTAACCATAAAGCATTTTGTTATTAGCTTGTATTAACTTATTTATCTAATTGTGTTCAGCAGCTATATTTTCTTCAACAGTATTACACATCAGATCAACATCGAAGGAAACTTTTATAAGTAGTTCTACAGAGGAACCGTCCGACTTACGAAAAGGTGAATCGCAACAAATGCACAAACAAGGTAAGTTTGTCATTCGAAGAATAAGGTTTTAGTCTTTACAGCAAGTTCACGTAGATGTCAAAAATTGTTCCATATATAATTTGTACAAAATTATTAATTACAGTTTACCCAGTAACGTTGAACCACAGCTACTCATAATTAATACTGCTTGAATTGGTAATTTTAGATTGTTTGTATGTGTTTGATTTTCATAATTGTAAAACCTTAAGATTTCGCGCACAAAGTCAACAGAGGTGCAACCTAATTTATATTCACAATGTATCATGATATCGACCGCGACAGTTAAAGTTACAATTCTTGCACGCAATAAAATACCATTGAAATGAAATAAAAAACACATTTGATCTGTACAACTTTTATTTATTGTTATATGGTGTCAGTTAAGTATCAAAATCCAGATCTGCTTTATGTATAGCGCTCGAATGGTGTGTTTATATGTATCGTCTGCTCCTAGAGCTGTAGGTTTCATTGAGATCCCTTGCCTCATCGCAATGCATATGGGGAAATCAAGATGGCGACGTGACTGTGAAGGGGCTTACTCAGTTTTCAAATATATTTCACTGGGAGAAAATGACATTATTGCAGTGGGAGAAAGGGTGGGTGTAGCAGTCAGTGAAAGATGAAAGTAAGATATGTTCTCTCTATCGTGTGATATAGTTCTCTGATAGTTTTTGTTTATTTTTATATAATAGATTTCACAAGGCCTCCACAGACAGAAATTGGACACACTGCAGTTATAAATGGCAAGTCTATATTTTAAATAATAATATAATATAATATAATATAATAGAATATAATATAATAGAATATAATTTTAAATGGAAAGCAGGATATACGTCACAATGAATGAATATCTGCAGCATTTCCAAATGCGTTTGCCAATAAACTAATTTTAACTGTTGCTAATGCAATTGGGGTCTATATATCACGCACCAATGTTGTTTATTTGAGAACGTTGTCATCTGCTGTCTGATATCAAAAGTGCGACGTTTATTATGTTATACACATACTGAATGGAAACATATTTTGTTGTGATAATAAAAACTTTATAGCAGGATGGACTTTTACGAACTAGTAAGAAATGAATAACCTTAATAATTACATAGAATTATAAATGTAAGTTTGAAGGAATATTCTCTAACTAATTGACTATTTTCCATGTTTTGATGTAGATGCAACATATACCGATATATCAAATAATTATCCATTTGAGGAAAGTGGACAGAATCCTGCTATAGATATGTCTGTCATATACACTGTTATCATAATATCTGTAGGATTCGCTGTTGCAATCACACTGGTTCTCAGCGCGAAAATATATAGAAAGAAATTATGCGTAAGTAAGTAAATCTTTGGCCTTGAGATAGGTTCGTGTTAGGTTGTTTTATAATCAATGATTTATGTATGTTGTGTTATATTAGGAAACAACTCGGAAAGTTCAGCAATTGATTTAAAGTTAACTCTCATACATTGGTAGTTCAGGATTTGGTTAATCAACACGTCGCGATTGTCCTACAATTTGGGTATGAAGTAGTTAACCTTTACATACATTTATGTTACTAGCACCGTATGTTACGGACACCATATGTAACGGACAATGCACATCATCATATCACATCACCGCAAAATACTACTTTACAGTCTCTGGTATATATGTAGTATCTCGCTATAAATACAGACGTTACGGACACTGCCATTGTGTGTCATTTATGAAACTGAATATTGGGATCCATAGACGTTGTCATACATATCCTTTAACCAAACTCTCATTTTGTTCCATTAACGCCTTATATTATTGGATACCAAGTGATATATTTACCGATATAGCTACAGCCCCTGGTGTTGGTTGTAGGATTGCTTGATTTTCACGGACGAATACACGCATACCACACACATAAATGCATGCATTGTACAACCGACATTTGTAATAATTGCCGAAATTTGTAATAAACCGGCAATTATTACAAATGTCGGTTGTACAATGCATGCATACATACATGTTTACGTACGTGCTTACATACATACATACATACATACATACATACATACATACATACATACATACATGTATACACGCATGCACGCACCCATCCATCCATCCATTCATCCATCCATCCATACACACACACACACATACATACATACATACATACATACATACATACATACATACATACATTCATACATACATACATACATACATACATACATACATACATACATGCATGCATGCATGCATGCATGCATGCATACATACATACATAGACGTACGGACGAACTTTATCTGTTGGCAACTGTTATGACAGGTCTGTCAATGGTACACTATAGTAGGATTGTAAATGCCCACAGGCAGTGTTGACTATATAGTATGATAGCTGTAGTAATATGTGTTGTTCATAGGAATAGAAATGTGATTGCGTTAGTAAACTACGAATTGTGTATTGTTTGTAATTTCAGAGATTTCAAATCACCGAACGCCATACAGTCCCAATATATAATACTACGAATAATATCACAAACTACAACTTGACCTCTCTACCAAACAATACAGTTACTACAACTGGTCCCGATCACATTGATGAGGAAACAGAACTGTTCCTGGATGACCCATGGGAGTATCCAAGGGAAAACCTTATTTTTCTAGATGAACGCCTTGGAGAAGGCGCCTTTGGTGTTGTCAGTAGAGCTCAAGCCTACAATATACGTGGTTACCATGGTTATATTGACGTAGCCGTAAAGAATTTACGAGGTATGATCATAGGTTAAGTGATAAACAAATTATTTCTTTTCAGTTACGATCTGTAGAGCCTGATAAGTATGTTTGTCGGCAGTCTTGAATTTAAAAAAAAAATGGACACAATTTAGGTCAAAATAGATTTTTGATTAAATAGCTCTCACAATTCGTTTAAGTATACAGAAGCAGATATATATACGTCTTAACTCGCAGAAAAAAATACTAACACAGATTGACTATTTTCAAGCTGAACACTCGCCAGAGTCTACCCTTAACCCTTATTCATTGTGTGCAACTTCCATATACAGGTGTCATTTTATACATTTCAGTGTAAAATATTAGAATGGTTTAAGAAAGCATAACTGTATTGTTCAGTTTGGAAGCAACCTGCTGATACAGGAATCATAAATAAATCGAGATCCTGTTACCTCAAGCATAAAAATATGTTGTTTCTTAAACTTTCATATATGAATAACTTTGCCTCGTTCGATTTACATTCATATGACACATTTTAACATCTATCAATTACGTAGGAAACAATATTTGCTTATCTCTAGATGATGCGACTAGTGAAGACAGATCGGATTTTATGAAAGAACTTTCAATTATGAAGTCATTTCGAAAATGTCACCCGAACGTTGTGTCGATGTTGGGTTGTTGTACTAAGTCAGGTATGAGTAAACATCCATCAATGACTAATGCAAGCACACTTTGTTATTCTCTGCGTATGTACTGAATTAGATGAGATTGTGAGATTAAATTCCTAAGACATTGTCCCATTCTCTCTCAAAACCATACTAATCTTAGTATTTATAGTTTGTTGATGTAGCATATAGCATATAGTTTAAATGAACAGATCACACAATTGATATTTTGAAATAATTATTCCATATCATATCTTAAGAATGCACACTTCAAATACTGCAACATTTTGCACACACACATATATCAACCATAACAATGCATACATTTCCGAAGCAGCTAGTAGCCATATTGTTTAGTTGTAATGAGTACATTAATTTCCAGTAATTAGGCTAGGTCTAAAGATTCCACGCCAACATTCCGCAACATATGGTACATGCATAAACCAGAATAAGCACACACGTGCCATTAATTTCTAGTTTTAATGGGTACTAGTAATTTGTATAATTGATATTTGGTAATTGAGTCATATATGTATATAATGCAAACTTTTCATTTCATGTAAATTATACATGTATCAGCCATGACAAAGCGCACATGTCAAAGAACGCCTGTTGGTATAGATTGTAGTTTTGATAAGTAATTTGCATAATTAGTGATTTTTGGAAATTAGGCTATATCTTAAGAATCGAACTTCAAATTTAATTTAATTTTGAACACACCAATCATAATAAATCACACGTGTTAGTTAATAATTGTTATGTTTAAATATACATACATAAAGACAGACATACATACAGACAGACGGACAGACAGACAAGAAACAAACAAATAAACAAACAAACATACATACATACATACATACATACATACATACATACATACATACATACATACATACATACATAAATACATACATACATACATACATACATACATACATACATACATACATACATACATACAAACAAACAAACAACAAATATAACCTTTCCTTCCAGAAGGTAACATGTTGTTCAAAGTAACATAACAATATATTATTATTAGCGTTATTGTGAAGTAGCTGTGATAACAAACATAGTTTGTCCAAGGGAGAAATTTTCCAAAAAAAAATCTCCAAGTTTTCTAGATCCAATGATTATAGTTGTTATGCTTTTACAGAGCCTATACTGATCATTGTAGAACTTGCGCAGTATGGTAATTTACTAGACTATCTACGGAAAAATCGTTCCTGCTGTATATATTCCAATCTCCATGCAAATAGCCGAGATTTGACCCCAGGTGATATTATTTGGTTCAGTTGGCAAATAGCTAAGGGCATGAGTTTCTTGGAATCGGCGAATGTGAGTATCTTTATAGTAGCTGTAAAAAAATTGCACTTGGACAGTTGTTGGTTGAGCTTTCGTAAAATAAAATTGATCTCATACGTACTACACCAAGGATTTGTGTGTTCATGACATATATTGCTCTATGCCAACATTCGGGTTACATCAGGGAGTGTCAAACTGTACATGGGTTGAGGAAACTTGGTATATTTGTTTTTGAAAACATTTTCTGATACTTTTAGAGAACCCATACTTAGTCTAGTTACTACCACACTTGTATTTTGACATGAATATGCTGCACTGAAATCTGGTGAAAATTGACGACCTTTCAATCAGGTTGGCAAGGTCAGCGAATGTCACCTATCATCGATCGCGTGATTCACGAAGCGATACATGCGATACGACGCTTTGAAAGGTTATATCGAGCAATGACTTCATAGCACAGTCATACTATAATGATCATATTGACATTATTCCTGCATGATGTATGAACTAAAATGTCTGTACGAAATTAGTTGTTTCCATTTACGTTCACTTATTAGTTTGGAATTGGCATCAATCCGATCCTCCAACTTTCGCTATATTTATCGTCGATACCTTTCATTCTTTATCGTCACTGTTATTGTTATTGTAAAGGTTCTTAACGATTGTTTGGCAGAATTTGCCCAGCAAGTCCAGCAGTGTGTGAACTTAAGGGAAAATGACTACTTGTCATAAGGACCGACATGTAGCAAATGCTGCTGGTCCTTAAGGAAAACTGATGGTCCATACTCAATGCAGTTCACGTTCACAACCTGTATCTACATCACCCCCAACCCCACTTACAGATCAACTGAAATAAAATAGTACAACGCATTGTTTACTATCCACTATTATTTCATCAATCTCTTTTTACAATTGAAAATTTTCACTCACAGATTGACTATGTGAGTAGCGATTTTCATTTGTAACTATGAACCCAGAGACGATGAATATTCATTCTCGCATAATCTGTTCCTATAGACTGTAGTGGTCTGAGACTGAATGTATTCATTCCACAGAAATACAGATCCATATATTGTAGATAATATTGGTGAATGAATTATTAAATTTACACTATCTACAATCTCTAAGATATCACAGAAATCTCCTTCCTCACTTTACGATTCACTAAATTCCGAAAACATAATCCAAAGTCAGATTCATCGCCTGTGTCAACAGCTGATGTAGCTTTTCCACTCTTAGCAAACGTAGACCCACAATTTCATCATAGCAGAAAGTTTTGTTGGATAACTATCCCTCTTGAAAAAATATGTATTCGCTTCATTTCAATTTCCATCCACACGGTGACACGGAGCGGTTTCGTCTTCTTTAAGTGTTTACAAAAATTTACTGAAGCCCCCCCCCCTATGACGCTCTACCCGTAACATGTACCCTACCGTTGTCACGTATTGTGTATCGTCTCCGACTGTTTGTCTAAAAATTATGAATATCATAAACGAACTATGGCTAAACATTTCTTACAGTGGGGAGTTTTTTTGACTTGGAAGCGTGATGTGTTGACTGTACTGTCCCGTGTCAACCACTATAAGCCCGTTTTTGGCATGATGCAACCCTTATACTTTTATAGGTTTTATACGTTGATTACAACATGACAGGATTACATTATCATATGCATCAAATTGAAAACAATCAGACTACATTCCTTTACTGTTTTTACAAAACAAACAATAACCTATCGTTCTGAAGATATTTTACGAAGCATACCTGCCTTCTTTATTAATTAAAACGCCATTTTCAGAGTAGTTTATAAGGTTTCCGTCATTTTGCTTTGATCATGGCCACACACATGGGGAACTCCGGTAAATTGATCGGGAAACCCGCTAACATTTAGCGGCGTTAATACCAGCCTTTAAAAAAGCACAGTGTCTGTTTAGTCTTTTTCGGAAGGTCATTACAACCTTCTAAATATCGCCACATACTTATAAATACAACGTGGAACCATATCAAACACGTTAAAAGTTTCATACACTTCGAACCGTAAACATCACAAGTTCAACAGTGATTATTACAAGGCGGAAAAGGGACGCTTGCGCTGAATGCGTAAAATGAGTCTGAATGTCTAGGACATTCTGATTAGTCAAGACACAAATAATTAGAGAAATTCAACCAATCATGTGTTTGCTAACATAATTTCATGAAGTAAATGCTGTTTGCTACGTCATATGTAGACATGTTATCAACATTGACAACAACACATAGCGAGCTAGCTCTGTCTCTTGACTTGAACGAGATGTCGAGAGTAAAATAGGTAACACAAGATCAGATTCGTGTAGGTGAAATTGGGTATATCTTTGAATAAAAATGTTATTACTTATTCCAAATTTGAATTGGTCATAAGGTCCGATAAGAATTGTAATTCTGAAAAACTGTCGGTCCGAACGGAAATCGTTTGGTCTCGGACCGAAGGACCGGTTTTAATTTCGCACGCTGAAGTCCCGTGTGTAACCTTAGCCAAGATGTCCAGTTGATGCCATCCTTGATGTGATAAATGACAGTTAACGAATCTAACATGTACGTTCTTGCTTAACATTCGTTATTTTTTATTAACCATATCATTTAACAAGGTATCCTTCCCTTTAATAGACTGATTCAATTAAGTTTCCAAACGCTCAGCCCAAAATCCCAGTCCAACAATCCAAACCAGGTTTGTTCCTCTGTATATTAAAAACAAATTGTTACTCGTCTTAAGATGATCGTATTTCACCATTGAAAATCTGAACACAGTCGATAATTATTACATACTTATGCTAAGTCATGTAAGAAGTGTTAGTACAATAGTTTGAGATTCATCATCTTTGATCATTTCATTTTCCATATTAAACTTTGCTAGCTTTAAATCTACAAACGGAATAATCAGGTGCGCGTAATTCTACCATTTTCAGTGCATTCATCGTGATCTAGCAGCAAGAAATATCCTACTTGGAGCCAATAAAACTTGCAAAATCGCTGACTTTGGTCTTGCTAGAGACATAAATGATTGTGGAGTGTACAGAAGAAACTCTGAGGTAACGAAATGAGTGCCGTTGTACCAACATATCATGGTTTTGCGTATCAAAGTATTTGACAACAGTATTGTTCGTTTTGTATTGAAAACCGTGATCTTTGCATAGTTTGGCATGTGTGTGAAATGGATATCATCTTTATCAATGAACTATTTAGTTGCATATAACTGATCTCTTATCTTCTCATTAAAGAAACGTACATGCATGGGGATGTATGGGTTATAGGTATGCGTACATGTTTTGGCGACAATTTTGATATGTTTACTAAATACAGTAATTCATGTTTACTATTATAGCATGACGACTGTGTGCCCGTCGTTCTGTGGTTGAGATTTTAACAACTTTCCTGTGACATCAAATATATCGTTCAAAACTGTTCAAGTGTCGGCTATAACATGTACGGTTTACATTTGACGATTGAAATGGTGTGCCATTGCTAATGTTTCGGTCACCTGTGTGTTTTATTTCAAAGGAATATCAGTGGCCTCGTCATACAAGAATAAAACAATACAACGGCTATCACAATGACATGCCAGCAGGTCTCTCTTCTTATCAGAATACAAGACAGAATACAGTGACCAGCTTGCAAATTTGCCATAAAATATTAAACTATTTGTCATATATGTAAAATAGGATGCGATGACATTTAACTGTTTAATGTGCATGGCCCTCGTATTTCCTGCATTATTGTTTTCACTCCTTCGATGTTTTGTAATTAAAGGGAAAGTTGCCGATAAGATGGATGGCTGTTGAATCCCTCCGTGACGCTGTACATACATCAAAGAGTGACGTGTGGTCGTACGGAATCCTTCTGTGGGAATTAGTAACACTAGGTATTATTTACATTCGCATTTACCAGATCCTGGAGTAACCCTAGAGGCCGTTTTAAAGAGACACAGGAAGTCCAAGGAATACATGTGAACCATTTGGTATAATACGAGTATACTAAGTGTCTATCTATCATTAGGAGTTTCATTACAAAATGATATTTAATAATGACATGGTATTTGTAACACTATCAATCTACATCTTAAGCATGGGGTGTAATGCGTTAAAGGGTTGCTACACTATATTTACTGAGCTTGTCGGAAATTTAATCTCTTTCGTTCGTGTATTCTGTCGGTGTTTTATTTCTGTGTTTATTTAATAATGGTGTTTATTCCGATTAAACATTTCTAGGTTCATCTCCGTATGGTGCTATGTCATCAAATGAGGTCATCAACTCAATATACAGAGGTTACAGAATGGAGAAACCCAGACATTGTGATAACGAAATGTAAGTTTGCGCAACGATATTGATATTTTTATGGAGTATGGTTACCGTTTCTGTGTTCGGTAGGAAAACGTTATCTATATCATGTTGACGTTAATACTAAATACTGTATAAAGATTGTATCGTAACAATATTATATTCTCGGTCTTTCATCAAATGTTCTACTTCATTGCATTTCTTTGTGCCACTTTTATCACATCAGGACAATAAAGTATAACACATTACATTTTTGTGATAGCACGACCACCTGTTTAACATGCGAGTGACCGTCATTTCAATAATATTAATATATATTGTTGTTATACACTTTTCTCAACTCGAACACACATGTGTCATCAAACTAAGGTCAAATACAAGGTTTAAACATCTTTCTCTTTTATAGTTACAATATAATGTTACAATGTTGGAAAGAAGATCCAGATGAGCGACCAATGTTCGCACGCCTTTGTTCCATTGTAGGAAAAATAGCAAATGACACCAGAAAGGTAAATACATAAATACATCTCTAGCAAAATTACAAAAGTATGAGACAAGCGGGAGAAAAGGGGTAAACATGGAATTATCATCAATATATAATGATGGTTCATACTTTCTCCATGCTCATCTAACAAGCTACCCATTAAAGTTATTATGTTGTTATCAAGTTTATATTTAGTGGTTTCTGTAGGCATGAGTATGCCTTATTGGAACCGGCTGTGTATTTTACACAGTACATTCGCCTATGGTTTGCTGTACTGGCACGTATTTTTAGGTAGTAATGGTAACAAACGTGTCCAGTGGTAATGTGGATATTGAATATATAAACAACCCTGTGCACACAAACCTAACATGACCTTTACACTAGCTCTAATAACTAGAAGTAAAAATCGTTCGATAATCCGACCGACCCAGTTTTGGACCGTGGACCATACACATTTTAAAAGCAAATTGTGTCATTCAACTGACTAAATGTACGTATAAAACGATGCCATTCAACTGTTTAAGTGCTGTAAACGCTGTCATTCACGGTGCAACTCACTTGTATTTCTGTCATTTCACTTATGCTATAGAGTGGCGACTGTATTTCACTTGTTTCACAGTGCAGATGATGTCATTCAAATAACTGAATGTTATTACAAATGTCAATTTTATTACAAATGTCGTTAGTTTATTACAAATGTCAGCAATTTTATTACAAATGTCGTTAGTTTATTACAAATGTCGGCAATTTTATTACAAATGTCGTTAGTTTATTACAAATGTCCTTATAGTTTATTACAAATGTTGGCAATTAAATTACAATTGTTGTTAGTTTTATTACAGATGTCCGCAATTGTATTACAGTTGTATTACAAGTTGCTTAATAGGAATTCATAGTTCGCAATTACATTTAAAAAACAACAACAATAAAATCATTTTACCAAGATAGATTAGGATTTCACTTGTCCGTTGTTTGTCAGGTACTCAATATAAACGGACAAACCACTATATGTCAAAATTACATCGAACAATTCATTTTTAAATAGCGTTTGAGTCCCTTTTATGTTTCTTGTAGATTAACTTTCTTGGAGATTAACTTTGTATTATCAAAAATCTCTAAGAAATTTTACTTCTCATTTCAGGTATATTTAACGATGAAAAACTTTGATGAGCATGACTATATCAATCTGTCTGAGAAATCTACAGAGTTAGAAGAGTTATTATAAACTTAAGGCGAGTTGTTCTCGATTCGTTCTGGTTTAGTATAGGCACTCATTTTATTCATGGACACTATATTCTGAAGCTGGCAACATTAAATAGTCGATTTTTATGACATGTGTGATGACACTGAAGTTCCGAGTAATCTTAAATATCGAACTGTAAACATATTTTTTAACTACCATATACCTAATTTCTTCTAAAGTATTCCTACATTCTTTTGTCCTCTAAATTAAGCAAAGGAATTAAACATAGTTAATAACCTCGTTCGGATCGATAACCTTAAACAGTGATTATAAAATTAACAAATATTGACTTGCAAATCTCGCGTGACTCTAGAAGTGCTTTTGATTTTTATTGAACAATGTCAGAAATGTAACATCTCTTCAGCTATTAAGTTTTAACCTACCTGTGTTTTGTTTAGAGATGTATGTTATCCACATTTCTGAATGTCATTCTTGAGAATGTCTTATATAATATGTTGGGTTTACCTTGGCAAGCAAATTGTATGTTAGGTAATGAAATACCCACTACTTTATATATAAACCCATACATATAGGATATTCTGTCATGGGAATTGAGAGAATTTAGATAATTCATGAATACTTTGGTCATATAGTTTTGGTGCTATCAGGGAAGAGTTACAATATGGCGAATTATGTGATAGCTATGTATATCAATATGGCCAATTTTCAGGTACTGTTAGTGATCAATTTAATATTGTCAGGAAGCACCAAGCATGCCACTTGTCATCTCCAATAAGATTGAATGAGATTATTTTGCCATAATAGCAAGGCGAATAGATTACCGTTTATAATTGTTCAATATCAAATTTCAAACTAATCGTTAAGGGCATCCTCATACTCATGACTCTCGGGCATGTTTGTATTATATAATTAATCTAAATTTCAACAAAACACATCGGTTATATACACAATGACCTGAAAATGGGTGTCGATAATAACTTACGTTGCCTACTATGTGAATTATAGTGCAAACAATCGCACGCAATGTGTGTCCCTTATCGAGATGATTAATGGTTGCAATTGCTAGATCTGGAGGTCCTCGGGTTCAAATTTCTTAAAGTGATTTTGGCGTCGTGGGCGGACATTATGTATGGCCATGATCAAAGCAGGTCGTACATATAAGTGTAGATTACTACAAAATTCAGAATGCTTGTTTTAAACAAATGGCGAATCGTCCAACATGAGACACGTAATTATGTCCCACTTCTAAAAAATTCACCTTATTGTATGTCACATAACATTTGCACAGCTGAACATATGAGATTTATACTTACACGTTCATGAAATAAGGTTGCTGTGAGTAGTCAATGACAGTAAATATACGATTGTTTAGTATTTAGTGCATATCCTTCCTAAAATTGACATCACACTGTGATGGATAACCTTTTAGAAAAGACCAAGCATGGTAGAATATAACTGAATAACACACACAAATACGCGCGTGGACAGCAAACTTGGTTAATATTTAACCTAGATACCGTACCCAAATCAAAGTTACCTTTTATGTGTTAGCACATGTGCAAGTAGATGATATAATTGTTACTTCACTGATACAGACGGGAAAGCTAAACAAACATTCTGATAATCTATCTAATGACGTATATTCATTAATGCCATTGAAGGTAAAAGAAGTTTAATAAATAGCGTCTTTAGGCTTTCCTGTGAGGTACATCAACGTTTTCCATTTGCACGAAAATAAAAACGTGTGCATAGGTTTATTAATAAAACGCTTAAAAAGTAGGAGTCAATAGTCTTTGCTAATATTTCATTTTAGCTAATTCCGTAAGACTTAAAATTGTTGAAATTATAATTATAGATGCATGAGCTTTCAGATATTTTGTTTGCACCTCGAACAATACTTCATGAAATAATATTTTTCAATACTCAATACACAAATGTACAGGAAGATGGTCCAAGATCTGATCAATTAATTCTTATAACACTGTTTTCATTGCACGAATAGTATTCTGAGACGACAGAGCAATAGGGTAGCGTGCACAAGGTCGATCTGCACCTCGCTCCAGCAAAAACCTCAAATTCTCCATTATCGACAAACGCTTTCTACAAGTGCAACCATTTGAAAACAATTATGAAGTGTCAGGATTGTGGTAACTCGAGAGCTAAGCTGTGCCAGGGCGACCTGCATCTCTGCAAGTCGTGTAAACTTCAACGCTTTCCAACAGCAAGTTCAAGTGCAGTCAAGATGGCCGATGCTACTACTGACAATGACAATCACGTGCCTGCGAAATCACAACTTGACACTGTACAGGCGATATTGCTTACGCTCATCGCTAAAGTCGACAAGCTTACTGCAATGAAAAACAACATACGTGAACTCCAGAAGTCCATTACCTATGTGAGTAACTCTTCTGATGACTTCGCAAAGCAACTGCAAAGTCTACGAAATGTAAACAAAGATTTGAAAGGCAAACTAGCTAACACAACAAAGGAAGTCAACGAACTACATCAATACACCAGAAGAAACAACTTAGAAATATCAGGTACACCTGAGGATTAAAATGAAGACACAGATAATGTCGTGGTTAAAGTAGCTGAGATCGCCGGTGTCAATGTTTCGCCTGATGATATTGATATATCACATCGTCTTCCTCAAAGACCGAGCCGGCAAAGTAATGGCCAGCGTAAACCAGCTACAATCATCGTCAAGTTCGTTCGTCGTTCCCTCCGACATAAACTGTATTCCTCAAGAAAGAACCTTAAAGGCAAGACTACCCGTAACATTGGCGTCACAAGCAACAATCTTATTTACATCAACGAGAACCTAACACCAACTAATAAGCAACTCTTCTTCCAGGTAAATCAGCTACGCAACGAAAAACACTGGAAATTCATTTGGACGCACAATGGCAAAATCTACGTGTGGAAAAATGTCGGCGACCTAGCAATCATCGTAGAAACTGTAAGAGATCTCGATCGTATCGTCTAACTAAATATACTAGTATTACATGTATTGAATATTGAATGCAATATCATCAGACTTGTATCATTGAAGATATTCAAAGTATTGGGTAACCATTTTCGATTACTTATTCTCTAAGTATGTCAGCCATTTCATGATGAACGAAGAAGTCATAGTCAAATACAGCTGCAAGTCTTGCACAGTCAACCAGTTCAATTCTGGTAGAAATCTTTTACACAGTTCACGTTCTTTCCTACATTGCAATGTCAGATCCCTTACCAAAACTTTGATACCTTTGTTAACTTTCTAAGCATGTTCGATCAAAATGTTCTTTTTATAGCTCTAACGGAAACATGGTTACATCCCGATTCAAATTGCTGTCTTTATGATTTGCCTTCCTATACTTTCGTTACTTGTAATCGTGAAGCCTCACAAGGTGGTGGAGTCGCTCTGTATTTTCACAACTCGTTGTCCTTCTCTCGCATTAACAAATGTAAAATTAATCACTGCGAATCCATTTTGGGGAAACTCTGTTCAATAACAAAAAGATTGTTATAGGCGTTATCTACAGAAGACCCAACACACCTTTTAAATGAATTCATTGACAGTTTCGAAGCATGCCTTGATCAGGTGTCAGTGAACGGGCATGATTGTATTCTCCTTGGCGATATGAATATTGACACATCTTTAGATAGCGCACCCGTTACACATTTCAATACTCTCCTGAATATATACAATATGACACAATTAATTAACACCTCTACCAGAGTTACTAACACCTCACATACGGTAATAGATCACTTGGTGACAAATATTACTGACCACTTTATTGAGACCGGTACAATTTAAACAGACATTCAGACCACTATCCAATTTTCGGCATTATTAAAAGTCTGCATCACGTTTTTGAAAACGTTACCAAACACACACCTTCGATTTCAGGAATTACAACAAAGAGGCCTTTTTATCTGACCTAAGCAATGTATCCTGGCAATCAGTCCACATGTGCGAAGATCCGTCTGAAGCATACAATATTTTTAATGATTTATTTCATACTGTTATCAGAAGACATCTTCGAATAAAAACATTTACAAGAACACACGTCAATTAAAATACCATGGGTCACAAAGGGCCCAAGGAATAACCAAATTAAAAATAAGTATACTAGGTACAGGAATACATTGACGAAGCTCCGTGGGTTGGCTAAGAAAAACTACTACACCAATAAAATTCCAAATGCCTCTGGCAACACCAACAAAACTTGGCTTATTATTAAAGAGATGGTGAACAAAACACATACCAAATGTACTCCCGATAAATTAACTACAAACAACCCTGGAAATACATGCTTAAGAGATACAAGAGATATTGCTCAAGAATTCAATAATTATTTCACTGGTATTGGGCCCAATCTTGCTCAAAAGATTACAAGCAACAAAGACTTTAGACAATACCGGGATGGGAACTACCTCAACTCCTTTTTCTTTCACCCCGTGTCTGAAGAAGACGTCCCTGGAGAAATATTCAAGCTTGATCCCCGCAAAGCTACTGGTCAGGACACAATTAATCCCCTCTTAGTTATACACGCTGCTCATATTATTGCATGCCCTCTCACACATATAATTAACTGTTCTCTCAACCATGGTATTTTTCCAAGTATACTTAAAGTTGCCAAGGTAATACCTATTTATAAAAAAAAAAGGTTCGCTATGCGATGTTGGCAATTATCGCCCCGTTTCAATTTTGCCCGTAATCAGTAAAGTGTTTGAATCTCTTGTCAATCATCAACTTGTTAAATATCTTGAAAAATACAATATCTTCATCAAAACTCAGTTTGGTTTCAGAAAAAAACACAGTACTAAGCTTGCCCTGGTTGACCTGATCACTGGTATTGCTAATAAGCCGGACGATGGTTATCTGACATGTGGTATTTTCATTTATTTGCAGAAAGCATTTGATCAGTGGTATTGCTAATAAGCCGGACAATGGTTATCTGACATGTGGTATTTTCATTGATTTGCGGAAAGCATTTGACACAATAGACCAAAGTATTCTTCTACAGAAACTGAGTCACTATGGTGTCAGAGGCTTGCCTTTACTTTGGTTTAAAAGTTATCTCTCCCAGCGTAAGCAGTGTGTCTGTATAAATAATGTTACCTCACCATATAGCGAAATACAATGTGGAGTACCACAAGGCTCAATTTTAGGTCCCTTCTCTTTCTGATTTACATCAATGATATTGTGAACGCTACTGAAGCATTTGAATTTCGATTATTTGCCGATGACACAAACTTGTTTCAATTTATCAACAATCCCACAAATATAATTCAGCTCGATCAGCTCCATTTCGACTTCAGGAAAGTCTGTGACTGGTGCAACGCCAATAGGCTCACTGTCAATATAGAAAAAAACTAGTTTCATGATTATTAAGACTTCGTAAAGATTGGTGAAAACGGAGGGAAGTGTGGGCATCAATCGCTCACAAATTTCACAAGTAACGTCAACCAATTATCTCGGCGTGTGTTTAGATCAACATATGCTTTGGACATCACACATTGAAAAAGTTAGGAAAGCAATTTCTCCAATTATTGGCATAATTTCCAAAATTCGCTATTACGTACCTAAATCTACTCTTCTTCTGCTGTATAACTCTATGATCTTGCCCCATATTTCATATTGTATAGAGATATGGGGCAATACATACAATACATTTCTCAAGCCTATGTTAAACCTTCAAAAGAAAGTTATTCGCTTTATAACTTTTTCAAATATTGATGCTCCCTCCTCCCCTCTTTTTCAGCAACTAGAAATTCTAAATGTCCACCAGCAATGCAAATTTAATACTTCTTTATTTATTTTTGATTTGTGGGCCGGTCACTTCCCGCAAACAGTTAACGACTACTTCAACACACCACCAAATACGTATCACACTCGGAATACAACGAGAGATAACTTTTGCATTCCAAAAGTAAATCTTACTTTAATTTGACGCAACACAATTTCCCGTATGCAGCTGCAAAACATTGGAACTCTTTACCTGAAGAATTGAAAAAAATACAATCAAGGACTACTTTTAAATCACAGTATTTGTTACAAAATTAATTCAGCTTTTTCTACCTTACATTGCATTTAATGCAAGTTGTTATATATTTTTTGATGAGAACGCGTTGTGTTTTGTTTGTTTTTGTTTGTTTTTGTTTTAATTTCAAATTTGTTTTTGTTTTTGCTTTGATTATTTTGTTAAATCAGTTGTAGTATGGGCCACAAACTTGACTAGTTTGTTTCAAACTATTTTTGTGGTCCAGCCATAAATCCATAAGTTTATGTATAATATATTTTCCACTGTATTTTTTACCTTCTCTCTTGTTATGTTGATATGATTTTGAGTTTGTGGCAAATAAAATACTATATAATTATGTAAGTCATTAAACAACAGTGTCAAATAATGACTAGTTAAAGGCAGCTGGATGAACAATGACACTATTACTATGTTTAGCTACTGTTCATATTTGTCAATAGTATTTGCATTGAATCAAGGCAACAATATTTTATGATTTATTCATTTATGGTTCTGGTGATTTCATCATCCAGTCTTTCGATTATTGTATAACTTATGTATATAAGAATGTAAAATTGGAATAAAGTATGGATTCACTTTAGAAGCAAGCGAGCTGAAGGCAAGGTAAAGAACGTCCATCTTTTCCGTTGCGATTTCTAAAAAGATCCAAACGAACGATGGAGATTGTATGCAGTTCCAGTTATTCCCTAAAATTGAATTTGATCCATGTACAAGTGGCGATATAAGAGTGATTCTAGAATTTGAAACATTTGACATACAGGTGAATATAGCCGGCCCCAAAGCGATACTTTGCCCCATTGTACATCTATTCATCTATCCTTTCTTCTGAGAACATTATTGTTTTTACGGGAGTGATAGTTTCATGTGCATTGTCGTTTCTCATAAAACACTATTGAATAAAGGACCAATTACTTTTGACAAATTTTAGCTTCAGGCTCTGCGGAAGGTTTGCTAACTGTCTGTCAATGGCAATGTAGATAGCGTCGACAAGGAGTTTTTTTTTATGAATTAAGGGCGAAGATTGTTTTTGTGTTTTTAAACATGTGACAAAAAAGTTAGTAGAAAATTATACTTCATATTGATATGTGGTCTCCTTTTTTTATCTAACCACAATAACGTTCACATACTCTATGTTTTAATTAAAAAAAAACACAAGCCGGTTTAAATCCAATTAAACTCTTTCTGTTAAAAAAATAACAGCATCACCATCACTTTTATTTTATTATTATTATTATTATTATTATTATTATTATTATTATTAGTATTATTATTATTACAAGTGAAGGGGTTTAAATAGTATATAATAATAAAGCATTGTGTGAGAGACAATTTAGAGGAATGGTGCCTGTTGGTCCTATTGTCAATAAAATACAAAATACATTTTCCTTAGGAGGCAACATTTTGGGGCAATTTATGGCAATTACGAGTTGGCAAAGGACAAATGGCCACATTTTAGTCCAAGCAAAATCAAATATAATGCAAAGTGGACCCGTTTTAGACTCTTGATTTCGAAAAAACCCTGACCCCATTTTAGACCAAATGACTTGATAACGAACCCAAAAGGTCGGCACATCAATGTATACTCAAATAAGGGAGTAGCCCCCCTCCCCCCCCCCCGATATTTGTCTGAACAGCTCGCATCATGACCAAGCAATATATTGTTCTGTTATGATTTATAATGTTGCCGATAACATTCCCTGAAAACAATATTTGCAATGAGTCTTGCTATATTTGTAATATCATTATTCCCAAAGCGCTGACAGGTACAATTATTTTGATTATACAGTGTTGCAAAGTTTACTGAAAAGATTATCGATTTTTTTTTCTGACACCCTGCAGGCGTTCAGAGCTGTGCGAGTGTGATAAAATTGAGCCAGGTTTTTGAGCTATTGGTACTTATTTTATTGTTCACAATATATTTGTGTGCCGTTATGGTGGAGTCAAATTATGTATCCTTTCGTTGCAAAACTTGGCCTCAGATTTCTGTTTGCTCTGAAGACAGGTGTACTTGATATTTAAGGATCATTTACAGAAATAATAGTTACCAACGCAACATTAGATTTGTTTACGAATTACGTCGCTGTACCCATCGTCAATGTCGCTTATCAGATGTCACACTAAATGATTGTGTTGCTTCCTATCAGAAAATTTAACTGAAGGTTACTTTCGTAACATATTCAGTCATGAAATCATCAGGTTTCTGGCAATTTCCATGACTTGTTTAGAAAGATTACAGTTCAATAATATTTGGAAGCAACAGCATAAAGTTAGCGCTAAATATTACGTGATAACAATCAATCCCAGTCAACCAGATGCACATGGTGGTGTGTTTGTGCCTCATGTGTATGGTACCGGACGGACTGTCAGTGTCACATTTTGCTTCTTATATCTTCAAGATGTTTTAAGAAAATGAAAATAGTCGTTGTCTGATCAACAGAATTTCTCTTCCACTGAAGTTTAGACAACATTTAGTTGTATTCTCATGTAAATGTCGTTGATCATGCATGATATGTCACACTGACCTCGTTTCCTTCGACGTCTTTATGAAACTGGGTCAAGGGTTAAATTCACCGAGAACGAACACTTTCGCTACATTGCTAGTCTTGTTTTGCCGCGTAATCATCAAATATTTTCCAGTAAATTATGAATAAATTTCTTATTTTACACTTTGGGCTTTTTAGTTTTGTCTGATAACCAGCCACCTTGAATACTATGTACTCACTTTATTTCACTTTCTCTTGATTGGGTTCATTACCATCCACACAGTGACACGAAGCAGTTTCATTAACCCCATCTACACGTAGGTCGTCCTACTTGAGGCAGTCCCAAGTCCTACCTGAGGTAGGATAGATTTGTGTCTACACGTAGGAAGGTTACAGCGTGGATGTCGCACCTCCCGTCCTGACAGTCATAGGACGAAGTCAGGAGGGTTTCAGGAAACCTCCCAAAGGTGTCCTAAGACAGGATGCTTTCAGGACAGATTCAGGACGCGTTTGCGTCTACATGGGCTTCAAATTATCCTGAATCCTACCTCAGGTAGGATTTTTAGTGCCATGTAGACGGGGCTAGTGTCTTTCAAAAACGTACCCATCCCGTTCGTACTGAAGACTTACTGTACATGTGGCGTGGTGTATTGTCTACGACTATATTTGCCTTGTATTAGTTGTAAAATGAAATAAAATTTGAACATGCTGAACAGAACTTTGTCGAGGCATGTCTTATTTATGTTTTATTTATTTATTTTTTTGTTTTGACATAACTGTACTGTGTTGTGTCTATATGAACCTGTGTTTGCCATGATCCAGGTAGACACAACAATGACAACACTGAATTGCAACATCAGTACAGCGTTGCATCTTTTTGTGTTAATTTCGACAATGATTCATGCTATGTATCAAAATAAAAGCAATCAACTTTCTGTAGTCTGTTTGAAAGCAAGACAGACAATCGGACTACGCATTATTGTTCAAAAACAAAATATTATCATGAAGCTGACTTGCCTTCTTTATATCAGTTCAAATACAATTTTCGATTTCACTTTGATCATGAGCCACAACCGGGGAACTCCTAAATCGGTCAGGGAACTCAGTTATATTTACATGCTTACTGGCTCGGTAAAGATTATTATTGTGATGGGCAAGTATAGTGTGTATACTAGTATTTTTTTTGGAGTGTTGTGTTTTTTGGTTCATTGTGCACGATTGAAATAGAAACAGATGAAATGCACATAAAATCGTAATTGCTAATTTGTATTGGGGAAGGAAACGAGGTCAAGTCAAGTAATCTTTCAAAAAACTACCCGAAACAGTGTGTCATGGTGCCGTATATCGTCTACCACTATTGTTGTCTCCTAAAATAAAATATAATTTGAACATGCTGAAGAGAACTATGGCTAGGCATGTCTTACAGTGCAATTTTTTGTTTCATTTATTTATTCATTTTGTTTTGATTTTTGACGTGGGAGCGTGAGGTATTCACTGCACTGTGCGTCTATGCTATGTCCATATGAACGTGTTTTCGCCGCGATGTGTGTAATTTTCCAGGTAGACACAGCATCATTGTTGCGTCTTTTTATATTGACTGCGTCAGTGGTACATGGTATTGTATCAAAACAAAAGCAATCAACTCTCGGTAGTCTGCTTGGAAGCAAGACAAACAATCCGGACTACCATGCATTACAAAATATTTGCAATGCCCCTTTCTGTTTTTAAGTCAACTTCGTGTAAATGTTAGCAACTTGTAAATTAATGATTATTCCTAGTTGTTCGGCAAAGTCATGTAAACAATAAACTAGTGAGTTGGTTGCTTTCATTTATTTCAATATTATTATTATTATTATTATTATTATTATTATCATTATTATTATTATTATTATTATTATTATTATTATTATTATTATTATTATTACTAGTGAAGGGGTTTAAATAGTATATAATAATAAAGCATTGTGTGAAAGACAATTTAGAGGAATGGTGCCTTTTGGTCCTATTGTCAATAAAATGTATCCGTTTGAGCATATATTTGCTATGCCGGCTCATATTTGCTATGCTGATTGACGTTTGAGAGCGCCCTTTCACAACTTTATCTGTACATACTTCTGCATTCAATTTGTGAGAGTCTAAAATATAGTAAAAGTAATTTCAAAATTGCATGTTAGGAAAAGTTAAGGGGTGTAATATTATATCATAATGAAAATGTCTGGGAGGACTTTAGTTGAATATCACTGAAGTTGAAGTTTACTACTCAATTAATTTTGCGACATTTCTCATTCAAGCTAAAGTTATAACAGTTTGGAGATTGGTTACTCCTCTGTATATGAATATAAATATAAGTATTATTTAATTTTTTGCTAATTATGCACACTCCACACTTTAATAACTGAACTTTTAATAATTCCAATCTAATGTCTGTCATAATACTGTGGAGTGTGCCCTGTCGACAAAAGTCTAAATGTTTGTATATACTATTAGCAGTTCTGTGCAATGACAAAACATAGATCAGTGTGAAATATCCTCAGGAATCTATAGAGTTTGTTCGAACCTAAATTATTTATTTCTATATGCCAGTGTAACTGACTGTGACTTCACATGTTTCGGACTAGTTTGGCTTTTACCAATATTTCTCCCGGGGCGGAACCAGTGGCCATCTCTTATAGGCGTGTGTCATCATAGGCCCAATTTTAGATCCACTTTTACCAAAAATCAATATCCCATTTTAGACCATTAATTTACAGGGTTTTTTTAGCATAAAGTTTAGACAAAATACATTTTCCTGAGGGACAACATTTTTGGGCAACTAATGACAAATACGATTTGGCAAAGGACAAAGGGACACATTTTAGACCAAACAAAATCAAACATAATGCAAAGTGGACCCGTTTTAGACTCTTGAGTTCGAAAAAACCCTGACCCCATTTTAGACCAAATGGCTAGAAAACGAACCCAAAAGTGTGGCACATAAATGTATACTCAAATAAGGGACTAGCCCCCCCCCCCCCCGATATTTGTCTGATCAGCTCGCATCACGACCGAGCAAGGTACAGACAAATACATTGTTCTCTAATGATTTATAAAGTTGCTGATGACATTCCCTGAAAACAATATTTGCAATGCGTCTCATTATATTTGTAATATTATTCCGAAATCACTGCTGTTTTCAAATCATCGTAGACTTTCACAACATACTGTTACAAATATTCCATAAAGTGTTGTAAAATTTGAGCCAGGTTTTTGAGCTATTGCCGTGCTTATTATATTGTGAAGTCAAATGATGTATCCATTCGTGGCAAAATTTGGCCTCAGATTTCTGTTTGCTATGAAGACTGGTGTACTTGATATTTAAGGACCATTTACAAAAATAATAGTTACCAACGTTAGATTTGTTTACGAATTACGTCACTGTACACATCTATGTCGCTCATCAGATTTCACACTAAATGTGTTGCTTCCCATCAGAAAAATTAACTGAAAGTAAGGGAATTTATGATCGTAACATATTCAGTCGCATAAAATAATCCGGTTTCTGGCAATTTCCATGACTTGTATAGAAGATTGTAGTTCAATAATATTTGGAAGCAACAGCATAAGGTTAGTGTTAAATATTACATGATCACAATCAATCACAGTCAACCAGATGCACATGTGGTATGTTTGTACCTCTGTATGGTGTATGGACGGACTAGCCTGTCTGTCAGTGTCACATTTGCTTCTTATCATCAAGATGTTGTAAGAATTTGAAAATAGTCTGTGTCTGATCAACAGAATTTCTCTTCCACTAAAGTTTAGACAACATTTAGTTGTACTCACTCATGTAAACGTTGTTGACCATGCTTGAGATGTCACACTGACCTCGTTTCCGTCGACGTCCTTATGAAAATAGGTCAAGGGTTAAATTCACCTAGAACACTTTTGCTCATGATAACATTGCTAGTCTTGTTTTGCAGCGTAATCGTCAAATATTTTCTAGATATCTTATTTTACACTTTGGGCTTTTTAGTTTTGTCTGATAACCAGCCACCTTGAAAACTATGTACTCACGTTATTTGATTTTCTCTTGATTGCATTCATTACCATCCACAGAGTGACACAAAGCATTTTCGTTGTCTTTCAAAAAACTTCCCGTCCCGTGCGTGTACTGAAGACTCACTGTACATGTGGCATGGTGTATCGTCTATGACTATTTTTGTCTTGTAAAATAAAATTTGAACATGCTGAAGAGAACTATGGCTAGGAATGTCTTATTTTTTGTTTTATCTATTTATCATTTTGTTTTGACATATTGACTGTACTGTGTTGTGTCCATATATGTTACATGAACCTGTGTTTGCCATGATCCAGGTAGACACAACAATGGCAACACTGAATTGCAACATCTGTACAGCGTTGTGTCATTTTATGTTGATTTCGACAATGATACATGTTATAATTATGTATCAAAATAAAAGCAATCAACTCTCGGTAGTCTGCTTGACAATCAGACAATCGGACTACGCATCATTATTCAAAAAAAAAATATCATCATGAAGCTGACTTGCCTTCTTTATATCAGTTCAAACACAATTTTCGATTCCACTTTGATCATGAGCCACAAGCAGGGAACTACTAAATTGGTCAGGGAACCAGTTACATTTACTGCTGGCCTTCAAAACGTTCGTTGAATCGGTAAAGTTTATTGTGATGACCATTGGCAAGTATAGTGTGTATATTTTTTAGAGTGTTGTGTTTCTTGGTTCATTGTGCACGATTGAAATAGAAACAGGTGAAATGCACATAAAATCGTAATTGATAATTCGGGTTGGGGTAGGAAACGTGGTAAAGGCAAGGTACTAACCTGTCTAACGCAACATACTCCTACTAATGCACGAGTCAATGTAATGCCCGATGGACCCCACCTCAGGCGATACAGGACAAATGTGGGGGATTAGACCATGTCTGCCATGAAACAATGCCCGAGGGGGTGGGGCAATTGCCTCATATTCACCCCCTAGTCATTTTCATGGACGTAAAAGAGTGGTTGTGTGTCAGTCAGAATTTTTGAATGCCCCACCCATTAGGGTGGGGGAAATGTTGGGAGTATTACTTCTTTTAGGTTGTGATTTTCCAGAATGCTTGCCCCAGGGAGTGGGGAATTTCACAAATTTTATAAGACTAATTTCCAAATCCCCCACTATGTCCCGAGGTGGGGGAGTGACAACAATGATGACGTTACAAAGAGATACAGAACAACAGGTTTTAGGTCAAATACATGTATCGGCCATGGATATACATGTATGTTATGCAATTCCCTAGAAAGTATACGTAAATAACCGTTCCCCACGTCATCTCAGTTTCACGTTTGCTCGCGATATAGACATCGTTAAAGTTCAGTGGATTCAGTGTACTTTATTAGGCAACCGTTTATCAAAGGTAACCAGTGCTTATTATTCATAGAAATACTCCTCAAATTGATGTCATAAATATCCCACACCTATCATCAGCACAATACTACACTACAGTGTCAGCTGGAGCAGCAGACGATCTTTGAAACTGTCGGATTTTGAATTTCTATCCATAAACAAACGATATACAGTATCGAGTCACGTATGTCAACTTGTACTCAAATGTATGTGTACACATTTGGAGATTTTGTGATGAAAGACTGAACCAAGTTGTGTAGATCGAATTCTCAAGGACTGCTGGTATTTAGGTATTTACAATTTATTATGGTGATTTTTAGAGTTTTACTATTAGAATTGCATAGGTTTGATACAGATAATTTCAAAAATCATGAAACCTTGTTATAACAGATATCACCAACCCATACATTCCAACATCAATGATGTTTTTTTCCTAAATTTGAAATGTTTAAAATGTTTTATGTCTAATTTTTCAAAAAATCACGTTATATGGTTATTTTGGTTACCATGGCAACCGATGTTCATTAAATGACCGCTTTTTTTGAACTCGGCATACAAAACTACCCCAGGTAGGGTGGTTAATATTCTAATAAATCTGATTATTATAATTTTAGTTATTATTTTATACTTATTTTATAATTATTATTATTATTATTATTATTATTATTATTATTATTATTATTATTATTATTATTATTACAAGTGGAGGGGTTTAAATAGTACATAATAATGAAAAATGTTGGGAGAACTTTAGAGGAATATCACTTATGGTTGGTGTGTATACGTAGGAGGTGTAAAGGTTGACGTTTTACACCCATAACTAATTGTTCAATATTTCCCATTCAAGCTTCAAGTCGTAACAATTGGGAGCTTGGTACTTGCCATGTATATGAATAAAGGTATGACAATATTATTTTATTTATGACTAAATTGGCACTAGCACTGCGGCCCAGCGAAGATCTCAATTGGCCAGTATTCCCCGAAGCATTTAAGGCACTAATATTTGATTGACAGCTACGGTATTGGTAATGATGACTCAGATTTTCACAAATCCCCTTTGGATTTTTCAGACAAATTGGTGTGCATTTGAAAAAGTTGAACTTGAGCTGAGCGAAGTTTAGTTGTCATAAAATAATGTTGCAAAGTTTAGTGAAAAGAATATCAATTTAAAGTTTTTCTGATATGAACGCAGTAGTACTGTACTGACTGTGGTGAGTGTCCGTGGAACACATATCGCTGACCTGCTGATAGCATTACATGTATTTGCTGACGGGTATTAAACTAAAATATACGGAATAACTCGAAACTCTCGATTTTATTTGCCACACAGCTTTCATGAAATTAAAGACTGATTTTTGTGAAAGCAATTGCTAGGTCAGTCTGTATGTATTACGTGTAATTTACTTACAGAATAACGAAGTTAGCGGTATTTATGTAGATGTACATGGTAAAATGTGTCGGTTTACAGATTACAACATTATGGTTTTCTTAATGAGTTTTAACAACATAGTCAGCGATAGCACACCATTTTCCAGAAAAGAATTTAAAAAATGACAAATCTAAAACCAAGAGATTTTTTACAAAACCCCTTTGGTCTCTATTTATGAATTTTCAGACCGATTGGTGCGCATTTGAAAAAGTTGAACGTGAGCAAAGTTCAGTTGTCATAAAAGAACATGGCCATTGTTTTTCTATGGGAAATCTGACATAGTATTCGGAAGTAAATGTCAAATTCGCACTCAGCCTACAATCGCTTGATTTAATTTTTTCATCTTTGCGTTACTTGCGATACAATTGTGAGATTTTAAGTCATTTGAATCTCTTCTAAAATCGTATGGTTTTGATTTGATTTGATCGTAATCGAAAATGCGATGTCATTGTGCTGGCATGCCATAAAGTTGACTTGACCTGTGTCTTCTGCTACTGTAAAACGTTGTAGAATATTGTTTCATTTACTACAAATTGTACTTTCATGAATAGCCGATAACATGTAATAATATATTAATCCGAATGCAAAAACGTACCTGAAGTTATGAAATGTACGGCACACATGTGGAGTTCACGTGATATAGGTCATTCCAGGCATGATTTGTATCACATTCACAAGGTGTTTACGTGTGCATCATGCACAGCGTGTGTGTACTAAAACAACGCACATAAAAGGTCACGACCTTGATGGTGACACAACTGCGAAATCATGGATAATTTATCAATATTCCCTAAAAAATGGAAGGCATGGAAGGCTACTCATACTCAACTATATAAAGCGGCACTGTGTTCAATCATAACGCAACTAACAGTTTCCTTGAACGCAACTTTGGATGGATATTTTGGTACACGACTGTCAATGTTGTGTCAAACAGGACCTTATTACTCAAAGACCTACGTAATCAAATGTTACATCGCTTATCCATCACGATCATGTCATATATTCAACTGAAGTTTATGTACTACGTGTGCATATATATATATGTATATATGATTTACACTGCCAAGAAAGGAAAGTTGAACTTTGTTCATAGCAAAAGGTATGTAGAGCTGATGACTTCGTTAACGTACATGGTTGTAAATGTCAGCGCAACTGAAAAGGACAAGAATATGTCAAGATGGGGTTTGTTTGTACTAGTCCTACTTACATGACGGTGCACGAGTCTATATTACTGACTTGACTCTGAGGTAGGTGGGAGAATTGTCAGAATCGAGTCCCGGATTACTCCGCAGGACTACGTTTGTACTTAAGGTGTATGTCAGATGTATTTCTTTACTAAAACATGGCATTTGTAATGTAAGCATATTTTATGTTTCCATGGACGCCACTCTCCAATTTTAGATAATCTGTCTTACAATGGAACACTGGTCTAAGACGCCATGTGTGGATCGTTTGATGTTCGTTCAAACCTTACAATCTTGCTGTGTTGAACTCAGGAGTCGATCGGAAATAAAAACAGTTTTTTTCTGATGTCGGAGCTGCAAATTAGGGTTGCTGCATCTCTTTGATTTGTTTCTTTTGAGAAAAATACGGCAGTCTGGTTTTCAATGGCCACGTCAGTATCGAACGAACGCTAGGTCCCCCTTTGATCTAGACGCATCATGTGTCATCGCAGTACAATATAGTAAGATTAATACTCACAGTGTTACAGCGAAGTGGCTAGCTAGCCTCACAAATAGCAAAGTCATCGGAAATGTGGTCGGATGTACTATCTCTGTTGATAACTATGTACTCACTTTTTTTTATTTCATTTTCTATTGATTGGGTTCATTACCATCCACACAGCAGCAGTTTTGTCATCTTTCAAAAAACTACCCGTGCTTACACAGTGTGCCATATATATCGTCTACGACTATTTTTGTCTCGTAAAATAAAATAATAATATCGACATTCCTGTCTCCTAAAATAAAATAAAATTTGAACATGATGAAGAGAACTATGGCTAGGCATGTCTTACAGTGCAAATTTTTTTTTTTTTGATTTTTTTTTTTTTTTGATTTTTGACGTGGGAGCGTGGCATATGCACTGCACTGCTTTGTCCATATGAATGTGTGTTCGCCGAGATGTATGTAATTTTCCAGGTAGACGCAACAATGGCAAGACAAACAATCCGGACTACGCATGCATTACAAAATATTCGCAATGCCCCTTTCTGTTTTTAAGTCAACTTCGCGTAAATTTTAGCAACTTGTAAATTACTGATTATTCCTAGTCGTTCGGCAAAGTCGTGTAAACAATAAAGTAGTGACCTGGTCACTGCCTATCTTGCTTGTGTATATTATATGTGTATGGCACACGTGTACCGTTGCATACACACATCTACATAAATGCAGTGCACATGACATGCGTGATTCGCGTGATAACTATAGCTACATTGTAATACATTCTAGTGACATCAGTTGACTTGCACGCGCAAAATATAAAAGTTGCCATCTTACTTTATAACCTTGCACTTGTCAGCAAGCTTCACGACTGAGAAATTCTGGATAATAATATTGATATTCCTGTAACAATCGATGTAGTGATACTGTGATCGATCCCAACTATATTGTGTCCTTATCGTTTGAATTTGGCATGTGTCACTGGGACCCGGAAATATGTACGTACGCATCCGCACATCATGATGTTGTCAGTTGAGTTGGAGAATTTAAAAGCAGACGATATTTTGTTGGATAAAATCCAAGTACAATTTCAAACAATAACATACAGTTGGAGTCAACGATCATGTCAACTTGTACTCAAATGTGTGTGTACACTTATTTGAAGATTTTGTGATAAAAGACTGAACCAAGCTGCGTAAATGGAATTGTCAAGGACTACTGGTATATTTTAGGTATTTACAATTTATTCTGGTGATTTTAGAGTTTTAGAATTGCATAGGTTTGATACAGATAATTTCAAAACTCATGAAACCTTGTTACAACATATATCACCAACCCATACATTCAAACAGCAATGATGTTTTTTCCTAAATTTGAAATTTTTAAAGTGTTTTATGACTAATTTTTCAAAAAATCACATAATATGGTTATTTTGGTTACCATGGCAACTGATGTTAATTAAATGACCACTTTTTTGAATTCAGCATGACAAACTACCCATGGTAGTGGGGTCAATGTGCAAATAAAAAGATATTTATCCGATTTATAATGTTATTTGTGAGATGTATGTGTATGCAATGAAAACATAATTTTCACGCCTACCTTATGTTTCCATGGAAACAGCCATCCAATTTTATACAATTTATGTTACACCAGGTAGCACTAACTCATACATGTCTAATACAAGGACATTTTTTCACTGTATTATCTTTTTTTTCAATGTTTTATGTCAATTTTTGGAAAAATGATTAACATGTTATGGTGATTTTGGTTACCATGGCAACAGATGTTCATAAAATGACCCCCTTTTTTGAACTCAGCATACAAAACTACCCCAGGTAGGGTGGTTAATATTAGAGTAAACCCGATTATTACTATTATTATTATTATCATGTACTATTATTTAATTATTATTATTACAAGTGAAGAGGTTTAAATATTATATAATTATAAAGCATTGTGTGAGAGACAATTTAGACGAATGGTGCCTTTTGGTCCTATTGTCAATAAAATGTATCTGTTTGAGCATATATTAGCTATGCTTGCTCATATTTGCTATTTGCTATGCAGGCTGACGTTTGAAGGCACCCTTTCACAACTTTATCTGTACATACTTAATTCAGCATTCAATTTGTGAGAGTCTAAGGGTGACCTTTTTTTGGTTTCTCATCTCCAGTGGAATAGCCAGGCGGGCGAAATAAAGTAAGGGGAGGGCAAGGGAAAAAAATCTGTATTTTGTTCAGTTCTATTCTCTGTCCTTTCTGTCCTGTCAGTCTCTCTACAACTTTGTTTCTCTTCTCTTTATTGAATTCCTTGTTACAAGTCTCTTTCCTTCATTTTAGCAAGGTTGACAAATCTGTAGAACAACTTTGTAAGAAGATGATTAAATACTTATCATCCTGATGGGTGTATATCTGTAGCCATGAAATATTGTATGATTTTATTAGGAATATTAATACATTCTTCCTATTAATCAAAGTGGCATTGATATCGCTAATATTTTTTCAAGTTATCCAATTTAAACTTTAGTATGTAACTTTTTGAAACACTTGCATGATTGTTATCAGCGTGCTAGAGGAATTGTCATATATATATATATATATATATATATATATATATATATATATATATATATATATATATATATATATATATATATATATATATATATATATAATTACTTCTATGAAACATTTTTCTTCAGTGTGAACTTGTCAAAACAATCCCCTCGCTAACATGTAAACATTTCTAGAACTTAGAACTCCTTTGGCGTTTACTGTTTAAAAGTAATTAAAAGTAATAATGTAAACATCGGTAACATGCCATGCAAGTCTTGGTTGACCTTTTAGAACAGTATACATTACGCGTCTTCTGTAACTTGTAAGTGTTGTTACTAATGTAATATCAAGACGTTGTTGCATGTCGACACCGACAAATTTACATTCAAACATTCCAATGCTGAAACTATTTAAATCATCAATCACTGCTCCTTTTGAGTAATTTTTGTAACATCCATGCCTAAAACCTGTGTTTATGACACCATTGAAGCTTGCGTAATTTGTCCCCAATGATACAACTGATTTAAATCTTAAATCTGGTCAAGAATTTTTTTTTTTTTTTTTATGAATGCAGTATGACTTTTACCAATTTTAATCATAATTATGAAAATGATAGAAATATTCTGAGCTATTATTACTTTGCAGCAAAATGTACGCGCGACGGCATTAATTTTAAGCCATGTCCCTCGTCAAACCTCAGTGACTTCAGCCATGAAAGACACATGCTGCTCCGACGTAACAAATGCCGCCCTAAAATATAATAAAAGTAATTTCAAAATTGCATGTCAGGAAAATAAAAAAGTGAAGGGGTTTATAATGACGATAAAAAATAGAAGGATGAAGTTTATACGTCCCTCAGGCTGGTCGAACCTCGTAGCATATGAATTCAGAGCCACGTTTACATGTAAACACATCCTGTCTCGTGTCTTTTACCTACAGCACACTACTTTCTAAATATAAAATGTCACTGAAATGAACCAAATGGAACATTCTAATTCCCAATTATTGATTTCTAATCGAAAGTGATCTGATTCTTTCGTACTCGCGAACTTACAGAGATCGGATGAGAAAGGGCTTCATAGTTTACAAAATGTTGAACTCGATCCCGATTAACTATCCAGGTAGTCTTGTTGAAGAATGAAAATCATCTCATTAGAGAACTGGATGTAGGGGACGTCGTTAAAGTATCAAAAAATATCTACATTAGGTACGCGGTACTAATTGTTTATCTGTTTGTCGGTCTGATCTGGTCACTTCTAAAGGTTCTCTGATATCATTATCATCATCATCATCATCATCATCATCATCATCATCATCATCACCTTCACCTTCAGTATTGCCATTATCAGTGTCACTCTAATCTGACTCGTTGGTACTACTTGAGTCAGTACATGTATCACTGTCCGTCTTCTCTATGACATTCAAAACTAAATCATAATCATCATCATCATCATCATCATCATCATCATCATCATCATCACTGCTACCATCATCATCATAATTTAACAACAACATTCACGGACAGAGTGAGTGATAAAGTGCGATGGCACACTCAAACAAAATGCATCGTTTTATTAAACAATTTTCTTACAATATATGTATTTTTATTTTTGTATTGGGTATGTAAAATACTAGTAAAAATGAATGTTGAGTGCTCTTCTCACTTTTACATATCAAAACACACAAAACAAATTAACAATAATTGAATCTTCAATTTGGTCACAAAACTACGGATTGTAATATGTGACCCTCCCCAAAAATTATAATGCAAAATCTGACCCTCCTCACAAGAACAGGTTTGTAAAATGTGACCAACCCCCAACCCCCCGATACCTCCGGCCCTCCCCCTAGTGAATACTGAAGGTTCCCTGGATATAACATATGGTATAAGGTATACTGAATAACGTGTATGTTAATGTTCTTGCGAGGAATTCGCTATTAATTTCTCGTTTGTTGTTTCTTATTCAGTAATTTTCTTCCCAATTATGTATGTATATGTCCCCCCCCCCTCAATTCCCACCCTCTTACCATGCTATCGCTGTCCGTGCCAATGCATAACGGTTACTATACATGGTTACCAAATTATTAATGCAAATGTCTAACGTTTTGACTATTCAACACCTTGGGTATATCGACTGATGACATGTTTACATACCATACCAAAATTGTGTGTTTCCAATAACATGGCCTCAGAAAATAGGTTACGTAGATTGGGTATTTTATTTGAATTTATCGTTTGAATTGTTTTTATTTTTGAAAACTATTGTTTCAATGAAACAAACTTGTAATGCCGCCTCCCTCTGACATACTTAGAACTCAAGATTGGTAGTCGGGAGGTGTTGGGTTCGAGACCCACTAGAGACAGGGAACTGTCTCGGGATGACACACTTAAAACTTGATAACGGCGACGTGTACTCGTCGTCGAAAAAGTCGTGGTTACTAAATTTTCATCGGGGTGATTATTCATGAAGCACACAAAATACAAAGTTCGCCTAATGGACGGGCTGTCCGTTAGGACAAAACAAGGAAAAACAATACATTTCATACCCTCGTTTCTTACTTAAGACATTTAGCAGTATTGTACTTTATTTACACAATCATGTGATAACGACAGACATAGAACGCATTGTACTAAAGGTATTGTCTCATCAGAAATGGTTTCCATTGAGCATTGTTTCATAAACAGACACATTCCCTAGATACATGTTGCTTAGCAATAACATACATGTGTAATGTCTACGTACTGTTTTACCATTCCCTCTAAATCAATAGTCACCTAGTTTACTAGATAACGGCGGCTATTTGTTGGTTTTATATATTTACTTCACAGACTCAGTGTGTGTACGTCTGATTAACAAATTAGTATGAATATGTCATTTGCCATTTATGATTTCAGACCACCATGAATAGTACGACTAACTGTTTTTAGTAGAGTTGTCAGTGATTTGTGTTAAAAATAGATATGACGTAGATTATACTCATCATGTGATAGTTTACCTAGGGTCTTGTAAGCATAGCTTCATGGTACATCCACAAACGTAATCGTACTTCTCTTTATTGAACAATGGTTGGCAAAGGACCAAGTTGGTTTAGTCTAATCAAACAGCTCATCACATCACCACCTAAATAAATAAAGCATGGATTCAAGAGAAATAATCAAATAAAATATCAAATTAAATTCCGGTACAAACTTGGTAACAAAGGTATGATTAACCCCTTACATTTAAAAGACACATCTGGCGTTTCATCAGATTTCTCATGATTTTTCTCTAAATCAAGACGCAAAACTATAAAATGTGACGCAATTGAGTATCATAGTATTTTGGCGACACCATATTCTTTGTCTAAGTCAACTCTCTATTATTATTCATTTCTGTCTGTCAGACTTTTTTCTGTATCTTGCCTGCAGGTCTCTCTTAACATGTAACTTATCACATTCACCAGGGTGTATCTCCTTAACCCCCCCCCCCCATCCCACTAACAAAACAAGAAAAGAAAGAAAATATCTCTCTATCTCGCATTGCTTTCTGTCTCGCTTGTATCTTTATATGCCCATCGCCCTCTTTTAATCTCAGCTAATATTTTGTCTGTTTGTCGGTTTGTCTATATGTCTGCCTGTGTCTGTTTAGAAGTCAGTTGGTCTCTCACTTGCTGTCTGTCGGTATTTCCGTCTGCATGCATGCACGCATGTATGTCATCATATCAGGTAACTATTTGTTTTTGTTCTCAATAAAATCCACAGATTTGTGTTGACCTGGTTACGTACCCATTGTAATTGTAATACTTAGCATTTAATAGCAATGCTAGCAATCAATCAAACGTACAACATTAGGAGACCTGTATTACGTGCACCCGAGTACGTAGGTGCCGGTTACAAAGGGTAACAAGGAGAACGTTACAAGGTGTACTTGTGTTTGCAATAACAATATCCGCATTGTTTGTCAAAGTAATCGTTGACTTCGTTCGGTCAACTAATCAATACTGTCCGGTTGCAGACAGGCACATGTGTTATAAGCACACTTCAGAACATATAAAATGATGTAATGAGACAACCCAGTTGAATGGTGATAAGTGACCAGTCGTGCAGTGACATCGTGGCAAAACATTGACACGCCATGCTATTTGCCATTTATGATTTCAAACCATCATGAATAGTACGACTAACTGTTTTTAGTAGAGTTGTCAGTGATTTGTGTTAAAAATAGATATGACGTAGATTCTACTCATCACGTGATAGTTTACCTAGGGTCTTGTAAGGATAGTTTCATGGTACATCCACAAACGTAATCGTACTTCTCTTTATTGAACAATGGTTGGCAAAGGACCAAGTTGGTTTAGTCTAATCAAACAGCTCATCACATCACCACCTAAATAAATAAAGCAGGGATTCAAGAGAAATAATGAAGTAATATATCAAATCACATTCCGGTACAAACTTGGTAACAAAGGTATGATTAACCCCTTACATTTAAAAAGACACATCTGGTGTTTCATCAGATTTCTTATGATTTTTCTCTAAATCAAGACGCAAAACTATAAATTGTGACGCAATTGAGTATAGTATTTTGGCGACACTATATTCTTTGTCTAAGTCAACTCATTTTTATTCACCATTTCTGTCTGTCAGATCTTTTTGTCTCTTGCCTAGGTCTCTGTTAACATGTATCTTGTTACATTCACCAGGATGTATCTCCTTACCCCCCCCCCTTTCTGTCTCGTTTACATCTCTATATGCCTATCGCCGTCTTTTAATCTCAGCTAATATTTTGACTGTTTGTCGGATTGTCTCTATGTCTGCCTGTGTCTGTCTACAAGTCAGTCAGTCAGTCAGTCAGTCAGTCTGTGTGCCTATCTATTTCCTGCAGTCAGTCGGTATTGCTGTCAGCATGCATGCACGCATGTTTGTCTGGGTGGCTGTCTCAATACCAGGTAACTATTTGTTTTTGTTCTAATTAAAATCCACGGATTTGTGTTGACCTGGTTACGTACCCCTTGTAACTGTAATGTTTAGTATTTAATAACAATGTTGGCAATCGACCAAACGTACAGCATTAGGAGACCTGTATTACGTGTCACAAAGCATCAAACTTTGCCGAAATATGGTCAGTTGCGGAGAATTTAGACAACTTTTCCTCTGTTGCATGTTGAGCGTGTTGCAAAACTTGACATCCTGAACAAAACATACGCTATAGTTATCTGAGCATGGCGGACGCCGACGATATTCAACAGTGGCTCCAGTAAATTCCTCATAAAACCTTATAATTAAACAGTATTCTATAATTGTGGCGAAATTAAATTCAAATTTGGTAAAGAAGATTTGGATACCATCACCGATGTACAAATAGTGAAGCCAACGATATACGGTCCGCTCTGTACGGTTTTTAACAGCTGTAAACTAACTGTATCAAACGCCTAGACATAGATGAAGTGTACGTTGCTATTAGAATCGGACAGTAGTCAGCGACAGAAATTCCTAACATTGTAACAAGAATGCGTGCGCGCTTCGTCTGGGACTGTCACTCGGGCCACCAGCTATACTGTCTCTCTGTTGGTCTATCTCATTTTGACATCACTCTCACTTCAGGTCCTGGGCATTCCTCCAATAACCCTCATGCAATAACATTCTCCCTTGACAAACCGTCAACCCGATCCCATTTAGTATAGACTAAGCTCTTGTGATGCACATTCTCTCTCTCTCTCTCTCTCTCTCTCTCTCTCTCTCTCTCTCTCTCTCTCTCTCTCTCTCTCTCTCTCTCTCTCTCTCTCTCTCTCTCTCTCTCTCTCTCTCTCTCTCTCTCTCTCTCTCTCTCTCTCTCTCTCTCTCTCTCTCTCATTTACGCTTGTGAAAATGTATCATGAACTGGCTGAGCACCCAGGGCACAACATTCCCAGGGGTTCTTAAATGCGTCATTATTTTTTTTCCATATCAACCAACCACGTGTGGATATGTTTTGCAAACAATGTTAGATTGCAACACATCAAACAGTAGAATTGTGACTGTGTAGTGTTCAAGTAAAACCACTTACACAACTTTTCAGCTATTAAATACATTTATATTTTATTTATCTATTTAACAAATATAACACAAAACGAAAAACGGACATACGCAAAGTTTATTAAATGGGAGTGTGTACTTTCTCTGCATTGTCAAATGCTCCGCACTTTATTTCATTGAAAATACTCTGCATTCTGGTTTTCTGTAGTAAATTTATAGTTATCCCTTTGCTGTCTTGACACATGGAAATAAATTGTGAAACCTGCTGTGCTTACCCTGCAAGGTGGATTGAACTTTCAACAAATGGAAAACAAAAACGTTAACATCACACAATATTTGAAGAAAGGTATACATGAACACATTAGATCGCTAGCCTGACATTCAAAATATATTGGTGGGGGAGGGGTCAGTGTTTTCTTATTTAATAGTCAGAGGGGTTGATTAGTTTGTTTTTTTTTGATGAATCGCAAGGGGGGGGGGTGACTATTAAGTACAACACGAACAAGAAGTCACCGGCCCACCCCGGCCGTAAAAACTCACCGCTCCCCAAGATATAATGATGGCTCTTTGTCTGTTTAATATACAGATTAAGTGAGAGTGCGTCTGATTAACGAAGTAGTGCAATTCTTTTCTTTGCTTTTTATGATTTCAAGCCGCCATGAATAATACGACTAACTGTTAGGTGTTGTTTTGTCAGTGATTTGTTTTAAAAATAGATATGACGTAAATTCTACTCATCACGTGATAGTTTACCTAGGGTCTTGTAAGGATAGTTTCATGGTACATCCACAAACGTAATCGTACTTCTCTTTATTGAACAATGGTTGGCAAAGGACCAAGTTAGTTTAGCCTAATCAAACAGCTCATCACATCACCACCTAAATAAATAAAGCATGGATCAAGAGAAGCAAATAAAATATCAAATTAAATTCCGGTACAAACTTGGTAACAATGGTATGATTAACCCCTTACATTTAAAAGACACATCTGGTGTTTCATCAGATTTCTTATGATTTTTCTCTAAATCAAGACGCAAAACTATAAATTGTGACGCAATTGAGTATAGTATTTTGGCGACACTATATTCTTTGTCTAAGTCAACTCATTTTTATTCATCATTTCTGTCTGTCAGACCTTTTTGTCTCTTGCCTACAGGTCTATGTTAATATGTATCTTGTTACATTCACCAGGATGTATTTCCTTAACACCCCCCCAAAAAAAAAAAATTAAAAATTAAAAATTAAAAAGAATTAAAAAATTCTTTCTATCTGACTTTGCTTTCTGTCTCGTTTATATCTCTATATGCCCATCGCCGTCTTTTAATCTCAGCTAATATTTTGACTGTTTCTCGGATTGTCTCTATGTCTGCCTGTGTCTGTCTACAAGTCAGTCAGTCAGTCATTCAGTAAGTCAGTCAGTCAGTCTGTCTGCCTGTCTATCTCCTACAGTCAGTCGGCATTTCCGTCTGCATGCATGCACGCATGTTTGTCTGGCTGACTGTCTCCATATCAGGTAACTATTTGTTTTTGTTCTAATTAAAATCCACGGATTTGTGTTGACCTGGTTACGTACCCCTTGTAACTGTAATGTTTAGTATTTAATAACAATGTTGGCAACCGACCAAACGTACAGCATTAGGAGATCTGTATTACCTGCACCTGAGTATGTTGGTGCCAGATACAAAGGATAACAAGGACACTGCTACAAGGTGTACTTGTTTGTAATAACAATATCCGCATTATTTGTCAAAGTAATCGTTGACAATGTTCCAAAACTGATTGGTAAACCAATCAATATTGTCAGGTCACTGACAGGTACAGGTCAAAAAACAGGGACACACCTGTCCTTGGTGGCACTACATATTAAAGTCTTATGATTATATGATATTTTTTTTTGCCTGACATGTACATGAACCATGGGCATCATGGCACAATAAAGCTAAGATTGTGAATATATAAAATAACAAAATGAAAATGGAATTTAAAAACGAAACAAAAAACCCAGTTTTTCCTATTGTAGAGGTAGATTTCTGATGTAATAATGCATGTGATGTGTGAGTTCGAGAAATATATCGTCAAAATGAACGTTGGTGGCTCACTTCTGTAGCGAGTGTCGGATGATACATTGTTGCAATTGGTTGCTAAGGGCGAGGACGCGCTCGCTCATGTCACCTTCTCCGCACACTACAACATAGACAGGGTATGCAATACAATCACAATTCATCGACACTGTCTTACAAGTAAATATTCTATAACCAGAATGTCCATATTTTAACGATAACCCATGAAAATTTAAAGGAAAAACTACGCCGATTTTCTGGATACGTGCGTTACCGATTAACGTAACATGGTACTCGCAGAGAGCCCCGCGTGTTGCTGTTTCGTCGCAAAGCAGGCATTGCCGTAATGTACGATAGCTGTGTTCACATGTGTGTTTCGATCAATCTCGCCTCGATGGTGGTACGTCCTTGACCTTGTTGCGATCGGCTTTGTTTATCTTCAAGTAGTTGGTAAGGCCATGGAAGTATAACCCACGGTAACACCTATGTGTTTGTTTTGACATGCCTTCATTGCTTCATCATTGGCAATATATTACAATGGTCACCGTGCGTGATTACATATGAGCAGTTCACTTACAAGGTAATGTTTACAGTGATTTTTTTTACCTGTCTTGTTTCCAGAGTTTGATTACGTCTTGCCGACGCCTAACATGTTGTGGTAGTTGCAGTAAATTAGTTTTGAAAATGTTGCTTTCAGTCTAGTCATTGCTTAGTTATTTTGTAATCCAGCATATTTGTTTATGGTCAAGTTTTCCCGAATAATATTTGTAACATTTGTTTATGAAAAACCGACGGAACGTCGTGCCGGGACAGTGACTTTATAATATGCAAGTAAAAGTTCGTCGTGAATTTATTACAGGTTCCGGGGTCGTGCGTGAAGCAAGTAACTTTGCACTCTCGACTAGAGCCTGTTCAGAAAATGTATCGGCTGATATAAATTTACCGGTTTAACTTCACACAGACACTTAGGCCATTCTCATTTTCGCGCCTTTTGCAAGTTTCCAGTCACGTAAAACACTTTGTAAATACTTGTTAGTATGTGTCAAAAGTATTAATTGTTGCATTTTTGGTGTGCAACATGCAACAGTACATTCCATTCATGAGGTTTATTTTCAGTGCTTCTTTTCTCTGTCATACAATAAACAGCTATAGACTATGACAGAACCCCATGGCCTCGCAATGGACGGTAGGGCGTACAGAAGTTATTTTCACGAGTGATTCGGTTTATTCTGCCGCGTATTTTCACGAGCGATAGCGAGTGAAAATACAGCAGAATAAACCGAATCACGAGTGAAAATAACTTCTGTATGCCCTGCCGTCCATTGCGAGGCCATGGGGTTCTGTTATTATTACATATGTACACCAAAAACGCAATTAAATGCAGGTGGGGAAGGGCGAACAACATATTCGCATGAATATGTATCAGGTCACCAGCTCATGTCATTCAGGTCAGGCAGAGGTCACAGACGTGAATTATGAGCGATGATTGGTTGTCAACAACAATAAGTATTGATATGCAAATTACGTGTTGACCTGCTCTCGCTAGCTAGCTCCGCTGTGATTCATTCACAAAACCGATCAGAAGAAATGCATACACGATTATTTTAGTAGTAGAAACAGATACAATTCAACAGCGTGGTATTCTTAGTGTCCTATATAATAGTACTTCAGTAAAATCTTTCAAAATGTACAATATTATAAAAGTTAGTCTTCATCAGAATCGGAAAAGATTACGGATTGTCTGCAGCGTTTTATAATGTAAATACACTGACAAGAACTTTGACAGAGGTGTTTCCGGCGACATGAAATGTGAAATTGAAAGATCCACCGCTAATACGGGTATTTTCAAAACATTCCGCATAACTGTGGGAATTGATTGACTGCGTTCTGGCTGGTTGATGGTCCTGAGGATTGTGTTGCACGATCTCCATCAGCTGCATTTGTTGGGCGTTGTTGATGTGTACGAAGCATCGGTGGCCGCAGTCGCTGGGCGCGTGCCTCGGGTCAGCTTTATTTTGTTGTTGATCATAATAAAATTCACTCTCAGAAAGTTCAGTACTGTTTATTTATTTATTTATTTTTTTATAAAATGCTATTTTCAGTCAATCTTGAAGTGTTAATTTTACACAAATGTTTATGAACCCCCCCCCAAAAAAAAAAATAAAAAAATAATAATAATAATAAATAAAAACAAATCACATTTGGTGTAAAAATATCTAAGAATAAATCTAGGTTTTCTTGCACCTAGAAAGTCTGAAGTAATAGTGTGTGTCAATTAAGCAACATAATCCTAATTTAATCATAAATTGACAGTTTGATTTGCTGTATTTTATTTCATCGAAATAGATTGCTCCAAAATATCCAACTTCTGAGACAGTGCCTTGCTGCATCATCCATTAAATCCCCATTTCAGCATTCTTGAGGAAACTAAATTTGTCCTGTACTCTTCTAATGGAAAGTGTGTTTGCTAAGGGTTTGGAACCCTGGTAACAATTCAAGAAGTAGTAAATCTGGTAAAACTGGCAGTTTCCCCATATACTATTTACAAGGATTGTGGTAGGATGGGGAATCCTGGTAAAATGAAAGGGGAACTCAGGTAGATTTTGCCAACTTACCGCCCTTAACAAAAAACACTGAAACAACACTCCCACAGCTCTGTCTCCTTCCTTTTACCTGTGCCTCTACATGTAGGTTATGAAGTTTGTAAATGTTACCATTTTTCTCACACATTTACCATATATCTTGCTAAAATACAAGGGCAAGGTTCAATTGGTAAATCATAAATGACTGGGCATGTACAATTGCAGGTCATTCATTGAAATAAATTGACATTTGAAAAAGATTTTTTTTTTTTGTTCTATGCCTGAAAAAAGGGGTGGGTGCTATTTCAATGTGTCCAAGGTCTGTCTGTGTAAAGCCATATATCAAACATGCAATGGCCTATTTTATTCAAAACCTTGATGATTTCACACCCAACATTTGAGACTTTGTATTTACATACCAAAACCAGTCAAATGTCTCTTGTTGAGAAAAATGTGTTTATCACTTTTGCCATTATTTGTAATTTGTGATGTAATTTTATTTGAATTGTCGATGATATTCTTCAGTGGTAAAAATATCTAATTTAGTGTCATCACTGGCTGCATCAGAACACTACATTGTGAAATCTTTGTAAATTAACAGCTCTAGCAAAAAAAGGTTATGTCAGTATTGATTGTGTGTGTTGATTGTATTTTTTCACTTTATTTAATCATAGCATTTTGAGTAGTGCCTGACCATTTCTTGTTTATTGTCAATTATATTTTTTTGTTTCTCTTGCAGCCTGCATGTAGCAGATCCATGGAGTATTGCACGCTTGTTTTTTTTAGAACCTACATGTGTTTCTCTATTCATTTCCTATACCAAGCTGAACATTAGTAGGACAGGTTGAAGGGGTGAAAAAAAGAATTGAAGATTATGAAAACTTATCACTTGTCCAGTGAGTCCACATAGTTGATAATTTTTGTGGTCTAAATATGCACCTTTGCAATCGATTTATATTTTCATTTGCTTATTGCCATTGTCAACAAATATTACTCAGCAAGTTTCTGCAGGTACAAAACAGTTCTGTACATAATATACTGGACAATATTAATTGTCATGGCCTAATTAAAATTGAAATTATTATATTCATATATAAAAATAATATAGCATAACATGATTTTTTTGGCTCATGATCAGTTATTATAAGTAGAATCACATTATATTGTGACATGTCAATATGAAGAATTTTTGTTCTAACCTTTATATAAATATCAATATTATTTTTTTTTATTTCAACATTTATATAAAATCTTGCTAAATATTTCCTCTTGTGCATGTCCCATGTCAATATATTTCTTTTACTTCCACTATATTTCCTCCAGTAGCACTAGTGTTTGTTTATTTTTTTCACAGAACTATTTTAAAATAAAATGGAAAAAATTGCAGTTGATTCGATGACCTAACCTAAAAAATCATGCAATTTATTATTGACCAGTGATGAATGATGTATGTTTTCTTGATAGACTAAAGAAAGATGTATCAAGGACAGCTGGTCAAAATTGTTTCTCGAAAGACGTCTCTCTAACTGCTACATTGTTTATAGTTTTCAAGACTTGTTGGCACCATACCATACAATGTAACCAAGATCCCATCGTGAATAAACACATACTTGGGTCCTTACATTATTAATCTTTCTACTAAGTTTCATGTAAATTCATTGATAATTCTTTGAGATATTACTGCAAAGTAAACAAGCCAAGGTGAAATGATAATCTGTCTAGTCAGCATATATTTTTACTGTATTGTTTCATAAACAAGGCTTTTTCCCCCTTGCCTTTCATTGTACCGTACTCAGATTAGATGGTGTTATTGTGAGTGTAATAAAGATTGATTGTTTCAATAGATTTCAACCGAGTGGTGTTGCTGAAGAAGTTGTTTAGAGCTCAGCACCTCCTTGTACACCCATCAAGATCGCTGTCCAAGCTATGTCTCGTCTAGTCTCGCTTCACTTCTCGGGTCATTTTTGCCTTTTTTCAATATTTTGATTCATATGAAGGTTTGAGTACTCCCAATACGAAATATAATGAAAAATACTAATTTAGGTTACCCTGTGAATTCTTTGTGATGCTGGGTAAAAAGTGTTTCCCCCCCCCCCCTGTTCCCCCCTTTTGGTAACGCACGTCCCCAGACTTTTTGTGAGCGATTTCATACCCTGTCTTCATATGAATATGAGAGCGCTTCCTCGTCCTTCACGCAACAAAATATCGACCGTCTGCTCGCGCTCGCGCTTCGTTTTGAAAGTGCGCCACCAACGTAGATGTAAGGTAAACCAGGAAGCTACCGTATAACGGTGGTGGTACGGGGACATGGTGTTGTTCTACAGTGAGACAGACTAGATTTTCTGGGGTTTCAAGTGTTTGTATTGATATTCTCGTTGAATCTGAACATTATTACATCAAAGGAAGGAGGTGAACACTGAAAATACACATCAGTAAGCTTTATTGCAAAAATACAGTCACAATCTTCCGCTCACTTCCTACCTGTCAGTTTCACGCACATACGTTGTTTACGCGTATTTGTATTACATACTATTGTTATTAGATTATAAATATCCATAATCTCAGCTTTATTGTTCCATGATGCCCATGCATGAACTGGATTACGTAGACTTACACGGGAACATATATACTCTACACAATACAAATACGCCCAAGGAAATATATTGAATTACAACGGGTGATAAAGTATACCGAATAATGTGTACGTTGATGTTCTTGCGACAATTTCCAAAAGTATAACATTCACATCAAGTGTAAAAGTGTACTTTTTCAATTGGTTTATTTACAAGCCTAGCATGTATCCTTTCTAATTTGGTCAATTAGCAAATGGAAGAGTAAACTTTTACACTTAATATGGATGCTATAAACAATTTAGTATACACATCAAACGCTTTACTTTGGTGTTATGGGTTGTAGAATACTTATATATGTCGGAAACAACACTGCTATTCATTTCTGCTATTCATCTACATGTCTGTCATCTTTCTCCCTTAATAATAATAATAATAATAATAATATTGTTATATAGCGCTTTTCCCACTCCGTGCTCAAAGCGCTTTACAATTATTACCCCTGGCTCTGATCAGAACGGCACAACGGCCGCGGCCCTTCAGTCTTCCTCAGCTCAACCGGGGAGCATACAATCCATTGCAGCCATTTACGCGCAAAAGCCTTCACATTGCAACCTACATCCTATCCCCAATTATACAGCTGGGCTGACTGGTTCAAATCTTGCCCAAGGACTTTAGCCACTCAGAAAAAATAGGAATCAGCGACAGGGCTCGAACCTGCAACCTGTAGATTCCAAGCGCCGGTCACGCTAACCATTCATCATGACTCCATATCCCTGTCTCACCATGCTGTAACATCTTAACACATGACTATACAAGGCTAACACATTATTTAGTAGTATTAAAGTGTCTAACATTTAGACTAGTTAAAACCTCGGGTATATCTGCTGGCATGTTTACATACCTTGCCAAATTGTTAGTTTCCGATAACATGGCATTTGGTAGGTCTGGTATTTTTTTTTATTATTTCATGTTTGCATTTGTGTTTTATTAGAATTTGACAGACAAAGACGATACGGAAGGAGTATCATTGTACTGAAGTCGACATACATATTGACAATAAAGAAAGCTTATACCTGTCGTTCATGGCGCTAAAGGACACTTACGTTTTTGATAATCTTCACTTAACCTACCACTAAAAAGTAAATCAGGTAACTGCGATATATTCTTACCGCGGACTAGACTTAGTATGTATATTATAGTAACGCCTATCCATTTCGACAGAACACGCTTCTTGATATATTGGATTAATCGAGGAAAACGTTTACACTTAATATGAATGCTATAAACAATTGTAGTATACACAGCAAACGCTTTAATTTCACACAATTGTACGTTGATGTTCTTGCGACAATTTCAAAGATTGTAAGATGTGTTTACAACGAGCAACATTGATGGAAAGCACTTTCTCTATGTACTACACTCGTGAATAACATTCACATCAAGTGTAAAAGTGTACTGTTTCAATTGGTTTATTTACAAGCCTAGAATGTATCCTGTATATGTGGTCAATTGGGAAATGAGATAGTAAACGTTTGCAGTTGATATGGATGCTATAAACAATTGTAGTATACACAGCAAACGCTTTACTTTGGTGTTATGGGTTGTAGAATACTTCTATATTTCGGAAACAAAAAACTGCTATTCATTTCTCTCAAGTTGTTATTTATTTTATTCCCAATGCTGTGTCTATATTATGTCTGTAATCTCTCTTTCCCTCCATACATCTCTCATCGTGCTGTAACATATTAACACTGCATGACAATTTATATCCACCAACACAAACAAGAAGTCACCAACCCATCCCCGTTCGTAAAAACTGACCACTCTGTAAGATATAACGGTGGCTCTTTGCCTGTTTAATATACAGACTCGGTGAGTGTACGTCTGATTAACGAAGTAGTGTGATTCTAGTATTTGCCTTTTATGATTTCAAGTCGCCATGAATAGTACGACTAAGTGTTATTAGTAGTTTTGTCAGTGATTTGTGTTAAAAATAGATATGACGTAAATTGTATTCATAACGTGATAATTTACCTTGGGTCTTGTAAGGTTGGCTTCATGGTACATCCACAAACGTTATCGTACTACTCTTTATTGAACAATGGTTGGCAAAGGACCAAGTTGGTTTAGCCTAGCTGATCAAACAGCTCATCACATCACCTCGTAAATAAATAAATAAATAAATAAATAAATAAAGCATGGATCACGAGAAGCAAATAAAATATCAAATTACATTCCAGTACAAACTTGGTAACAATGGTATGATTAACCCCTTACATTTAAAAAGACACATCTGGCGTTTCATCAGATTTCTCATGATTTTTCTCTAAATGAAGACGCAAAAATATAAAATGTGACGCAATTGAGTATCATAGTATTTTGGCGACACTATATTCTTTGTCTAAGTCAACTCACTATTTTTATTTATCATCATCTAGTCTGTCAGACCTTTTGTCTCTTGCCTACATGTCTCTGTTAACATGTGTATTATTACATTCACCAGGATGTATCTCCTGATTACCCCCCCCCCACCCCACTAAAAACAAGAAAAGAAACAAAAGATCTCTCTATCTTGCATTACGTTCAGTTTCGCTTGTATCTCTACATGCCCATTGCCGTCTTTTAATCTCAGCTAATATTTTGTATGTTTGTCGGTTTGTCTATATGTCTATCTGTGTCTGTCTAGAGGTCAGTCAGTCAGTCAGTCAATCAGTCAGGCTGTCTGCCCGTCTATCTTTTGCTGTCAGTCGGTATTTCCGTCTGCATGCATGCACGCATGTATGTTTGTCTGGTTGGCTGTTTTCATATCAGGTAACAATTTGTTTTGTTCTAATTAAAATCCACGGATTTATGTTAACCTGGTTATGTACCCTTTGTAATTGTAATACTTGGTAATTAATAACAATGTTGGCAACCGACCAAACATACAGGATTAGGAGATCTGTATTACGTGCACCTGAGTATGTAGGTGCCGGTTACAAAGGATAACAAGAGGAATGTTACAAGGTGTACTTGTTTGTAATAACAATATCCGCATTGTTTGTCAAAGTAATCGTTGACAATGTTTCAAAACTGATTGGTAAACCAATCGATGTTGTCAGGTCGCAGACAGGTACATGTGATAAACTCACTTGAGAACATACTAAGATGATACCATCAATTCAAGGTATATCAGACAACCGGGACACACATATCGTTGGTGGCACTGCATAAGTCTTAAGAGTAGATGGTGTTTTTGCCTGACATGTATATGAACTGGATTACGTAGACTTACACGGGAACATATATACTCTACACAATACAAATATGCCCAAGGAAATTATATTGAATTATAAGATATGATAAAATATACCGAATAATGTGTACGTTGATGTTCTTGCGACAATTTCAAAGATTGTAAGATGTGTTTACAACGAGCAACATTGATGGAAAGCACTTTCTCTATGTACTACACTCGTGAATAACATTCACATCAAGTGTAAAAGTGTACTGTTTCAATTGGTTTATTTACAAGCCTAGAATGTATCCTGTATATGTGGTCAATTGGCAAATGAGATAGTAAACGTTTGCACTTGATATGGATGCTATAAACAATTGTAGTATACACAGCAAACGCTTTACTTTGGTGTTATGGGTTGTAGAATACTTCTATATGTCGGAAACAAAAGACTGCTAATCATTTCTCTCAAGTTGTTATTTATTTTATTCCCAATGCTGTGTCTATATTATGTCTGTAATCTCTCTCTCCCACCATACATCTGTCATCATGCTGTAACATCTCAACACTGTATGACAATTTCTTTCCACTAACACAAACAAGAAGTCACCGGCCCATCCCCATTCGTAAAAACTGACCACTCTGTAAGATATAACGGTGGCTCTTTGCCTGTTTAATATACAGACTCGGTGAGTGTACGTCTGATTAACGAAGTAGTGTGATTCTAGTATTTGCCTTTTATGATTTCAAGTCGCCATGAATAGTACGACTAAGTGTTATTAGTAGTTTTGTCAGTGATTTGTGTTAAAATTAGATATGACGTAAATTGTATTCATAACGTGATAATTTACCTTGGGTCTTGTAAGGTTGGCTTCATGGTACATCCACAAACGTTATCGTACTACTCTTTATTGAACAATGGTTGGCAAAGGACCAAGTTGGTTTAGCCTAGCTGATCAAACAGCTCATCACATCACCTCGTAAATAAATAAATACATAAATAAATAAATAAAGCATGGATCAAGAGAAGCAAATAAAATATCAAATTACATTCCAGTACAAACTTGGTAACAATGGTATGATTAACCCCTTACATTTAAAAAGACACATCTGGCGTTTCATCAGATTTCTCATGATTTTTCTCTAAATGAAGACGCAAAAATATAAAATGTGACGCAATTGAGTATCATAGTATTTTGGCGACACTATATTCTTTGTCTAAGTCAACTCACTATTTTTATTTATCATCTAGTCTGTCAGACCTTTTGTCTCTTGCCTACATGTCTCTGTTAACATGTGTATCATTACATTCACCAGGATGTATCTCCTGATTACCCCCCCCCCCACCCCACTAAAAACAAGAAAAGAAACAAAAGATCTCTCTATCTTGCATTACGTTCAGTTTCGCTTGTATCTCTACATGCCCATTGCCGTCTTTTAATCTCAGCTAATATTTTGTCTGTTTGTCGGTTTGTCTATATGTCTATCTGTGTCTGTCTAGAGGTCAGTCAGTCAGTCAGTCAATCAGTCAGGCTGTCTGCCCGTCTATCTTTTGCTGTCAGTCGGTATTTCCGTCTGCATGCATGCACGCATGTATGTTTGTCTTGGTGGCTGTTTTCATATCAGGTAACTATTTGTTTTTGTTCTAATTAAAATCCACGGATTTATGTTGACCTGGTTACGTACCCTTTGTAATTGTAATACTTGGTATTTAATAACAATGTTGGCAATCGACCAAACGTACAGCATTAGGAGACCTGTATTACGTGCACCTGAGTATGTAGGTGCCAGATACAAAGGATAACAAGAGGAATGTTACCAGGTGTACTTGTTTGTAATAACAATATCCGCATTGTTTGTCAAAGTAATCGTTGACAATGTTTCAAAACTGATTGGTAAACCAATCGATGTTGTCAGGTCGCAGACAGGTACATGTGATAAACTCACTTGAGAACATATAAAGATGATGCCATCAATTCAAGGTATCAGACAGCCGGGACACACATGTCGTTGGTGGCACTGCATAAGTCTTAAGAGTAGATTATGTTTTTGCCTGACAGGTATATGAACTGGATTATACGTAGACTTACACGTGAACATATATACTCTACACAATACAAATATGCCCAAGGAAATTATATTGAATTATAAGATATGATAAAATATACCGAATAATGTGTACGTTGATGTTCTTGCGACAATTTCCAAGATTGTAAGATGTGTTTACAACGAGTAACATTGATGGAAAGCACTTTCTCTATGTACTACACTCGTGAATAACATTCACATCAAGTGTAAAAGTGTACTGTTTCAATTGGTTTATTTACAAGCCTAGAATGTATCCTGTATATGTGGTCAATTGGCAAATGAGATAGTAAACGTTTGCACTTGATATGGATGCTATAAACAATTGTAGTATACACAGCAAACGCTTTACTTTGGTGTTATGGGTTGTAGAATACTTCTATATTTTGGAAACAAAAGACTGCTATTCATTTCTCTCAAGTTGTTATTTATTTTATTCCCAATGCTGTGTCTATATTATGTCTGTAATCTCTCTCTCCCTCCATACCTCTCTCATCATGCTGTAACATCTTAACACTGCATGACAATTTCTTTCCACCAACACAAACAAGAAGTCACCGGCCCATCCCCATTCGTAAAAACTGACCACTCCCTAAGATATAATGGTGGCGCTTTGTCTGTTTAATATACAGACTCAGTGAGAGTGCGTCTGATTAACGAAGTAGTGCGATTCTATTCTTTGCTTTTTATGATTTCAAGCCGCCATGAATAGTACGACTAACTGTTAGGTGTTGTTTTGTCAGTGATTTGTTTTAAAAATAGATATGACGTTAATTCTACTCATCATGTGATAGTTTACTTAGGGTCTGGTAAGGATAGCTTCATGGTACATCCACAAACGTAATCGTACTTCTCTTTATTGAACAATGGTTGGCAAAGGATCAAGTTGGTTTAGCCTAATCAAACAGCTCATCACATCACCCCGTAAATAAATAAAGCATGGATCAAGAGAAACAAATAAAATATCAAATTGCATTCCGGTACAAACTTGGTAACAGTGGAATGATTAACCCCTTACATTTAAAAGACACATCTGGCGTTTCATCAGATTTCTTATGATTTTTCTCTAAATCAAGACGCAAAACTATAAAATGTGACGCAATTGAGTATAGTATTTTGGCGACACTATATTCTTTGTCTAAGTCAACTCATCTATTTTTATTTGTCATTCCTGTCTGTCAGACCTTTTGTCTCTTGCCTACAGGTCTCTGTTAACATGTATCTTATTACATTCACTAGGATGTATCTCCTTATTACACCCCCGCTAACAAAACAAGAAAAAAAAGAACACAGATATATCTATCTCGCATTGCTTTCTGTCTCGCTTGTATCTCTATATGCCCATTGCCGTCTTTTAATCTCAGCTAATATTTTGTCTGTTTGTCGGTTTGTCTATATGTCTGTCTGTGTCTGTCTAGAGGTTAGTCAGTCATTCAGTCTGTCTGTCAGTCTGTCTGTCTGTCTGCCTGTCTATCTCCTGCAGTCAGTCGGTATTTCCGTCTGCATGCATGCACGCATGTTTGTCTGGGTGGCTGTTTTCATATCAGGTAACTATTTGTTTTTGTTCTAATTAAAATCCACGGATTTGTGTTGACCTGGTTACGTACCCCTTGTAACTGTAATGTTTGGTATTTAATAACAATGTTGGCAATCGACCAAACGTACAGCATTAGGAGACCTGTATTACATGCACCCGAGTATGTAGGTGCCGGATACAAGGGATAACAAGCTAGGCGACTGTTACAAGGTGTGCTTAAGACTACATGATTTTTGTTGCCTGACATATACATGAACTGGATTATACGTAGTCTTTACGGGAGCATATATATTCTCCACAATAAAAATACGTATTAGGAAATCATATTGAATTACAACAGATGATAAAATATACCGAATAATGTGTACGTTGATGTCCTTGCGACAATTTCCAAAATTGTAAGATGTGTTTACAACGAGTAACGTTGAAGTAAAGCATTTTCCATGTGTACTACACTCGTGTATAACATTCGTATCAAGTGTAAATGTAAACTGTTTCAATTGGTTTATTTACAAGTCTAGCATGTATCCTTTCTAATGAGGTCAATTAGCAAAATTAATGGAAGAGTAAACTTTTCCACTTAATATGGATGCTATAAACAATTGTAGTATACACAGCAAAGGCTTTAATTTCACACAGGGTTGTTTGTTACAGATTACATAAAACAAAATACAGACACTGACAAACGTAACATGTCTAGTCACATGTACAGCGTATTTATTAGATTTGCTCCAAAGTCCAAATAATAATATTTTGGTTTTGGTTTAAGTTAAGGTGTTGAGAACAGAGATTGTTATGGGAATATAAAAAAACACGTCCAATTTCTATCGCTCAGTGATGCCCTTTACAGTCTAGCTGCTTGTGCATCTCATCAGTATGCAAAGTAGGGGAAATTCCTGTTATCTACTTGAAACATAAGGGTCACATTCCAGAACACTCCAGTCTCCAAGTATGCCACCGCGTTATTATTCCGAGCAAACACAAAGCCTGTCGTATATAAATAATCATGCCCCCATATATTTCTATGGAGAAATCGCGAGTTCTAACAAATCATTCACTTCACTTTACGTGTCACGGAGTATTACACTTTACTCAAATAAGGTCAGTCGCGGGGAATTTAGACTACTTTCTTTCCCGTTGGGTGTTGATGTGTGTTGTAAAACTTGTTGCCATACTGTACAAAACGTCATGTACACTATAGTTATCTTAGCATGGCGGAAGCCGACGATATTCATCAGTGGCTCCAGGAAATTCCTCATAAAACCATACAATAAAACAGTATTCTATAATTTGGCGATTGAGGCGAAATTAAACTAAAATGTGGTAAAGAAGTTTTGGATACGATCACAGCTGTAAGCTAACTGTATATCGAACACCTAGAACAATATGAAGTGTACGTTACTATTAGAATTGGACAATGACCGACGAAGAACCTGACATTCAAAATATATTGGTGGGGTCAGTGTTTTTTATTTGTCAGAGGGGTGGATTGTTTTGTGGATGAATCGCAAGGGGGTCACTATTATGAATTGTTAAATATACAGCTACGATTTTATGTATTATATAAAAATGTATTCCATTCCTGTACTAAAACTCAAATTAACTAATAAGTTTAGTCAAAGAGTAAGTGAAATAATTGAAATAAAACATAACACTTTTCCCTCATCGACGTGTTATGTTCATTTTTCGACGTTGAGGGCGATGATTTTTAAATACGGACCCCAAAACCACGTACATGTAAGTTTAGCATTTTTGCATGTTTTGGACGAGAAACTGTATATTCGTCTTTTATGCTCATTATTGTTATGTGCAATCTCTATTTCAAGCCCACCACCTCCACCACCACCACCACCACCATTAGAGATCGTCTCATCCTCCGTGCATTGCATTCAATCCATTATTCCACCATACGTTCTATTTTCGCAAGTAGAACACGGACGGAAAATGCAATTTCTAGTCAATAGCATGCAACAATGTTTTTTCGGGCCTGTACCCAATAATCAGCGCCCTCAACGTCGATCATGGTTTCAAGCTGTTTCTGGACTGCCAATGGCTAATATCGACAAATGATTAACATATGCAGCGTCAACAAGTCATAGTGCACACCCATGGATCTACTTTCTATTGTTTTACCGCAGTCTATCCTTCTGAGAAGACGATTTAGCTGGAAGAAGTTTAACCAAACAAAGTACAAAAAGAGAGTGAGTGAGTGTGTGTGTGTGTGTGTGTGTGTGTGTGTGTGCAGTTAAAAATAAGAATAGTGCAAGGACATATGATTTCTGTATAGAAGATCTCACCAGTTTGTATTTGAAGAAAAATAAAATGATTGATATGAATTAAGTGGTTGTTTATTTACGCTTGTAGCCCCAGTGTAGTTTCAACATTCATGTCAGCCCTTTGTTGAAGCAGGTAATATATTATGTTGTAAAACGTTAGTCGAAGAGAGGTTATGTAGTTGTAACTCACTGTGAGCATGCTTCTGAGATGCTGGACGTGAGAACTGCAAAACCACTCACCATGCTGGACTTAAACAAGTGACGAAAGGTTAGCTGAAGTGTCGATCTATTAGGTTAAGTATGATTTAACGCAGGTCATAGTTTAACTATACCTGTGTATTGTCTGGATCTGTGACTCTGATGTGGCTAGTGTAGAGCTGAAACCGGGAGATATATGTCTCACCAGTCTGCAGGCTAACTCTTTTACTACTGCTAGATTTGTGATGCTTGAATACCCAAAGTGTTATATGCAGTGGAAATCAAAACTTTATAGATAAATAACAAAACATGACAAATTTATTGTAATGCATTATTTTTTATATTTATTTTGAAACCAACAAGGGTCTACACCACGTAAACAATACTCGTGACGTCACATCCCTGAAGAAGACGTGGTGTCTCGGGTTGAAAGCTAAGATTTATTCAAATATTTTGGGGTCCAGTACTAAGTCCCTCTAATTTATTTAGAACAATGGTCTAGTTATTTTTACATAATATAGAGGTTAATAGCTGATTCTTATCTTTATCAGAGAATACAACTACGAAGATGTACCTGCAGACAGAGATTAAATATTCATGATTAGTTATTTTACAATATCATTAAAGTAAAAAGAAAATATGTGATGATGAACTAATACCCAATCTTCATTTAGGTTTAAATGACTCTGATAGCCAAAACACTATGTTCAGAACGTTTCACAGTAACTTTATATGACTGTGTGGTATTGTCTCCTCAAATTCCCCGCACGTTAACGTTGTTGTGGTGCTGTTGCTGTTTGTTTTTCTCTCTGTCCAGGAATTGTAAACATAAATGGGTTTCTTAAATTTTCAAAAAATAGCTTTAGGTTCTTTTGTACTTTGTCTTATTTCCTATTTTTTGGTATTTTTCCTAATCTGTATTGTATATTATGTACAGATTTTTTCAATACAGTTATTTCAGAGTGACTGAAGTTTGAACCTCACCAAGTATCTCTAAAAAGATTAAATTATAAATAAATATTGTAACATACAAGCAAATGGCAATTTATTTTGAGCCATGTGAAGATAACGATACAATTCTTACATAATCATTAGTTTTCAAGTGAGTAAACAAGCATTTGTATTTAAGAGTTATAGTTTGATTGTAAGGGTGATGGCAGCAACGATACCAGACGTCAAATGGTACATAAAAAAGATTTTTATTTATCATTTTTTGCTAAATCCAACTCACTTATAATTATCATAGTATGTGAAATGTACTTTATTTTTTGCGTATTGTTTGACCATTTACTGTTCTCATATTGTATGCTATTTGGCGTGTATAAACGAAATTGTAACATTCGGAGGCAAACAGCGCACTCTACGCTCGAAATTTTATTTCGGACTCACAGAGATTGACAATAATCACTCTGGAGATAAGCTGTGGTTGTACTAGACTTGTATTGGAGAGGGTGATAAATCTTAATGTAATAATCAAATAGAGTATGGGGGACTAAGAAGACTGAGTTCAATGAAAAAAAAATATGTCATGGTTTAGTGTAAGATACGACTTGATAAATTAAAGAGAGAGAGAGAGAGAGAGAGAGAGAGAGAGAGAGAGAGAGAGAGAGAGAGAGAGAGAGAGAGATAGAGAGAGAGAGAGATAGCCACCCCCCCCCCCGTCCCCGCCGGACGGCAGTTGTCTGAGTCAAATAGTTTAACCACTCATCCACTTATAAATATGACTAAACGTAAGTAGCCTGCTTAATAAGACTAGGTGGATGTCAAGCTAGGCACCACAGTTCATTATATATAAATATTATTTGCATTTGTAGATTCTAAACAGTACTGTAGGGTAGAGGTCTGATAATTGTGATCAAACACTCATTATACAGTGGTGTGTATGTTTTCATACTGTATCTTAAATCATATAAATAAACTGAATACTATCATATGATTGAAAGCAACAAGATTTTGTTTTCAAATTTAATTAACGTTGGATACCACCCAGTCATGCGAAGCGATCATCAAGACCAACAACCTGACATTTCATACTATTTTTTTTTAACAGTTACTTCGCCTCTAACACAATGATTTTGATCATGGGTCACTCACCCACTACAAACCATGTACATTCGATTTCAAAATACTGTACTGTACAGCTTTTCTGTTTAATACAACCACGCAGAAACCAATAAGAAACGTAGGGAGTCATCTTTGTCTAGTGAATATCAAATCACATGATCAGAGGAGTAACAACGATCGTTCCATTAATTAGCTCTCACATGCCATCCCTTTTCCACTAGAGTTAAAACATTATGTACAAGCATTTTAATACCTTACATTCTAATAGGGTTACCAATTCATTATTTCCTGAAGCACCTTTAACAGCTTGGTGTCGTGATACCAGTCTTAGAGATATGGTGGTCCATACAGAACAACGTGAATTGGAAGTTAATGCTGGTTCATTTCCATGCGATCTTACTCGATGTGGTACATGTCGTTTCATTATTAATACTAATCATGTTTTGACTCTAAGTACAGTGTGGCTGTTACGAGTAGATTTACTTGTATTATAACTAACGTAGTATATTGCATTACATGCCAAAACTGTGGTTTTTTATACATATGTTCGACTGTCGTACGTCGTCTTGGTGATCGTTTCGTGGAATATCTCCATCTTACAAAACAAAAGAATCGTAACTATCCCGTATCTATGCATTTTATTACCAACGACCGTAGTGTATCAGATATGTCTATTTCAGGAATTTGTAAGGTTTCTGGCAATGAGAATCGATTGGGTTCGAAGGAAGAGTAAATCATTTTCCGTCTCGGAACGCTGGAACCCCTCGGAATTAATAGATTATTTATTTCGTTTCCTGCCTAATTACTCTTATTCTATATTTCAGGCGGGTTCTATAGGGTTCTTTTTGAAGCTCTTTACGCGTATAACGGTCAATCTAGCGCGGTTGTCGTTCTATTCCATAACATTGAGATATAGACAGGTATTTACAAAATGTACTTACTATGTCGTGCCTTATTCTGTGATAAAGAAGTTGTATTCGAAACGTCGGATTGCATCTATTTATTCGGACTGTGTCACTCGCATTTCTACATACATACATACATACATACATACATACACACACACACACACACACACACACACACACGTACGTACGTACGTACGTACGTACGTACGTACACACACGCGCGCGCGCACATGCACTCAAACATTCAATTTTCCAGTGACCACATAGACCACTGACATTATAGACAATAATGGAACACTGTAATCTCGAATTTTTGCTCATGGTATATGACCTGTAATGGGTATAAGTACTTTCCTTTTCGTGAATACAAAAGCGAACCAGGTAGATATCGTACGACTGGTGTAAGTCGACCACGAGATTGTAAAGACCAATGTCCTTCTGCGGATTGTAATCTTCGCTCGAGTATGCATCACAGTCCGTTCCTTGTTCAAAGTCCCAGAATATCATTACTTGTTCTCGAATGAGCTCCGATTTCGGTAATACAGGCTGACATTTCTACCTTATTTTCGTCGATTCGTTAGAAACATTGTATCAGGTGGGAAGCATCCATCCACTGTGCTCCATCCATTTCCCCATGAAAATTGTACAAATTTGTTGAGGGCTACATTGACCAGTACTGCAAGATAAAAGGCTCTGTATTTAAATTTCAACACAACTTCAGTACAGTAAACAACACTTCTTTTTGTAACCACTCGAATTATGCGCGATTGCTGCTGGAAAAAGAACGAGCTAAGACCTTTTCCTCATTCATTGTTCAGTGTGTTTGTTTGTTTGTTTGTTTGTTTGTTTGTTTGTTTGTAATGTAAGTGATTTATTGTAGTGTATTATTCTTTCACAATGAGAATCTAAGTTTCATACAATGCTTCCACTATCACTCCTGAACTGTATATTGTGTGTCGTGTAAGCTCTTTGGGCTTGTGGCCTTTATTGCAAATGAACTATCAATTTGAAAACAATATTTTTGTTTTCCATATAAAATTGAAAAACTTTTGTTCAAATAATTTCTTTTCACTAAGCGGCAGTGTGAACAGCTTGTGACCAACGTGGGTTTTCGTAGTTGAGTGACTAAACCTAATTGCCTCCCCAGGGTAGTCTAGTTCCTGACGACACTATTCCGATTTTATACTACGTTATCTTCACACATTAGTAAAGGAACTACGCTATCCCCAGGGCGGAGTTTGAGTCATCTGGGTTTGATTAAATTTGACACTCTAAGTGGGATCTTTGTTTGCTGTGTTGACAGTGCTGTATGTCGTATGTAGTGCTATGACACTTTACTTTACTTTTAATAGTGCCATACATTGACTATGGCAAATAATCTTCCATTTGTCAGTTTGCCACTTTTAAATAAATATTTGTATTTAGGGGTACGAAACACCCTGTAAAAGTAAAACCGATTTAATAGGATGAGAACTAAAATGGTCTAACCCACCCCACCCCCACCCCCACCCCACCCCAACCCACCCCCACCCCACCCCACCCCTATCCCCATTAACAGAATTTGATGTTTTTTCTACATTGACCTATTGATCTCGCTTCTAACCTATACTAACTATACTTACCCAGTAGGGTTTTGTCTTTCAAACATTTTTGGGGATGGGGGTGGGAGGGGTAGACGTACACCATAACTGTGATGGCTGCTGGTGGGGAGGATGTGGGAGGGAACGTCGCCACCAGCGTTTCAACATTTTGCAAAAAAGAGACATGTAGAAACCCATTTACAAGTACAAAATATCAAACTATACACATATATATGAAACACTCGTTCTCTCGCTCTCCCTTATCATGCAATTGTGAATAGTAAGCTTGACCCATTCACTTCATTGACCACTAAAATTGACCCCTCCCCCCCTTGACCACTAAATTGAGAGTGACCGTAAAATGTAAATGCTCCCTTAGTTTCAATAATCCCTTGTGATGCGACTAGCACTACATCGGTCAATTTTAACTGGCTGCCTCCCTCCCCCAGGGTGGTACTTGTGGTGAGGGAGGGGTGTTTTGGGAAACACAACTTGAAGCGGGTGGCATTTTGGGAAAAACCTGTATTTTAAGTTGAAGGTCACATTCGTTAAAGGGCAGTTTTTCATCCAAATTTACCACCACTCGTGACGTCCTTGCAGGTTACAATTCGACCCTGTTCTATTCTCAGTTTGCTTCTCTGCCTCAAACTATGTCTACAAATATTAGCATTAAATGTGGGTTGACATACATACATACATACATACATACATACATACATACTTACGTACGTACGTACGTACGTACGTACATACATACATACATACATACATACATACATACATACATCAAACGACATTGATATCTTGGGTATAGAATATCACGTATTGCTTATATAAATGTCACTCCCATATGAATACAGCCAGAGCAGGGCAGGGGTGGGGCATCTATACTATTTTCAGACAGCATCCAAATGGTGTATTATTTATATCAATTCTCACATTACAAGAACTGCACATGTGTCTATGTTCATCAATTGCATAGACCCACTTTATTATACCAAGAAACGCAATTAATAGCAATTTTGTCTACCGAGTTCACAAAGTACAACCAGATTACTAGTATTCTTATCAGCTTTAAGAGCATGCATATTTACGAATGAAAAAAGCTTGTTTGTCCACATTTTTCCATCGTGGAATTCTCATACCTCGCTTCCTTACTTTTTGAACAGAGAGAACTTTACAATCGAACGTTATTTTGAATAATTGTTGAACACACAGTTCAACGTCCTACCCAAGATAAAATTACACAAGATATGATTTTACTTTCCAGTTTATCATGAGAGTTCAACGACAGCATGTCCTTAGGCAAATCAGGAGAGGTATTGTTATCACCTCGACATGTTAAAATGGCATCAGATAGCACTCTTTTAGGCATTAAATTCCAAACATTTCTAGGGGCGGGAGGGGAAAGCTCTTCCTGTACCCACCCCCACACAGCTTCCTTTTATTTTTGCTCCTATGGATGAGGATTGGCTATTCAATTTGGAGTTTTAATTCATAAAACAATTTTATCATGGCTCCCTACTTGAAAAATCAATGTGAAACAACAGAGACTAAGTCTGTGTTTTTAACTCAGTACATTGCAAAAAGCTAAAAACATGTGTAAAATGTGTGCACATACAATAATAGACCGTTTTACACATTTATCAATATTTTAAATTTATATGAGTTACAAACAAGGATGTGGTCTACAGGGAGCCATGTTAACATTGTTTTATGAATAAAAAAAACCTCCAAAATAAATACCCATTCCTCATCCATATGGCCACTTTAAAATAGCAACAGAAAACATTCTTTTAGTCGTTGAATTTCAAAAATCTCCAGGAAAGGGAGAGTATTACCCACCCCCACTTGGCTCCCCCAAACTTCGATTCAACTTATACCCCATACTTTTCAATACCCTAGATAATATTACACAAGATGTGGTTTTATTGTCCAGTTTATAATGAGAGTTCAACGACAGCATTACCTCAGGCAACTCACTATATGAGATAGTGACAGGTTTACAATTATAGCACGTCACTTTATTCAGTTTACAAGATAGCGTAGACTGCTTCATAGAATACTCTATTCGTTGTATATATAATATATTCTTTATCACATTTTTGCCCCAAAGAACTGAATATAATGTGTTTTAAAGAATTTGAAATATTATAGTTTTAAAGCAGAAAATTGATGAGAATGTAATGTTCATTCGTACCCAGTCAATACATTGCTGTGCAAACCTTTAATGAACAAAACCGATATGGGTATATTTTGATTGTTTGATTTTACAGCCACCGATTCGATTATAGAAACATTGTGTATTTTAATGTTGATTTGTGCAATTTAAAATAGAAACTAAACCTGGACGGAAAAGGTAACGGATTCATAGCAATATTATTTTGGGAAAAAATACATGATAGAATACCTGATTAAATATGAAAAAATTATAATATTAGCAATAAGATAACATGATACCGTCAATTCAATGTGTGTAGAAGACGTCTCTGATTTTTTTTGCTCATCAAGATTCGGCAGAAAATGTACTTCTATTTGCGAACCCATCAACTCAGGCCTTATATAATCTCTTACTTGATACTGTCGACTTAGCTAACTCTTTGATGGCAGATAAGCTACACAGGAATTAATATATCCAACTGTAGAACAGGAAGCTTCTAGACAATGCTGTGATAGTTCAGTATTAAATTCGTATCTTCGGACTATTAATTAATTAATGTATTAGGAGTAGATTTAACACCTTTAACACAACAGAATCATCATTATGTGCACATGGAATGAGGAGGAAATAACCTTGATCCGATCGACTAGCGTTGTAATATTAGTATGAACACTTCCCTATCCAGCATAACTAAAGGATTAATGACTATCATTGACTATTGACACCTAAGTTCTGCTCTTCATATCACCAAAGTACATGTAATTCCCTTGTGTTAAAATTAGTCTTTGTATGGTCAACTTAGACAATAGCTTTGCTGAGCTTTTCTTCTGTTTTTGTGCTTTTTGTTTCGTTCGAATGCTCATTAATGAAAATCACAATTCAAAGAAAACATTTACAAGTAACATAAACTAGCTGACAAATTAATAGAAAATAGTAATACAATGAAATTATCAAATAAAAACAAAAGCAGTGGCCGAGTGGTTAAACCACTTGCCTCTTTCCACTGCGGTCGGGGTTCGAACCCATGGCATTCACAGTTTGATTAAATTTGCCAGGTTGTAAGTAGGATGAGTGTTGTTCAGTTTGACTCTACCGAACAATGCAGGTTTTCCCCGGGTTTCCTGCATTAACACCAAACCCATGAGGGATGGCCCTCACTGGACTTCTTGGGAGATAAGCGTTTATTATAAATAAACGTAAAGAACTATCCTACACATTCAGCAAAACTTGCTTTTCTTGCGTAACAATAGACGCGATGAATTTTGGTGAATGTCATAAGCAACTTTAAGACGGTTTCAATAATATAATATGGACGTTTACGTCATTACGCACGCCCGAGGTTTGCACAATGAACATCAATTGTTGCGCGCGCATTCAGTGGATGGGTGTTATATAAGACGTGCTGTCAGTACAAAACTGTGATAAAAGTAAGAGACAGTGTAGTAAACACGCTGAATCGAAGACACACCAAGAGAATTAGTTTACCTACTGCTGATAGCACGTTAAGCTTGGAGGATATCGTGGTAAGTTTTGTTTGTTTGGTTTTGGGGGTTGTTGCCGTGTTTTGTTTTGTTTTGTTTTTTTGTTTCCAGGATTTTAATTTTTATTTCACCAAAGGGGATAATACTCGCTTAAATATAAACAAACACTGTTTTCCAGTATTTGAGTTAAATGTACAAACAAACACTGTTTTCCAGTATTTGAGTTAAATGTAGGTTTATTCACTCATCTGCTTGGCGTATTTCGACTTGAGGTAAATACAGGCACTCGGTTATGCATATACCTTGTATATCATATCAGTTTCAATTTGAGCTTTTTCATTAAATGTTTCAGAAATGTTAGCTTTTTCTTGTTTTCCCATTTATTTTGTTTGGGAGGGAGGAGTAGAAGAAAAAATGGCGTGGACGCATTTCACTTAAGTTTATCAGTTATAAAAATTTGTTCGTTCTCTCTAACTTCATATATGATACACAGTGGTTATAACTCCTGTCATCGAGATGAAAGTAAAAGTGATAAATTACATACTACTTTCCTAGTTTGATCCCTACAAAGATATATGAATTGCTGAGTGTTGTCTATCTTGTCTAAACATGTAGTGAACTGCTATAGAGTATATTTGTGAACTGCTATAGAGTATATTTGTGAACTGCTATAGAGTATATTTGTGAACTGCTATAGAGTATATTTGTGAACTGCTATAGAGTATATTCGTGATCATGTTCATGTTTATCGTGACCTTGAACCTTATTTTTTATCTATACATCTGGAAAATAAAGTCATCGTTTATAGAACCTGTCTTAGGTTTTTCAATTATCTGTTGGTATCATAATTTCATTGACAAATTAAAATTCACTTCAAAAAGATTGATTCAATGTATATTATATTAATATAATAGAGATATCATAAAGACAGCTGTCGGCAAACTATACCTAATCAACAAATCCACACACTCGACCAACTCTGTATTCATAACTGAATTCAAAGCAAAAGGTCAAGGGGAAAATGTGTGAAAACGTTTTATTACCTAAATGAGACATTCTTCCTTTAAGAAGACATATTAGACAACTTGCATGTGAAACAGAATGATTTTCTTTTATTGCCACGGCTGTACGGATTTTCAATGAACAGTCCAAACTTAGACTATTTCATATATTTTGTTTTTATATTAGACTCTTTGAATATTATAGTTAATAGTGCGTGTATTTGAATCATTTGGTTGTATTGCTAATATCTGCCGATACGTGTAAATAGGGCACTGGCCGTTTGATACATGGCTTTTAGGTTTAAATACATTTAAAATGTCAAATTAATATGAGCGAACATCGATAACAGACATTTCGTGGGGTTGTAAGTTCCTCTTTTCAAAGCATTAAAAATGACTGCCAGCCTAAGATACCGATTGTGTTTGCATCTGTCGCATTAGAAGTATATTTTTGAGGAATATAACTTGAGATAATATAGACAGATGTAAAGTGATAGACTATCACTAAACGATACTTGTTGTGTTCAGTTTTTAGTTGGTGTGTTGTTGCAAGTTGAGATTATGGCATTGTTATGTTGATATTATATAAACAGCGTTAACAGGTTATGTTCAGACACTGATTGCCAAAGGTTTCGTGAGCGATCATGACCAAACTGTTGTTTTGTCATGGACCCCTGAGTAGAAGCTACACACATCTTTCTCTTTACAGACCATTTCTTTGAAAAGAAAGTGTTCTGTTAGCGAACACAGGCAGCGAAATTCCAACTAAATTGATTTGTAGGGAAACATTTTATAGATTATAATTCATTCACTGCTTTCACCAGAAGAATTACATATGATCAACAATTTATTTTTTGAAGAAATAAAATCAAACCCTTTCCTTGTCCTGATTTTATGGATGTGTGAGTACTAATTTGGGGTTTCTTAAGTAACCGTACACGGATGAGTAATGGTATCTATGTTGGTTTTTGAATGCGTACATCAAATGTGGGTTGTTGTTTTTTGCTTTAACAATATGGGGAAACAGAACAAGGCAGTGTTTTAAAGTCAAATTGTAAAAGTTAAAAATAAAATATGTAACAAGATTGCTATTGTAATCACAGCAAATTCGTAAACAACGGGGATTCACTTTCATATGTAATTAAAGTAGTTACATTTACATATAGTTGTAGAAGCAGATGATCAGATTTAGACTGAATGCCTTATTTGAGTGCATTTTTTTAGATTTTCGGTTCTACACACAATGATTGTTGGAATACAACATAATATAGGCGATTAGTTATGCACCAAATTGAAGAGTGCATTTACTGTAAATCGTTAATTGCGCATATGGATAATTAAAACTAAAAGCTACACTGCATAACTTTTCAGAACATTTGTGATTAGTTGTGTTTGAAATATTTAACAGATTATATTGAATTGAAGTGTGCATTCTTAAGATACAGCCGAATTACTGAAAATCATTAATTGTACGAGTGAGTCATTAATACTAAACGCTACATCACAAAACTGTTTATATACGCGTTGTTATGGTTGATGTATGTAGTCAATTATATTGAATTTGAAAAGTGCATATTCTTCAAATGTAACGTAATTACTGAAAATCATTAATTATACAAATTAGTCATTATACACACACACACACACACACACACACACACACACACACAAATATATATATATATATATATATATATATATATGAAAGCTACATCAACAAGTGTTTCGACGGATTATACTATCCTGTGTGAGCCGATTACCCAAATACGTGAAAACTAATGTTTTCTGCTCACAACCACTGTAACCATATATGTATGTATGTATGTATGTATGTATGTATGTATGTATGCATGTATGTATGTATGTATGTATGTATGTATGTGTGTGTGTGTGTGCGCGTGTGTGTGTGTGTGTGTGTGTGTGTGTGTGTGTGTGTGTGTGTGTGTGTGTGTGTGTGTGTGTGTGTGTGTGTGTGTTTAACTGAGAAACTTTGTATAATCAATGCTGAAAAGAACTGGTCTCGAAATGTCGCCATGAAGGCAAATACTCGCTCGCCAACTATAAAAGTAAACCCCCGTAAGGAATAGTTTAGTCCGACCATCTTGTTACGCAATATATACATACACGCATTATAACATGCAACTGGCGGCGCCTGGGACCATTTTTGCATGTGACTGACTGTATGTTTGGAGGTGGAGAACTTGTGATGACTCACTGGCAAGTAATCAGCAAAATATAAACATTCCCTATATCTGGGTTTTTCACATGCAAATGCTGCATATTTGAATAATCCTGAATGACACACAATCTAAGCAGCTGTTTGCAGGGGAATTTGTCTGATTTGGAGAGGTTTTTTTCATTTTCAACTAATTTGTGTATCAAGTTACCATCCTACGACATTCACAAACAATTTGTACATGATACATGACCTGTGTGTTTCTCGAAGCACAGAAAAAATGCTGAAAACAAGACCCAGAAGCTAGTGCTCTGTACATCAGTTTGAATTTCCCGCATTTGCATAGATTAGCCATAATCCTCTTTATATAGGGCAGTTGTGTCTTTAAGTGTATGCACTGATTTTGACAATCCCAATTTAGTAGTCTGAAGATCGCTCGAAGCGTGAAACTGTGAGTAACGACTTATTAGATCCTTATTCTTTTGAATTAAGTCGGATTCCAAAATTCATATCAAATATAAAAAAAAGGTTTTGTGTAGCTACTATCCCGGTACTCAACCTCTTACCGTGCACACCGTATCTGTTGAAACAATTGTCACTATAATCATCGTCATAAAAACATATTCATCAATTTGAATTGCAGATTCAGTTCCAAATTCAAATATAGGATGGATCCGGATGGAAGTAACGAGCAGAACTCTACAACAAACTTACAACTGATTGCAATGGAGGAGAGGATTTTTGAAGCTACCATTTTGTACGTGGGGTCCTTGGTTGGAACTATTGGCAATGCACTGTACATAATTGTCGTTATACGTCACAGTACCTTGCGGACAAAAATGAGAATTGTCACAGCTAATTTAGCTGTTTCAGACTTCATCCAATGTTTACTGATTTTGCCAATCTACGCCACGAGCATTATCATGAAAATATGGCCATTATCAAGCAGCCTCGCGATCGTTTTTACTTACTTGTATTGTCCCTTATTATTAGCTTCGATATTATTTCACACGTTAATATCAATCAATCGGTATGTACATATTACAAAATCAGTCGATTTCTTTCGCCGAATCTACAAAGGCTGGAGATCCGGTTTGCAGATATTGATTGTGTGGTTGCTTGCCTTCTGTTTACCAACTATACTGACAGCGTGTGGAGTACTGAAATGGGCTTATAATTCGGTTTTGGACACGTACGACTTAGATGTTACTTACAAAACAACACCTGTGTTTTTCTATGTCGGAAGTGGTGTCTTGTACTTGTGTTTTCTGGTCATAGTTATATGTTATTTCCTCATCTACCTTTACGTCAGAAAACACAGTTTTCAAGTTAAACCGATAGTTGTATCTTCAGATCATCCAGGGTCAGTCAGGATCCTACCCCCAACTAGATCTACAGTACCGAAGAAGGAAGTTAGATTAGCCAAAATATTTGGGATTTTAGCATTCTGTTTCGTTTGCCAGTACTTTCCTTCTGATATTTTAGTTACGATCGATCCTAACGGGAATTACGCTATATTACATCGACTGGCAATGGTTTTCTTCTCCTTGCACAGTTCTTTGAATCCTATAGTATATAGCTTTACCGACAGAGATATGAGGAACATGTGTTTACGGAAATGTTGTGTTATAAATTAGAATTAATATGTACATTCAGCACAGTTCGGGTTCTATTCATTTTATACTATTTATTTATTTTGTATTTTTTTCATTTATAAAAAAAAAATTAATCACGGCTTCCTACTTGACAAATTAATGAGAAACAACATATGCCAAGTCCTTGTTTGTAACTCAGCAAATTGCAAAAGCATAATAAATGTGTAAAATGTGTGTTATTGTACGTACAATAACAAACATTTTACACATTATCTTTAGCTTTTTGCAATTTATTGAGTTACAAACACAGATTGGTCGATGTTGTTTCACATTGATTTTTCAAGTAGGAAGCAACGATAAAGTTGTTTTATATATTAAAAAATACAAAATAAATACCAAATCCTGGTCCATATGGCCACTGTTTTCTTTCTAAGATCGGATGTCACTCATGAAAAAATTATAATTCAAAAATCACAAAAAATGAATTTAAGACTTATTAGTGCTAGTCTCTTCAACTTTTTAAATTTGCACCCGTATTGAATTATATTGTTGGTATAATGAATATTCGGGGCAGCAAAACATGACAGTTTTCCAATGTCTTATTTTGTGCTTTTGTGGGTTTTTTTGAAGACTACAATTTTTGGGCTGCAAACTATTATAGTAGTCAAACTTTATGGAATTATTTCAAGATGTATAATTATGTTATCACTGTTATGGACGATGAATAAATGTTAATTATTGCTGTTCTTGTTTCGTTATTCTTCGTTTCGTTATTTTTCCATTAAGTTATTGTTCTTGTCCATAGGAAACTGCAAATATCTTTGAAATAATAATACCTTTTGTGTAGTTTTTTACAACAACAATGTACATGTGCATGTATGGGAAATGGTGCCATGTTATTGATATCCCATTGGTCAGAATTAAATCGTACAAACTTTTCTGCGAGCATTTGATTATTAACCGTATACGTAGCAGATGCAGTCAGCTGCAGTTAGTCACAGTCATTTCAATCAGTACACATGTGTGCTACCCATCATTTGACACAAAGAGTCATTCTCAATTGTGTAGCGCAGATAAAATCTAGGCCACAACATTTAGAGCCTCCTCAAACTTCCTTTGGAATAATTCTTTACATAAATTTTGTGCTGGGAATTTTTCACAGCGATTTTGTTTTATGCAGCAGACATATAGACAATCGCACACAATTCTACAGAGTTACATTCGGGATTGCGACTATGTGACAGGGCATATCACGTACACTGTGGAACTGTCGAGTCACTTCACGCGGGCTCGGTAAACATAGGGACTGGTCAGGTCAGTTTCTTCTGCCGGGTGAGGGTGTCACCCTGTTTTCAAAATTGGCAGGGGTGTGGTCATCCTGTTTTGAAAAGTTTGGAGGGGGGGGGGGTCATTGTGTTTTGGGTTCACCTGGAGTGACCCTTCAATATAACTTTACATACTATACATATACAATGCATTACCTACCACTGTAGTTACAGAACAAATGCCATGTAAATACTATTGGGTATTTCATAATCAATGGCGAATATGCTTCACATATTGCACTTTGGGGCAAAATTTGAAAGTTCCGTAATGATATAGATAGTTTATAAATTTAAAGAAGTTAATCTTAATTGTTCTACGCTTCAGCATGAAGGGATTAATAATGTCTTCTTTTTCGAACACTACCAATCACGGCATCTCGTCAGATTCCAGTTTGTATTATACATAATACATGTAGTAGTAGTAGTAGTAGTGGTGGTGGTGGTGGTGGTGGTGGTGGTGGTGGTGGTGGTAGTAGTAGTAGTAGTAGTAGTAGTAGTAGTAGTAGTAGTAGTAGTAGTAGTAGTAGTAGTAGTAGTAGTAGTAGGTATGAGGACCTCACATTCTCTAATATACCAGTGAGTTTACTATATCAATGCTACGGACACTATCATGTAAAACTTATTTACAACTCACATTACTTAAGCTTTTCTAAGCTGTAAGTTATTATTTTACATGTAAAGGCTATGGATAACCTAAAACTACCGTAATAGAGCCAAAACACCTCCATATCTGCTGGGGAGACTTGCTAGGACTACCATAACCCAGAGGTCATCATGCCGTCAACCAACAATCAGATGCGCCAATTGCTTAATGTCATAATGGAATTAAACATTAACTGCTAATTTTAGATGTACTGTCTAGTAGAGATGTGGAATTCTTAACAGGATAGTCTGAAACTCTTAAATTAAAGAAACTCTCCAACTCTCCTCGCAACTCATACAACCATCAGATGTGCTGACATTAACCATGATCATGCCATTTATTTTTAAGAACTTACTTCAACCCTATGTAAAGAAATATTTTGATTTCTGATACTTGAGGGTGCTGTCTTGAATTTATTGCCTGAGAGGCTCTGAATAGCCTAAACGTTGAGTGTAACCATGCAGAGCTTCTATCAGAGAGAGAGAGAGAGAGAGAGAGAGAGAGAGAGAGAGAGAGAGAGAGAGAGAGAGAGAGAGAGAGAGAGAGAGAGAGAGAGAGAGAGAGAGAGAGAGAGAGAGAGAGAGAGAGAGAGAGAGAGAGAGAGAGGGAGGGAGGGAGGGAGGGAGGGAGGGAGGGAGGGAGGGGAGAGGAGGGGGAGAGAGAGGAGAGGAGAGAGAGAGAGAGAGAGAGAGAGAGAGAGAGAGAGAGAGAGAGAGAGAGAGAGAGAGAGAGAGAGAGAGAGAGAGAGAGAGAGAGAGAGAGAGAGAGAGAGGCGAGAGGGAGGGAGCGCGCGCTAAGTTTACACTGGCAGGGAAAACATTAGTATACGACTACTGGTCATATAAAGCACCGACAGGTAGCAAAAGCTACTGGTCCTTTCGGAAAACTACTGGTCCATACTCAATGCAGTTAATGTTCATAACTTGTATCTACATCACCAACCCCACCCCACCCCACCACCATACAGATCAAATGATTTTGAATTTTAATATGAATTATGATACATCATATATTTCTTGCTACACTAAAATAAAAGAGAGTACAACGAGCAGAAATATGACTGAGGATTGGGTATCTATTTTGGATTTTTACTCAATGTCAGACAACATAGACTAAGTCTGTGTTTGTTCACTCATAAGTTTATACATTGCAAAAAGCTATAAAAAATGTGTAAAATGTTTCTTAGGCCTAAAAAAATAACTGTTTGGTTCCGGTTACCTGACCCCGATTAGCTTTTCATTGCCTACCCTAAAACCATTTTTTTTTTACATATTCGAGAAAATAATAACAAAATCGCAAAAATGGTGACGTTTCATGAGAAATTGTGGATGAGGAAATTGCCATCAACTTTAAAAGACAATATAAAACTATTCTTCCAATCTGTAAATGCTATCTATCTGATTGGAAGAAATAAACAACAGCGACACCATTTACAAAACAATGGAAAACCTGAACCAGACACTCAAATAGAAAAAAAAAAATTATTAAACAAAATAAAAAATCTACCTACCCCCGCCTATTCCAAAATCGAGTATATAAAAAACCGGAACCACGCAATTTTTTTTACTTGGCCTTATTGTACGTACGTAAACGTTTAACAATGTAACAAACGTTTTAATCTTAATCTCTGTAGTGTTGGTGTTGATATTTTAAGCCTTACTATTTAGGCTCTGATTTAGGCTGAATGGCTGAAAATATGAGATATGCGCTCGGGGGGGGGGGGGGGGGGGGGGCAGATGTTTTAGAAATCGAGACGGTGGTGGCGCTCTAGGTGGCGCACGGGTGTGAAGCTACGAATATATTCATATTCATATTCACTTTCTAAAGTTGACCTCAACGCTCAATGTGAATATGTTGATAGCTGCACACGTTCATTAACACATTGCAAATCTTCCGAATGGGTATATTGTCTAAATGCAACACGTTCGACAAGTTCAACACCGTATGGTTGTTGATAATTTCCCTACTCCTATCGACAAGCGAAACAGCATTCATAAAGGAACAGAAACATAACAACAGTAGCAGTGACCATGGAAATTCTATCCACATACTTCCATGCAGTGATATAACGGTCACTTTGTTTTTCTTTACAAATATTACATGTACTATACTGGTTCAGTTCAGTCTGATTCCGCCGTGTACAAAGTGACATGCCCTAAAATACCATTCTGTAAATGAATGTGGCCCGTTTTCGTAATAAAACAATAATAAAACAATAAAAATAGTAAACACATTCGAACGTGTTGCCTTCAGTATTTACAGGGGGGGGGGGGGGCTGGAGGAAATCACACATGGTCTGTTAAGAAAAACATGACCCTCCCCCAATTCACCATTTGTAAAAAGTGACCCTCCCCTTTGTCCTATTTTGTAAAACATGACCCTCCCCATGACAATTGCATATACTGAACGTTAATCAATATTCCCATTATACGTATATACATACAAATTTAATGATTTTTGATCTGTATTAGAAAACAATATTTGTACATAAAGTGACAAACAGTTAAAACAAAAACTGGCTAGTCACCTTTCTCTTATAATCATACACAATCTAGTTAGCATCTAAAACGTGCTTTCCATGTTGTGCATACTCTGTCTGATCCTGTCACTTGTACAATTTCCAGATATCATTGTCAACATCGTCATCATCATCATCATCATCATCATCACCTTCACCTTAAGTATTGCCATAATCAGTGTCACTCATCATCATCATCATCATCACTGCTACCATCACCATCATATTTTAACGACAACATTCACAGACAGCGTGAGTGATAAAGTGAGATGGTACACTCAACAAAATGCTACGTTTTATTGAACAATTTATTTTACAATATATGTATTTTTATTTTTAAATTTTGGCATGTAAAGTACTCGTAAAAATAAATGTTGAGTGCTCATCTCACTTGTACATCTCAAAACACACAAAACAAATTGAATCTGAATATGTTGGTAGCTTCACCCGCGTGGTGGCGCTTTTCATACATGACTTTTGACCTCACAAAAAAAACCACACGAAATGTAAGCCTAAGTACCATACTACACGTACGTACAGACTAACGGAGATGTGCTATTTTTTGTCTTGATTTTGTCACGCTTCCTTCGTTTGATTTGGTACAATTGTATTGTTTTTCGGTTGGTCCCTGTTTGCTAGTCGTCTCATTTCGGAAACAAGTTTATGCAAATGAGCACAACATTCTCTCTGGTCGACCGTCAATGGTGATGTTTATCGCGGAAGTGATTTTGTCATGTTGTCTTCTCAGGAATTAGCAGAAGGGGGACGTGAGATTGGTAAGTAACCCTCATCGATAACTTGCAAGGCCATGCTGTTAGTTCTTAGCTATGCTTCAGTGTTGTCGGTAGTAAACAAACGTACATTTTTTACAAGGCATGATTTGTTGCAGCGATTGCGATTCACATTGTCCCAATTTCAACCGTCCCATATTTCACCTCTTTGAAAATCACGTAGGAAAGTAATTTTCCGATCTTTGCAATATGATTTAGGTGTGCATGTATTTTAGATATAAAGATGTTTCGAGGAGATACATAAAAACGTAATTAAAAAATCGATTTCAGTTTGTTTGTTTGTTTTTTTTTTTTGGGGGGGGGGTACGAAAACCAGACATTTAAATATAGACTCTAGTCACGATGACGTAATCATTTGGCGTTGTATCGTATCTCAGACTTTATAGTTAACATGAACAGATAAGTAAAGCATTCAGCTACTTGGCCCATTCACTTAGCATGTTTATGTCACATATGTAATTTGTAAAATAATAGTATTTATTAGCCCACTAGTGGTTGTAGTGTACTCAATCTATAAACCATGCTGCATGCAGTGACAGCAGGTGAAACCCAACTGTGTCACAAATTAGAATATATGCAAATGTGATTGACACTTCATTCACTGATAGCAATTAATCAGCTGGGGTCTACCCTTCCTTTTGAGTCAACATTATTTACAGCTATAGATTTCAGAGCAACCAAATATTGACCAGTCAAATCATAGTTCCTACATTGTCATGTTACACCTAAGAACATTGTAAGCCGTGTGCCCTCAAATGATAGCCATTTTTTGTTGTTCTGAGTAATGGCATTTATTATGAGTCACCACATAGTAAGAGCTCGGGGAATACCAAAATTTGGTGCATCACTAGAAATTGTGTGCGTCAGTGGCATGTGAAATTGGCTTACAGAGCACACTGATTCTAAGTGAATGGGGCACATAGCTGAAACACTTTTAGTTATCCATTACACACATGATAACTTCTGTTTTTCCATGTCTTTTTAAAAAGGTTCAAGAGATGTTAAAAAAGTGATTCCGTCAGTTTGTGAAAAACTTGGAGTTGCAGACTGTAAATCTTTAGTAAGATGTCTCAGTGTGGAGGAAGCACACATCAATGACATAGCTCATGACCATCAAGGAAATGCTTCAGAACAAAAGTATCAGATGTTACTAAAATGGATGAAAATTAAAGGAAAAGATGCTACCATAGAAAAACTTTACCATGCGTTGGTAGAAAGTGGACATAAAGATATCGCTGACAATTTAGAGCAAGATACACAATTCGGCAACAGAACCGTTAGTTCTAATCCTTCAGGTGGTAAGTGTTCCATTTTTAGAGTTTCAAATTGTTTACAGAATAATTTGATATAACTTTATTACAACCGTATATAAAATGGACAATTCTATTTGGGTACATAAATTGAGGATTGGCAGTGAAAAACTAGGTGGGGTCGGGTAACCAGAACCAAACAGTTTTTTTTTTAGGCCTTAGCTAAATACTGTATCTGCAAGTCTGTCTACAGTTATGTAACACTGTTTATTGAACCATTTGACTTGAATGGTACTCTTGTCTATTGTTGCATTATGTTACGTCTGGGCTGTATATATGAATTGCTTTGTATCAGGTTTGCCTCCATTGTTTCTGACTGTGTCAACAACCACAATATGATACAAAAGCTAATATATGCAGCTGATTCCAAGAAAGGTCTCTGACCCCATTCTCAACGACATTCAATAGATCAAGTGAGAGCTCAAAGTTAACTTCTTCTCATTGCACATGTAGTGTAAGATTTAACCAAGTGTTTCAACTACAATTTTCTGTTGATTGGTCTATTAAGCCTAACTAAAAACAAGTGTGTGGTTCCGTTTATGCTCAATATTAGAAGGTGGGGTAGGTAGATTTTTTTTTTAATATTTTTTTTTCATGTATGAGTGTGTAGTTCAGGTTTCCCTTTGTTTTCCAAATAGTATGTGTTATGGGTTTCTTCTCATCAGATGTACAGCCATTACGGATTGGAAGAACAGTTTTATATTGTCTTTTAAGTTGATGTTATTTTTTTGCATCAACTATTTCTTGTGAGACTTCACAATATTCATCATTTTATTTATTTTTTCTTGAATGAATAAAAAAAATAAGGGTCTGCAGTAAATATTAGGTGGGGGTCGGAACCAAATTGTTTAGGCCTTGGACTATGATGCCCTTATAAATTTGATTAAAGTTGATTATTATAATTAGCCAATGCATCCTGGACTTTAGCTAATTATGAGCCATAATTGCAATTCAATAGTTGATACCAAATTGTCTAGAAAATAAGATTTCAGAGATTCTCACATGTCACACTTCTGATCAAATATGTATAAATTAATATATATTACTGTTCAATATTAAATTTTCACTTGAATCTATTTTCACTGTCTTTGTTTGTGTACATGGTTTTCTGGTAAAAATAAACTCCATTGAAAATAAAAATGCAGTGAAAATTGCTTACATGTATGTAAAACAGCTAAGCTCACTTTTCAGAGAAATTTTAAACCCCGTTGAAAATAGAAAGGTTGACAATATTTGATGTCTGGTTCATATTCCAGGTACTACAAGTAATGGTTCATCAAGAGTACCGATAGCTAGAGTTGTTGGTCAGCAACGTTCTCCACGACACACAGGTACACTCTTTGTTTCTCTTTGTGTAGTATCAATACCCCCATCTTAAACCACGAGGGGGGGGGGGTTCAATATACGTCAAACATAGGGAGTGATGGCATGGACTATACTGTACATTGACAAGTTAAGATGGCAATACCGCATACCCATACATAATATCAATCCTAAACCTACATAGTAGTGTGGATTGCAACGCTTAATAATAGTATATATGTCACTAACATGTCAAGACATACTACTGTATTACCAACACCTCAAAACATGCTACTGTGTCACTAACACATCAATTAAAACATGCTACAATGTCACTAAGACCCCAACGCATGCTACAGTGTCACCAGGACCCCAAGACAATGCTACAGTGTCACCAGGACCCCAAGACAATGCTACAGTGTCACTAAGACCCCAAGACAATGCTACAGTGTCACTAAGACCCCAAGACAATGCTACAGTGTCACTAAGACCCCAAGACAATGCTACAGTGTCACTAAGACCCCAAGACAATGCTACAGTGTCACCAGGACCCCAAGACAATGCTACAGTGTCACTAAGACCCCAAGACAATGCTACAGTGTCACTAAGACCCCAAGACAATGCTACAGTGTCACTAAGACCCCAAGACAATGCTACAGTGTCACCAGGACCCCAAGACAATGCTACAGTGTCACCAGGACCCCAAGACAATGCTACAGTGTCACCAGGACCCCAAGACAATGCTACAGTGTCACCAGGACCCCAAGACAATGCTACAGTGTCACCAGGACCCCAAGACAATGCTACAGTGTCACTAAGACCCCAATACATGCTACAGTGTCACTAAGACACCAAGACATGCTACAGTGTCACTAAGACCCCAATACATGCTACAGTGTCACCAGGACCCCAAGACAATGCTACAGTGTCACTAAGACCCCAATACATGCTACTGTACGTGTCACTAACACCCCAAGACATGCTACTGTTTCACTTATAACACCCCAATACATGCTACAGTGTCACCAGGACCCCAAGACAATGCTACAGTGTCACTAAGACCCCAAGACATGCTACTGTACGTGTCACTAACACCCCAAGACATGCTACTGTTTCACTTATAACACCTCAAGACATGCTACAGTGTCACTAAGATCCCAAGACATGCTACTGTGTCACTAACACCAAGTTATCATTGAGTATTGTGCTCACTATTGTCTTACCTGAACACCTTGTTACTCATCCTTTTCTGTACATGTTATATCAACAGTGTTTGAGCTGCGACAACCATCAGAACTATTTACAGGTGAAAATCATGTGAACATCCTGAAGGGCATTGTTGAAAAATATGAAGACCATTGTCAGAAGTATCCAGATCCAAATAACAGATATGCTTTTGTTCAGGTAAGCTGTTGGTGAGAGACAAATTTACCAAATAACTATGTAACTATATAACTATATATATATAACTATATATAACTATATATATATATATATATATATATATATATATATAGTTATTTGGTAAATTTGTTATCAATGAATATATCGATATACTTGAGGTAACTTTTGGGTATTATCAACTCAGAGTTGTTATACTATTCATAAAGTACAAAATGTATGTATGTATGTATGTATGTATGTGTGTGTATGTATGTATGCATGCATGCAAGTATGTATGTATGTATGCATGCATGCGTGTGTGTGTGTGTGTATGTATGCATGCGTGCGTGCGTGTGTATGTATGTATGTATGCATGCATGCATGCATGCATGTATGTAAGTATGTATGTATGCATGTATGTATGTACATATATATGTAATAATTATCAACATATGGAGTGGTTGTAATATTCCTGTAGTTGCTTTCTGTATGGCAATACTAGTATAAAATGCTTGTGAGCTATTTGTTCTGATATTAGAAATCATGATGTCATCAATCGATGAGTCCGAGTACTTTTAGTTCATAATTAAAATTAGGTGTGATTTTTATCCACGCACTACATGAAAAATCTAATGTACCTACCTTTGCGCATGCCCAAACTTTACTCTACCTGTGACCTTACCACCATGTCTGTCCAGGGGTAGTACAAGACACAGTACCACTTTTGACTGTCTACAGCCCCCAGGGGAGAGATCACCAGCCGGGGATAAATTCAAAGCTGAATCTTCATCTCATACTCCCCATGTGTATTTACACATCCTGTGCTCAAGATTTACCCCGGGTGGAAAGACATAGTCAAATATGAATTTTCTTATAATGCCAGGTATTACACGGACTTGGTGGATGTGGGAAAACAGAAATAGTAACACAGTATGTATGGAAGAATTGGCAGCAGTACATAAGTGGAGTTTATACCCTGAGTGGTACTTCCAATAGTCATCTAGATTTGGGACTCAAAAGACTTCTCAAGGTTAGTGTAATATTCCAATCTGGTTAAAATCTGATGTAGTGTACACGGCGCGATTTCTTTTTGGCTGTTACGTTTACTGTCATTTGTTCCTTTGAGGATTTTTATTATATCTACCAGTGTTGAAATTGTAACTGATACACTGCTGGTAAGAGACTTCTCCCACATTGATGCAAATGAAAAAATGGTAAATATTGCAGACTTCACACAATCTGATTAAAATCCGATGTAGCGCAAGTTCTTTTTCACTGTTACGTTTACCATCATTTGTTCTTTTGTGAGTGCTCATTACATACATCTGATACAATACCATAGGTTTTCGCTAATCCTATCTCGTACTTACGAGTAGCCAACCAAACTCCTTCTTACAATATTACACTCAACGTTCGAAATTGAAAGAAAGAGAACCACCAAACAATTATGATAACATTGTTGTCTGCTCTCTGTGCTCAAGCTTTTCAAACAAAGCGCTCTGAAGTACTGTACCTGTATGTTTCGACGCAATACTCATTTTCAATCCTTGAGTGAATTCACTCATAGCTTTTTGTGTGGCTCGGAAAAAAACCTGATGACATCCTGATGATAATAATTTTTATAGTTTTTGACAGTGGAAACACTCAACAGTTAGTCCAAATAAATATTTATCTCTCAAACATCTATAGGTAGTCTAACATATTTCTCATATTCATTTGTCCTTTTTGTATGTTGTTTTACTCATGCAGAGAAATAATGCTGTTCAAAATGGTGATGATTTGACTTCATACAATATTCGACGTTTGGCTCAAGAGTGGCTGCTCAATAATAGCAATTGGTTACTGGTAATTGATGATGTTGATGACCCAGCAGTCATCAAATATGTTTTTCCGAATGATCCAGTTCTACTCGATGGGCATATTTTGATAACAACTAGAGATTCTGATGGATGGGATGGATGGTACAATGTTGTAAAAACAGAAGTGCAGTCAATGTCCCAGTATGACTCTGCCATATATTTGCTAAGAGAGACCGGTGCGGCATCTGTGAGTAACGCAGCACAACAGCTCAACACTTTGAAGACGGATAATCCTCAGGAATACGAAGCGGTGATGTGGCTTGGAAGTGAAAATGCTCTTCATGGTCTTCCACTTGCCCTACACCAAGCTAGTGCATACATCAAAGCGTGTCATCAAACCTTCGCCCAATACAAGACCATCTATAGTGATTCAAACACCGACGTACTAAAGTATACCCTGACAGATCCGTTAGAAGGATGGCTCAAGGTACACAACTTAGATGCAATCTTTGCACCTGTTCTGCGTAAATACCTCAAGGGAAATTTATTCCAGATGAAAGATCTGAAGCACAATGACCTCCAAGAAAGCCCAATCTTAATGAACGATCATGAAATTGACACCTTCAGGAAAGCCTGTCAAGTTACTGACCATGAGGAACTTGGTAAGATGGCTGACCCAAGCAAAGGTCACGTTTTGACCACATGGAAAGTTAACTATGAGAAGATATGCCAGGATGAAGTTATGAGTGATTTCCTACATCTCTGTTGTTGCTTGGCAACCGTTATCACAGTGAAGGTATTGGTAGACGGGATCCAGTTCTTACCCGATGGTGTCTTAAAAGGTTTTGTACAAGAAAGACACGAAGATGGTACAAAAATGCAGATCCGAATACTGGAATTATTTCAGAAATTGATGAAGTTTTCATTTGCAACATCATTCATTCAACGTTCAAGAGATGAATTCCAACAGCCCCAGAATGTTGCCATTGAGAAATTTTCAATCCACCACATGGTTCAAGTTGTTAGCTTCAAATTAGCCGATAGAGAAAGCCGGGTACGCAGCTTAAATAATGCCATGCACATGCTGGAAAAACTCTTTCCTAAGTTAGATGATGTACACTCAGACAGCCTTGATGTTCTCTACAAAGAAGAAGTTAGGGAGTCCAACCTACAGCTTGCTTTCCATACTGTTGCTCTGGCAAGACAGATTGGATTATTGGAGGACAACTTAGAGGGTCTTGACAACACAACTGAGCTCTTCACAGTAGTTGGGTTATATCTTCGTCGTCTTGGATTTCCAGGTGAAGCCAAAACACTTTACAAGACTATGGCAAGACTCATTAGATTCAAGAAACCATACCTAGAAGAGGACTATGTTGAAGGTAATACTACATCATGTAAATAATGTCCAGGAAAAACTGTCTTGCAGCAAGATATGGAATAATGTGTGTGTGTGTGTGTGTGTGTGCGTGCGTGCATGTGTGTGTACCCATATGTTTTGACACATTATGCATTTTCATTTGTTGAGTGAAGTCACTTAGCACTCTTGTGTGGCTCAAGAAAACCTATGGTTCAAAAATGTATTGAGTCTGAGCGTGTCAGATGTATGGAACAAGCACTCACAAAAGAACAAAACACAGTAAACGTAACAGCCACAAAGATATCGCACAATGTACACTACATCAGATTTTAATCAGATTGTGCTGGACCTAGTCTAGATGCAATTATTGAATAAATAAAACTTTCATATCATATTGCTTCTCTTTGATAGGTATGCGTCACCTTGGTAATGTGAACTTTGAACTAAAGTTATATGATGAGGCTATGCAGTGTTTTAAGATAAGTCAAGACCTTGCCATTAAATGTTATGGGGAGAATCATCGTGCAGTGGCAATGGGTGAGTTCTGCACATTACAAGTTTTAGTGTTTTGTGATCATTATAATCATGTGTATACATAAAAACAGCAAGTATCATGATTTCAAGTCAATAGATGAAAGCTTTTATTAATGTGTGCACCCTGTGGCAGATGATAACTCTTATTAAGTTAAGTGTTCCAGTCTCTGTTATGTAAATTTCATAATCTTTAATTCTTAAAAAAATAATCACAATGTGCTGTACAACTGATTGGAAAAACAAAAACAAAAACAACAAAAGACAACAAAAATACATCATTTGAAAAAAAAAATAAAAAAATTCAAACTGTCCTGATATTAGAAACATACTAGTAAAAAGGTTCATATGCAAAAAGGTTAAATATATAAAATGACCAGTTTTAAAACTACTTAAAAAGGTAAGTTTCCAAACTGCTTTTAAAACTGTTGAATGAAGAAGCAGCTCGGATCAGTGATGGCAAGGCATTCCATAGACGAGGGGCACAGATTGAAAAAAGCTTGATTGCCATGATAAAAACATTGTGCTGCCAATAGGATGGTGTCAATTAATGTTACCATTGGACTGAGAATGAAAGATTATGATAGCCATGTACCCACTTTTGGAGATTTGTATGATGTGACATGTGATTTCCATTAATCTTTACCAGTCTACTTGTGTATAAACAATATGAAACAAACCAACACACACCTAGACATCAAAATTATGGCCCCTGATTTGTGGGCTATTCAAGTGCAACAAACAGTAACTGCAAGTTTTAATTTGTGAACATGGGTCCTCATGACTAACATATACTTGCTGATTTATTGAAATGAACTGAAATCTAGTCCTATTAAATAATTGTAACTCCATCTTATCTCATTAAAGTAGCCATAGGGATGAGAATTTGGTATTTAATTTGGCTTTTTTAATTTATAAAACAATTTTATCATGGCTTCAGTCCTCTATGAAAACTCAACTAGGAAACAGCATCGACTAAATCTGTGTTTTGTAACTCATAACATTCCAAACAGCTAAAAATGGCTAAAAGGTTTATTATTGTATGTACTTACAGATTTTACACATTTATCAGTCTTCTGCAATTTATTGCTCAAAGTACAAACAAGGATTTAGTCAGTGCTATTTTACATTGATTTTTAAGTAGGAAGCCATGATAAGATTGTTTTAAAAAATTAAAAAATCCAAAATAAATGACAAATCCACATTCATGTGACTATTTTAAATAATCATAACATTATATTTTTCAGCAATGCAGTGTCAAGCAAGGATATGGCAGATTGATGAGGAGTACATGGGGAATAAATCTAAGCAAAAAGAATTAGTAGAACTGTTAAAAGATGCATGGGAAAAGAAAAAAATATATTACAAAGATAAGAAAGATGAAGGAAAATTTTACATTGCTCATGGTAGGTGCTAACTTCTCACTCCGGTCCTGTGTGATGTCCCTCGTAACCTCTTGTCCTACAGATCTGTGTCAACAGATGTATAATGGCACAGGGTTGTAACAATTAAACTTAGCCTGGAGTGTCTTTCTGAATTTACAGACCTTGTAATGCACCTGTATACATACACTGCGATTTACAGACTTGTATGTCTTTACATCTGTGTTTGTACCAAGTGGATTCAGATATTACAAACTGCATTGTCCATTTTAGATCTCTACTAACAGTCATGTTATAATATATCTGTGAATACAGCTCTGGTATTAGAACAAATTTACAGACATTTATCAGAAATGGTTTCACAATATACCATGTAATTCTAATGCACACACACACACACACACACATACATACATACATACATGCATGCATGCATGCATGCATGCATGCATGCATGCATACATACATACATACATACATACATACATACATACATACATACATACATGCATGCATGCATGCATGCATGCATGCATGCATGCATGCATGCATGCATACATACATACATACATACATACATACATACATACATACATACATACATACATACATACATACATACATACATACAAATAAACACAGACACAGACACACACAGACACACATATATATATATATATATATATCAGTGTTTTTGCTAAGGTTTGGGAACCCCGGTAACAGAAAGGGGGAAAGAGGTAAAACTGGTAGTGCTTCCCATGCAATGTATCATAGTTTAGGTGGGGAACCCCGGTAAAATGATGTGGGAACCCCTGTAGATTTTACCTACTTACCGCCCTTAAATAAAACACTGTATATATATATATATATATATATATATATATATATATATATATATATATATATATATATATATATATATATATATATATATATATATATATGTATATATATATATATATATATATATATATATACACACACACACTGGGGGTATATAATACATTGTGCCAGTCTATCGTTCTGTACCATATATGAAAACACTCCAAATCTATGTATTTATTTATTTATTTGTTATCCTAATATGGTTTTTGTTCTCTTTTATTTTGCACAGTGATTCTTCAGCTTGGCTGTGTTTACCAAGAAACACAAGACTATGAAACAGCCGAAGACTTGTTGAAAGAGTCCTGTGACATTATGAAAGAGTACTGGATGACTAAATATGGCTACATAGAATCAGTGGATGTGGCATTGGCGATGACCAAACTTGCAAGGGGCTATATTCTAAGAAATCAAGATGGTGGTCAGATGGACGATGCTGAACAGTTACTCATCGAAGCACTGGAGATGAAACGGGGCAGAATGATTCCTGCCAGTGATCCGTACCAGCTAGGTATGATTTTAAAATCTAGGGGTTTGTTAACCTGTGTATTTTATAGTGGGCTAATCATGAATAGTAATAAATGGTACCAACTTCACTAGACTTAATTAATAATATGATGCACAAGCTAAGGTGCATATATTCAAACAGAAAATATAGAATTTGTAACCTGGTCATTTGTTCTGTTAGAACAATCTTCATCATTTGTTCTGCAGTGTTCGATATAAGTCAGACAATTCAATTTTAATTGTAATTATTTTTTCTGAATTTTCATAAATTATAATTGCAGAGGTATATATTATATTAATGCCAAATATTGTTCTTCATACAGCAAATAAAATACACATTGTCGATAAAACTAAAATTGTACAAATGTTGCACTGTCAGTATCCTAGGAGACGGACTGGACTAGCTTTGCTATTTTCCGTTCTCCCTTTACTTGTTTACCTAAGAATGTCAAATATTTCAATCTTCTTGTTCATCAATGCTGTAACAAATGGGTAATAAATAGATAAGTAACTGTTATATTAAACTTTTTTTTTTGGAATATACCCTAAGTGCCATCGTGGTATATTCTAAAACTACTTCTAAAACAAATGCCTTCTCACCCATTTGATTATGGAGAATATTTCCAGAGCATTGCTTATAAAATATCAGTGTGTCATTGTCATATTTTCCTATTTAGCTGCACAGTACAGAGATTACTGGGCTAGAAGAGAAAAGAAAACAGTATCGGAAATGACAGAAATATAAATTATTCGAAAGAAAAGTAAATCTAAGCAGGTTTGGATCTTTAATCTGTGAGTGCTGTCAGATTGAATACATAAACATTATTCCCCAATATTTTTCTTCGTTCAGCCAGTAAAAATACGAGTGACCTAAAGGGCCCTTGTCACTATGGGTCGCTAGACGGTGTAGTGGCAACCTTTACGACACAAGTATTTTCTGACTGAATGAAGAAAAATATTGGGGAATAATATAATTATACCATCGCTTGTAAAATTTAAAAAAAGAATTTCATATAAAATATAGAATTTGTAACCTGGTCACTTGCTCTGTTAGGAAAACAAACATCTTCATCATTGGAGGAAAGTAATGATAATTTTGAGTATTTTGACATATTTAGACCACAGCAGCACCTACGATGTAGACACACCTTGTCATGACATAGCTGCACGATGTCATGATGTAGAACGACCGGAGTATATATTCCATATTTTTGTTGACCGAGGCTTGTTCATGGTATAATGTATATAATGAATGTTTTATTTTCTTTGCAGGGTTGTACTATTTAGCTGCATTGTACAGAGATAAAGGTGATGAAAAGAAGTCAATGGAATACTATGAGAAACTTGTAGACAAGGGTTACATCACTCGCTTTAATGACACTGTCAATGAGAGAGACAAGAGAAAAGGTAGGTGGTTGTTGGTTATTTATGTAAAAAGCCCAAACCTTTATTTTGAATTTGCTGAAATTACAACTGTAGCAGCATTGTGATATACAGTTTACTGTGCACAGATTTTGGCACATGAACACATTTGACAGAATGGCAACATAAGAGATGTCAGGTACACTTTAATTTAGACAAGAGTCTGCAATGAAAAATTAGTCACAACTTGTAAATATGTCATTTGGTCAGTCCCACTTTACTGAATGCAACTGTTGTAGACACCTTTCACAACTTGAATACAACTAGAATGTCATAATACCATGCAGCTTTTCAGAACCACTCAGAAAAAAAACTGGACATGCTACACTTTAGGATAGTAAGATTGAAAGAGTACAGTTTTTTGCTACATTTTGTCTAAGTGAAATGAACTGCACATTCCAAAACACAAGACATATCAGATGAACACCACAGAGGACATTTACGGGTGTTTGATATTATAAAAAAACTTAAACGCCCGCATGTCTGCATGGAATTGCAATAGATTTAAATGGTTTATTTCATTTAGACTAAATGTAGCAAAAAAATGCGATCTTGCTATTGAAATGTGGTATATGCTGTTTCTTGTTGGTTTCTGCTTGGTTTTGTCAAACAGAAAAGCTGCACCGTATTGTTAAAATCACTGTATAAAAATGAAACCTATCACCATAAATTCCCCTAAAACACCAAGTGAATGATAGTGACTACATATGGTTACCACAGAAAAGCCAGCCAAAGAATTGTTAAGGGTCCACACTTGTACAATGGGATAACTAAAATTATTAAATTGAAAGTGTGGAATGGCAGGAAGGCCTCCTTTTTGTCCAAATTACCTCTCCTTGAAAGTAAATTAGCAGAATTTTAGCTCAGCTTACTCACTCACATTTCTGCCGAGGCTATCATTTGAAAATTTGATGTAAAACAGTGATATTATTCTTTTTGTTTGAATGTTTTTAAAATTTATTGTGTACATTTGTTCACAGTGTACCCATTAGAGGTGACAATCTGGGTGTAAGAGTGATACCAGAGCAGAGGAAACACCAACTATGTGGTGGTAAATTTACCAGAAATAGGGAAATCTACTAGAGGAAATATCAAGTTCATGTGTAAGGCTTTCCAGAAGGGGGGGGGGGGGGGGGGGGGTAGTCTACCAGAGGAAACACCTACTATGTGGTGAAAGACTTGCCAGAAAGGGTGCCAGTTTACCAGAGGAAACACCAGCTATCTGGTGAAAGGCTTTCCAGGAACAGGGATAATGAAACAGACTATGAAATGAAACAACCACCAGGTACAGGGTGACTAGAAAAACATTCAATACTGCTCCAAAGGAACCTAATGAGAACTTTGCAGTAAAACCTATAACATGTATGGGATACATTATCAAAATAAATGGTGCAACATAGATTATTAAACATTTAGATAGCAATATTCCACCTGTGTGCAACTACCTTAAACTGCCAAGTGAATTATATTTAATGTCAGTGGTCTTCCATTACAGATGTACACATCATTCAATTTGTTGACAAAACAATACCTAGCATTATAATCACTATGTAAGCTCTTGACTATAACAAATTCTTAAAGTGGCCATATGGATGAGAATTTGGTATTTATTTTGGATTTTGATTTGATAAAACAGCTTCACCATGTTTTTCTACTTGAAAAAATAATGCAAAAGAACATATACCAAGTCCATGTTCATAACTCAATATATTGCAAAAAGATGCACAAAGTGTAAAAAGTTTAAATTTGTTATTGTACGTACAATAACAACCATTTTACACTTTGTTTAATGTTTTGCCGTTTATTGAGATGTGAACATGGACTTGGTATATGTTATTTCACATTATTTTTTCAAGTAGAAAAACATGGTGAAGCTGTTTTATCAAATCAAAATCCAAAATAAATACCAAATTCTCATCCATATGGCCACTTTAACACTGCATTTCACTAAGGGACCATCACACAGTGTCGCACAAGTGCAATAAGCGAACATCATTTAGGACAACCCCCCTCCCCCTAAAAGAACGTTCATAAGTGCGACATCACGCATTTATATACATGTATGGTGTTAAACATGATGCTAAATGTAGCTGTCATACCACTATGATTGGTGCAATGTAAAAACATGATAAACATGAATTTCCAACTTTTCTGCATGTTTACTGAGATGATGGTAAACACATCAAAATATTACATACCAGAAACACAGCATTGCATCTCACATTTAAGTACTTTTTTATCAATTTATCAACATGTCAGTAGTAAATACTGGAGCTGTTATCATTAAAGGCATGAAAGTTTTCGAAATTTGGTTAGAAGTGGAACAGTGAAGTTCAGCAATCGCATTGATGCCAGCCCCCCTCCCCCCAAAAAATTCATTTATTGGGCCTGTGACATTGTACAATCACCCCTTATTTGCATACTGTAGTGTACTCACTAGGGGTGGGGGTCTCTTGTAAATCTTGTGAATTGATACACATAAACATTTGGTATATATTTATTAACGGCCCTAATTACATTACTGGCTTTTTTTTTCATCTTGTTTACATACAAATTATGGAACACTGAAATAACATGTTTTATAATGTGTTCATTGGGTAAACGTACATTATGTTGATATAAAAGTTATGGAACACTGAAATTCCTTTTTGATAAAAAGAACATTGTAAATATAGTCAATCTGGTGATGGGGTAAAACTAATCACGTTATCATACAACACTCAGTGTTCACAGATTGGGTTCTGATAGCAGGGTGCCTCATTTGCATAATTTATTCATATATTTGCACAACAATAATGATTAGTTTTGTAGTTACACTGAAACATCCATTGTATAGCCAAAATATGTTTAAATCTGTCAATGGGTACGAGTGATTGTTTATCTACATAATCGTGAAACACTGGAACATCTTTTGATAACTACCGTATGTAAACACTTTCCATGGATAAAGCTAGATTAAACTTTTTAGATTTACTATAGTGCTGACTAGTGTGATACTGAGGTATACTTTAATATACTGCCAATATTCTTGCGTGTATTTACACAGTGGTGAATATGAACTTTAACAGTCATGGTAATGCAAATTGTAGTCTGGTTCCTGACAGACCTTTTTACAATATTCACACTAGCGTTAGCTTCATACTTTAACGTCTAGTCAATCGTGTTACTCTCACACAGAATTCTGTGCTCTCCCCTACAGCATTCATACAAACATGATGATGTCTTCGCATCCCCATGTGATTTTAGTTTAAACAGACTGGAGGTGGAGTCCTGGTTGGACATTTGAAAATCATAGTCAAAACTGAAACAGCTGTACCAAATGAATATCAATGAGCGATGACGACACCCATCAATTTGCGATGGATTACTTCTGACATGCGCCGTTTGCACTTCATCCACCATGGCGCTGAACCACAATTAACACTTTGAATAATGAGATTGACTAGACAGTAAAGTATGAAGATAATGCTAGTGTAAAATCGGAATACGGTCCATCAGGAACTAGACTGTGTGAATTGTAAAAATCACCAATGTGTCTTCAGATAAAGTAAATTATCAACTAACAGTGTGGGTTTGGCAATAGTAAAAATCCAAGTCTCTGGGAACATGAATTCTATTCAGGTATGCAGACAGCTTGGTTCATGCATGGGGCATAAAATATACATGTACACGTCATGTTTTTCTACATAACTCAATAAGTAGAATGTCACTGATGTATTGAACAATGAATACACAGGGACACAAGACACATTCAAAAGACTGACACTTCAGATAATTTGCATAACACTAATCAATTAAGATACAACTGCCGACATCAGACCAATGACGAATGAAACCTGTGACAAACAGGGATAGTAGACAAATGAATCATATTAATAGCACAGCATGTTGGAACAGCACAAGATTTGTACTACACAGTATGGGTTGATAAGAACAGTTTTATGGCATCTTTATGTGTACATGAAATGCCAGGAGAACTGGAAATTTGTTTGTGAAACATAAACTATTATGTAAAGTGGCCATAAAACTGTTCTTGTCAAATGATGGAATGTAATACAAGTCTCTGTAGTTACAACGTGCTGCGCCAAGTGTTATTAATCCAATTCAGTTGTTTACTTTCCCTGTTTGTAACAGGTTCCATTCCTCCACGGTCTGATGTCTGCAGTTGAAATTTTCTGTGTATTATTTATATTAAAAGTGACTGTAATATCTTCAAAAGACCACAAATCTATTAATATTTAAAATAAAGTGTGTTTATTTTAACATTGAGATTAGACTCAAGGATTTCAACTCTTTTAAAGTGGCACAAGCTGAGTTTATGAATTCTTTACTCAGGTGAAAATACTTCTGAAAACCTAGTAATAATCATTGATGCTGTGTTCATAGATACTAATGAAACTTTCTACTCGCAAAGTTTTGAAGCAAAACCAAGTCCTAAATTTCCATTGACATTTAGTCAGCATGATGAGGAGTGTACATGTATATAATTGTTTGACTCTGTGAGTAGAAATTGTCATTAGTAACTAACTAACTAGTATTCTATGATGTTAATGTTGATGGATGTCTTCTATAACATATACAATTGTGTTCTGGCATTGCTAGAACAGTTGGTTGCATTTGTTATGTGTATGATAAATTACATCATCAGATTAATTGTTATAGGTTGTAGTTTTAGTTCAGTCAATTGCAAGTAGTGGTCAAGTATGTTCAGTAAGTAAGTCTTCAATTTACATAAAAAATTACATCCCCAAACTTTTTAACACGGCTTGTGCCCTCATCAGGTACACATACCACATGTTGCCCTGTACTTAACTAGCCTATGTACCTGTAGACATAGGACTACTGCTACAACACTATTTCTGCTACTCTAACTGAAATTTTGAGGGTTTTTTGGAATCTGTGCTTATCCAACAATGAAAATTGAAAAAATGTAAGTTAGAGTAGTGGAAATAGTGTAGTAGTGTGTGTTCTCCATATCTCGGTGGGCTAGTACTTGACCCAGCCTGCATACACACTTACATATATTTACTACATCTTAACCTCCATGTGATACATTACAGAATGACTGAAACGAGATGAATCAGAATGATGTTTTACATATTGACAGTTAGATTTTGGCAAGACAATACAAATTGCATAAATTGCATAGTTTTTTGGTTTTTTACCACCACAGTGACAGCATAAAAACATTCTGGTGATGCATGTATGTGGCCTTACTGCTGCATGGAGTAAAATATACTTCTGGATATATATAAATTATATGGGAAATTCATGCTAATGCTGTATCTATGTATATTTGAGATCAATCAAATTAATGCCAGTAGTGTATACGTGTGGCACTTCAATCGAATCTTATTATATATTAGTATTGCAGCGAGCCATCCTCAAGGGGCATTTTGACAAAAATATCTGATTCTTCAAACTGATTAATTTGTTTCTCAGTTTGGTAAACTTTGTGGGAATGTTGCCCATGATACACAGTGATGAGTCCTCAAGTTGTATCAAAGGCACAAAGTTTTGTCTAAAATCCATCGAAAAATAAAACTTGAGATTAAGTTTGAGCTTAGGGGCGAGATTAATATTTCAATCTAGGATTATAAAATTATTTTAGTTTGGCTTGGTAAAAGAATTTAGTGGGTTTTTTTATCCTACATTGAACTAGCTATTAATATTGCCCGTCAGAGTATGGGACTCAATTCTGACATTGTCAAGAATCAAGACAGTATATTGGAACTCGATTCTGAATTTATTGTCCAGACTCGAATCCCGACTTACTCCGTCTTCATGCATGCAAGCATCACTATTAGAATTCGACCTCACAAACGAGATGTTGTCTTCAATAGATCAGAGATATTGCTCACTTTCTTTGAGAAATCGTCTGCTGATTGAAGAGCGAGAATAATGTTTGCAGTCAATGCAGTACCACCTGTTGCAAATGCCGCCACTAACATTGCAATTACTGTACCGTACATTTTCAGACAATCCCATGATAATAACTCGCTACCCAGAAGTTCCTGCATGATCAGCCACACGATATTTGCAGTATAGATTTCTCTGATAACATTGTACACACCTCGTCCCTTCTCCCATGCAGTGCCACTTTGCCAAATGAATGATAGCTTTACCAGTGCTTCTTCCAAGGGATGGTGGTTCTTAATGGCTTCAGTTATTTTTTGACGAACGTTTGCATTTATTGTTCCATTGTTTTTAACAGTAAACCCTACAATCTGCTTTATGATGATAACAGCCTGAATGACGATACTAGCCATTTGGAGATAAGTTACATTTCTGTTATCTGCGGCTTTGTACATCCGTATATATTGTTGGAATTCCTTGCCGTTTCGGGTGAAAGACAAACTATAGGTTTGGTACCGGTTTGGCATAAGGTACTTCGTAACAATCTTTGGTCCATACTTTACCAACGGTATCCAACAATAGCTTTTTATCATGGGTGATGTTTTTATCAACTGCTTCATGACCACATCGGCAGCAGCAGGAACACGGATCACATCCGCCAGACTGTGATCATGACGTAAATATTCTTTAGTTGTGTTAGCAACTATTCCACTTAGCTCTTCTTTCAATTCCACACTCAGCTTTCGATACTCATTAGAGGCGTACTGCTGGATGTTCTGATAAACGTCCTTGACAGCTTTTTCGACAATGCCTTGTTTTGCGGCCATTATAAATTATGCAACAGATAATCAAGCTGTCGGTAAATGAAAAGGCGTTCGCCCAGGAAAAAAAAACTCACGTAAAAGACGCAATAACGATGGAATAAAGGTAAATACAGGAATACCAGCCTATCTAACATCAGATTTTAATCAGATTGGTTCCTGACGTACTGCATGACGATTTCACATTTAATAGTGTTATCCAAAGTATGATGAAAATAAGGCTAGTATACAATCGGAGTAAAGTCCGTTAGAAACTAGACTAAAGTCTTTGGTACATTGTAGTAATAAAGGGCCCAATACAGATTCTGAATAAAATTAATGTAAACAGTGTTGTTCAAGAACACTCCAGAATTGTTTATCCATCACGGAGATTCCAACCATGCTAACTCAACTTGCACTAGTACCGGTAGATATGAACGCACCTGAAAAACCTGCACAGCAAACTCAGAAAATACCACACGCCACGTTTGTGGAACTGGAAAGAACCTATAGACAATTCTGCTTCGATTTGCACAGCTCAAGGAGATGTAAACACTTAAATCTACCACCGTGTTTTTTTCCCTTTATTAACTCTTAAATTTATTTGCAGTTTAATTTTAGCTTCCAGAGCCGACACACACAATGGCTGAACCAACTCACTGAAGTGAACCATGGTAACAATTTTCTTCCCTGTCATTCATTTAACCATCCCACAGTCCCATGGTGTAATTTTTTTTATATTTGTCTCATAATCTTCACTAAACACGTTTAGTTCATATTTCATTCATTCATATTTATTTTCCTACATCAAAATGTGCAATTCTTAGAACATTCCCAATTACAAGTATTCTCTCAGGACTATATTGACTGTTTTGCAATCACTCCTTATTATTTCAAATAAAAGAACACACGTCTGTATTTATTTATTTACTTTAATAAAAATTTATTCAAATAATAGATGAAAAAAGTTCTGATACTTGAGTAAGTTTATCATTAGTTATAAAATTAGGTGACACTGGCAAAAATGTGGCTGATGAAATCTATGTTTCTTTCCTTAGGCTTTTAGTTTGGGTCGCTTTTGAGTTGTGAGGGAGGCATTGTCGCAAACCTCGGCCTGTTTTACGGCAACGCACTGTACAATATCTTACCCACAACTCTCTCCGATTGGTATGCTTGGAGGTTCCTTATTTTATAACTTTTTCAATAATCCATACTTTTCAACATTTTAAGCATAGAAATTAAGTTTAATTAATATGTAGCAAAAGTACGATTAGGGGAATCAAAAATAAAGTTCTAAATTTTGTACAAAAATGAACTAACAACTAAATTAAGCATGTGCTGTGAATACAACACTTTTCACTGTCAAAGTGTCAATAACTTGGGTAGTCAGTGTGTATGATGAGTTTTAGTATGTAAATTTCTTTTGTCATACCTATTCAAATAAATCTATATCTTTGGCAAAGTCATAACAGGTGCATATATTTTCCTTAGTTTCGTCGCAAATATTCTGCATGTCTTTCAAGAAAATCTGATGACAAATTCCTAAAATTGCTACTCCTTCTACAATAAATCACTGATACCAGAACCGATGAAAATGGGTATTCAGAAATTCATCAGTGGCAATTCTACGATTGCCAAATGGAAAAAATGTTTTTACAAAACCCTATACACTGGTGAGATTTGTCTGACTTGAAGGAGATGATGTCCAACACTACAAATCAGAGAGAGTTGTGGGTAAAATGTTGTAGAGTGAAACGTTCTTAATGAGCCTTTGAAATGTAGTGGTAGAAATAATAACTCTGGTTTGCGAGAATGTGAGGGAGGCTGTGGTATGGTTATAAATACATGCATTTGGATATATGCTCCGTTTGGACTTACTAAGTAAATAAAACTGAGAACATTTTAACTTGCATGTCTCCATTGATTATACATAACATAAATGAAACAATCTTCAGATTTTTCATGCAAAAGACTCCCTAGGCCATAGACTTTTCATGCAAAAGACTCCCTAGGCCTATAACTTTTTTCACTACAGAGGAGGATCTTACCTACTCTACAGTTATCGACTTGAACTTGAAAGAAATAATAAAATATACAAATCAATCCTATTTTTGTATATATCCATACACCACATGTCAAATTCCTGGATATGAAGTGAAGAGGTGAAAATTGGGATTATGCAAATGATGGTGCATGGGAATCTGGAAGGGACTCTCTGTATATATGCAGACATGGTGTTATACAGATTGAGAGTACTTATTTCTCCTTGAATGTTTACATTTTTTTGAAAAAAAAATGAAAAAAGACAAATCAGGGAAAACATGGGAAGGAAGAGTAAATTCTCCAAGATTCTATGGCAGACCCAGAAGGTATGTAATCATTTTAGCTCTTTAAAGTGGCTATATAGATGAGGATTGGGTATTAATTTTTAAAACAATTTTGTTACGGCTTCCTAGTTGAAAAGTCAATGTGAAGCAACATATGCCAAGTGCATGCAAAAGATTAATAAATGTGTAAAATGTTTGTTATTGTACGTACAATAACAGAATTTTAACACACATTTTAGCTTTTTGCAATGTATTGAGTTTCAAACATAGACTTTTTCAGTGTTGTTTCACACTGACTTTTAAAAGTAAGAAGCCATGACAATTTCTTTTTATGTATCAAAATAAATACCCAATCCTCATTTACTAGTATATGGCCACTTTAACATCACATTCTTCACATTGCTATTCAAATGAAGTTCAAGTTGTATACTGTTGTATAAGAACAGCGCTGTTAGCGAGAACACATGCTCACCGTATGACTTGGTTTAAAATGAGGTACATGAATTTTGACAAATGTTAATCATCATCTGACAATGCTACTCAGTCTCTCTCATCAATATTATTTTTTTTATTTACTTCCATTCTATAAATAAATCAGATAGTCATGTGCATTCAGTGTTCAGATTTCTTCAATGAGTTTTTTCACTTGCCTAGGGGGTTTAGTGTCACCCCAGGTATCTTCTATTTTGTGCTGAAGCTGCTGCTGTTGGTCATGTTCTGTTGCCATAGAAACTGTGGATAAAGCAAACAAACTAAGAAGTCATTAGATGAAAACTAGGAGATAATAATAATACTTTATTTTTCTATAGCGACTTCCATCAAAAAAATATCAAACCGCTTCATAATAAAATATATAACAAATGATTTAAAAATACAATGATAAAAGTAAGACCAGCTCGAATACAACGATAAAAGTAAGACCAGTTCAACTAATGTAAAATGTTAAAAAGAATGATATGGACAACATTTCAATGATTTATCCATAGTGCTTTTGGAAAAGGTGCGTTTTAAGAGATGTTTTAATGGAAGCGACAGATGGTGACACTCTAATTTCTGTAGGTAAAACATTCCATAAAGCTGCATTATAGAAAGAACGATAGCCAAAGTGCTTCTGTTCCCAGTCCACAGGCTCCAAAATGGGTGCAGACGCTGAGCGTATCAACCGCTTTGGACTGTGACTGTGATCAGATCAGAAAGATAGGCAGGTGCTTGATTGTGTAAGATTTTATAGACAAAGAAAAGAATTTTGAATTCAATTCTAGCGTGGATAGGCAGCCAGTGAAGGTCCCGCGCCTTACTGGCGTGATGTGCTCATGCATTTTTGTGCATGTGACAAGACGTGCAGCAGAATTTTGGAGCAATTGGAGTTTAAAGAGGTGCTTGTCTTCGATATTGAACAGCAAGCTGTTGCAGTAATCGAGATGTGATGTTACAAAAGCGTGCACAAGTCTTTCAGTGTTTGTGTGATCTAACATATTTCTAATTCGGCCAATTCTATGGAGAGCAAATGATGCAGCTTGACATATTTTCGAAACGTGCGTACTCATATCTGCACGATGATTCAAATAAGCACCAAGATCGCGGACAAAATTAGACGTGCTAACATCAGTGGTATAAAATAGGAATGTCGCTGTTGTTAAGGTCAAAGGTCAGCTATTAATAGTTTTCGTCGGTGTTAAAGTAAACCTGACAATTGTTGCTTAAGACCTGGTTTTGCTTATTTTGCTGAACTAGAAAAACATAACATTCAAAAATAAGTCGTGACTGGAATGCTCTCTGGTACATGAACACAAGGTAGCAGTCTGGTTATTAGTAAAAATAAGTAGTGACTAAAACACCGTCTTCTATATGTACATGAACACAATATACTAGTCTGGTAACTCCATTCGCAAAAATTAGACTTCAAGAATTAGCTGCAGTCGTAAGACTGGTAGTCTAGTTGCTATCCTTGGCTTTGAATCTCTTCATGTCTAGCTAAATGAGGTCCTGGCATGAAATTTTAAATTCAACCAAGCTACTCACACAGTCATTAACACCATGTCTTTTTTTTGTTAATTAATCCCAGAATTCTACCCAGAATTCTAGCCAATAATAAGTTACTTACCATATTCCATGTGGACTTCCAGTGCCAGTGGTTTCAGTAGATCCCCATGGCAACCACACCAAGACAGAAGAAAGACCACTTTCTTTTTAGCATGAAATAAAAGTGTTTTCATATTCATAGTACCATGTTCACTTCTATCACTCCTGTTACTTGTCAGTTTATGTTCTGCTGCTTTCATCTCTACAAACAAAGAACTCAGAGACTTGTAATCAAAGCTTTTGGTCAGCCTTATATAGCAAAAATTATGAAGGGACACCGAAAAACTGTGCATATCATACACATTTTGTGTTCCCCAAGAACAATTTTGAGATAGATAACAAACAGGCTTCCCACAGACCACTCAGTGCAAATATAAACAACATCATCAGACCCAAACTGATACACAAGCATAAACAAGTCCTTGAAACAAAGAAGCTATTGAAAGTCATCACATTGCAGGCTCAGATTTATATAGTTTGATAGTAAGAATTTGAATCTGTCTGCATGGTTCCTCATGGCATGTGTGTGCACATACAGTGCCTGCAAATTGTTCTTGGGGTACACAAAATGTGTACATGTATGATACGTACGCACAGTCTTTCGGCGACCCTCAGATATTTCTGCTGTATTATGCATGCCTACACACATTCGCAGATTTCCTATACAAAAGTATTGATGTCATTAGATTACATGTAGAATGCCAACAACAAGTCTGGCCTAATGGGCAAGTGGTTAGCTAATTAGCTGGTCTACAATAACCCTGACTCTCAATACTGGGGGCTCTACCAGGAGACGTACCATCCAGACAAGCCTGTTACTGCATTATGGGTTCAAACCCATCAAATGACAATTTACTTTGATTAAAGTTAGAGAAATGTTGTTCAGTTTGACCCTACTGACCAATTGGAGGATATTCCCAGTACTTCAGTTTCCTCTTGCTCTAATACCAGAACACTAGGTCATGATGCAGTGGTAACATATTTAATTTATGAATATTAAATTTACAGGAGAAATTAAGTTGCCTTGGTGTTTCACTCATGGGACATGATCTTTTTAACACAAAGATAAAGATATCACAATTCAATTCTAGACTGCACACACCTTTACCTAATCACATTGAAAAGTTATAAAGCATTGTAATTCTTCTAAAATGCAGAAAAAACATGGTTCTGCTGAAAAAAAATACACGAATTACATAATTTTAATGTCTTTAATTGTTTATTTTCCAACTGATAATCAGCATGCTAACTTATCTACTTCTACATCCCCACTGTACCTCTATTATCTATAATTGCTTCTCTTACATTTAAAGTTGTGTGTGTCTATCTGTGTGTCTGTGTGAGTGTAAATACATTGTGTCTCATCAGTCAAACACCAAGGCATCTTTATTTCTCCTGTAAAATACTCAAAAGTGTTCCATTATTCATTACACTGTCTTTGCAGGAAAGCATTATCTATAAGACTTGAAGAACTTTCTATATACACTGTAAGACACCTCACCTTTTTCATTTACTTTCTTGGCTGACGTGAGTAGTCTGTGTAAATCAGATAAGGCAGCTAGTACATATAACACAGGTTCTCTTTTGTTTGGTCCCGTTAGGATTTTTATTACATCTACCAGTGTTGAAATTGTAAATGATACACTGCTGGTGAGAGATTTCTCCTACAGTGATGGAAGTAAGAAATGTTCAATATAACAGACTTCACAATACATTTCACCAGACACCTCTGAAACAATGTCACACATAGAGGCTTAATGGCACAATGTGTGTATTTTATGTCTTAATGTATTTTAGAATAGAATTCATAATTTTCGCTATCTGCAATACAATTCTATGCATTGCTAAGGAGTCAAATGGAACGCAGTCTCGCGACCGCACTTGCATTTGTCGACAGCTACACTTCTGGTTGCCTATGTCAATACATGTGAATGTTTCTTCCAAACAGTTTAATTTGTAACAAATAAGATAAACGCAAGTTTTAAGCTCATATAATTATGGAGGTGGGAAATTTAAATATGTACAGTATCTTTCCAGAGCAAAATTACAAGAGATGTCTACAACTGAAAATAGGAAAGAAACATTCCTGTGTATTAGCATAGGCGACCGGAAGTGTAGTTGTCGACATTAGAACGCGTTGTCGCGCGACTTCATTCCATTTGACTCCACAGTGATGTGTAGAATTGTATTGCAGGTAGCGAGAATTGGACCTTTGAGTGATTGTCAATTTGATCTCAGTTGTCTGAGATTTGATGTGCGAGGGCCTCAATGAAAAGAAGCTGACCCTTCAACACCTCCATAGTCAGAGTAGTACAAGTATTGAAGCACATATTTACACTATTAACTACGTACACAAAATAAAATAAAATTGACACAAATCACATACATGGCACATACACCTACCTGATTAATTCTGTGTATTGCACTATGTACGGCTTCTACTGTACTTCCGTGTGTTTGGTTTTCAGATAAAACTAATGAAATATTCAAGATACTCTGTCGGGGTAAAAAAACAATAAAGAAAATATAATGACATTCAACTACATAACAAAACCCAATCATGATGTTTGTGCAAGTGTGCTGCACAAGGATATTTGCATGAATGCTGGTGGTACTGTATATTGCATGATTGCTGGTGGTAATGTACATGTATTGCACATGGGTATTTGCATGAATGCTTCTGGTACTCTTTGCATGCAACCATATTTTTATTGGCAAAGTGAGTGAAATGCAGCAAGAAATACTGCATTAATGGAATTAACTGTACTGAGTACCACACGCTGCCACTCACATGTTATGGGGTACAGTATAAATACATATAATTAACCAAAACGATAAGAATAAATTTATATTAATTTCATAAAACTACATTAACCATATATTAATGTCATTTTCTGTATACTGAAATGCCACCTGAGGTATACAATAATATTATGTATATGTTCAGTATTACACTGCCACGCATGAAAATACCAATAATATGTGCTCTGATGCAAGTAATCACTATTACTACTGAGTATTACATAATTTATAATTGTGACTTGGGATTTGACTTCATTGATGTGATGAACTGCAACAACATGATGACTAGTCCTACTGCCAACTTTTGACTAACCCTTCATTACAGATGTTTGATTACAGTGTGCCCTTTAAGCCAATTTGATGTGCCACTGATGCACACAATTTGTAATGAAGCACCAAAATTTGGTGTTCCCCCATCTCTTACTATGTGCTGACTCACAACAATTCCCAGTTTTTCTTTTCCCATTTTGACTCACAACAACAAAATTTGGCTATCATTAGAAGACTCACTGGTGGTGAACATTGGCAGTCAGAACCGTTTTTCCTTGAGTAAATTTCCCTGATCAGAGTTCAAATCTCCTTGATGAACTGCACAATGCAAATAGGACCACTAATAAACTTGTCTGTGACTGATCAAGCAAGTCACTGATCATCATTTATGACAATGTTACCAAAAAATGTCAAGTTGACAAACACAGAGGGCACACTACTATCCTAATTATCAATGTTCTATGCTCCCCAAACCTCCACAATTATTGGTATTCCATTCAAAATGGCCATATTGATTAGAATTGGGTATTTATTTTTACGGAATTTTTAAATTCATAAAACAACTTTACTATGTTAAAATTTCAATTTGAAAAAAAACCCTGTGAAATAACATATACCAAGTCCTTATTTGTAAGTCAATAAATTGATAAAAGATGCAAAACGTTTGTTATTACACGTACAATAACAAACATTTTAAGACACTTTTTTATGTTTTGCAATTTATTGAGTTACAAACAGACTTCGTCAATATTGTTTCACATTGATTTTTGTAGAAAGTAGAAAAAACGTATTAAAGTTGTTTTATAAATTAAGAAATCCAAAAACCTTTTGTCATCCATATGGCAATGTTTAACCCATTCAGTACTGAAAACTTTGCCGCCAAAATTATTTGAACAAAATTCTTGTTTTTATGCAAGTTTTTGGCATATATCAGTTTCATTTTAGACTAGAATTAAAGATATGTTACTTCCTAATAAAGTAATATTATTGTAATTATGAAAATATTCATATAAATTGGGTCCCAAAATTATTTAAAACTCGTCTCCAGTCATGAAAGGGTTAATGATTATTTCACTCTATTTACAATTCTACTTAGTAAATGTAGATGGGATCTAGAACCATTCTCAATAGAAAGGCCTTAAAATAAATCATACAATAATTTTTCTAATTCTAATAAAGGAGACTACTTACCTGTACAGATTGTAAAGGGAGATCAAAGTGTGAGCCATTGTACAATCTAACAATATAGGCATAGGTAAAACTGATAAAACAATGTTAAGGAAATGTGTGTCAATAAACAGAATCAAGTCAGAACATTACCACTAAATATATGTGTTACATAAAGCTCATGTTCAAAACAAAAACTCAAAATGTGTTCCCTGAAATTTTCTATTGTATACTTCATTTTGTGTCAACAAGTTGACCTATTAATCAGAACATGTGACATAATAGGACGTGTGAGCTTAACAATAATATAGACTTGATGTACATGTAGATGACTGGCAGTTGTATCACCCTCTAAATGCATGTCTAGAGATGTCCTAATGACCATCATAAAATGATAGGTAGAATGGTATATAAGAACCATGTACTACTTTGACATATACTAAATTTGTGGGACATTGATATGGTTTGACCTCTAGGTGAATAATATAGGCATAGGTAAAAGTAATAAAACAATATTAAGGAAATGTGTGTGTCAATAAACAGTATCGACTCAGAACATTAATACATTAATTGTACCACAGGTAAAATTGTCAACCACGCTAATAAAAAAATGTTAACTTAATACATGAGTAAGAACTATGTACTACTTTGACAAATATTAAATTTGTGGGGCGCTGATATGGTGTGTGTGACCACTAGGTGAATCACACACACTTAATTTTAGCACATACAACAACATACCAGGTAAGTTGTAAATAAGAATTGTGATAAACTGCAATATGTGAAGAAAAACATTTTTGATAAATATTATAAATATTGTGAAAAATAAAATGTCCCATTTGCAAATAGTTGGGTTTTTAGCATGGTAATTGACCCCTGTAAGAAAATTCAGATACAAAATGTTTGTGGTTTTTTTTTTGCTAATGATGTGACAAAGGATACAGTATTTCTATGAGATTAAATTGTACACGGTCTGCAGGTTTCCTACTTTTTAAAAGTTCAGTTAGCTTTGGAATATTTTCAAGTACAGCTGGACACCGACATTCTGTTTCTTGATGTAAATCTTCCTTAGGGTCTTCTTTGAAGTCAAACTCCTCAATTAATTTTTTATCCTGGAAAACAAAAATAAAGTAGAATTCTTACTTTACACCTGAATTATAACAAGACTTCATGATGGCTTGAGCTTATTCTGTCAAGTTCTGAAAACTGGAAACTAATTGGCAGCCACATTACAATCTAAACTATACACATGTTCAGACACAAAATACTTTTAGTGCTGCTTCAACAGGTCCAGCTATGTCTTCGATTGAAGGATTGTTTATTCCTGGAACTAGTGATATGATACAGTGTAATTCAAATGACTAGCATGAAATAAATAGACACAACTCCAATTTTCAAGATAAACTCAACTGATAAAACCCCTGTATACATGTATAAACAATTAGCACTCTTTGGAAAGTCCAATTCAATCAACACCGAGTGTGGTATCTGATAACAGGGGGTTGTAAAATAGATGTCTTGTGTTCAATCTCAATCCATTGTATTGCAAAATTATCTATAACAATAGTTTCTAGTAAGGTCAACTTCACTGAGTTTAGATATTGACGTCTTGTATTTTACAACCTCCTGTTATCATCAGATACCACACTTGGCATTGATAGTTTGAATGGGACTTTCCAAACAGTGTAACTGTTTATATGCAGGGGTCTTATCAATTGAGTTTATCTTGAAAATCACAGTTGTGTCTATTCCTTTCACGCTGGCCATTTGAATTACACTGTAACAGTAATGCAAATATCTTGGATTGAAACCCCTGGCGTTCAAGTACATGATGACTCAAGTCATTGACTACTTTCATACCTTAGTGAGCTTTTTCAAGAAGTTCTCTAATTTGCATAATTCAACATTATTGTATACTAAATTGATTCTCACCTGTTTATTCCACCATGGTTCCCAGACTTCCACCAGATTCTCTATGTTTCCTTCTTTAATCAAAGATTGAAATTCCTTCTTTTCTCCAGCAGTCAATTTTTCCCACAATGCATCTGTATCTCTATCTGTAAGATCAATAAGATGGTTGGAATGGTCTAGCTGTTTTGATAAATTAAAACAAAATAATGTTCCAAATCTCCTTGCTTCATAACCCTTCTAGCTTTATTCAGATTGCCATCATGTTCTATTTTCATTGCACTTGTACAGTATTTTTTGTTAAGTTTTGGAACCCAAATGACAAAGGGGCAAATCTGGTAATACTTGTATAAATTTCCATACCTTCTCACATTATTTGGTTTGAAAACTACAGTAAAATAGCTTGGAGACCAGGTAGCTTTTTACTGTTACCATGAAAAAGAAAAAAAAACACTCCTTCAAAGAATAAAAACATATTCTAACATTCAGTTATATGAACCATAGATAGGTCTTGAGTGGATCACTGAATAGTTCTCAATATAGTGTTCTCATAATTTGGTCAAAAGTTGAGAATGGAAATCTGTATGTCAAGTATTACAAGATTTTCCTCTCTGTCCGCAGACAGACAGACAGACAGAAAGACAGACAGACAGACAGAGACTGCCAGCCAGAGACAGACAGACAGACAGACAGATAGATAGACAGACGGATATACAGACAGACAGACAGACAAACAGACAAACAAACAAACATGATTACACTACATAATATTTAACATCTCTATTTTTCATACCTAAATCTAACCCAGCTATTCTTTCTTCTATAGATTCTACATGTTCATCATCACTATCGAGATCATTGTGTTCATCTTCAACTCTCTTCAACATCTCTAGCATCTTCCTCTTTTCCTCATCACTGTTGAGATACAAGTACACATCAGTTGTTCACATTGTGTCTTTAGTAGACCTCAAGACTCCCAGTATATGTTTTCATTGCCCAGTTAACAGCCTGATAAGGCTAGTTTTGTGTTATCACTGAGAGCTTCTGCAGTTGCTATACACATGCTAAAACAGGGGCCAGGGCTAGCCTGGGGATAACATAGAGTTGGTTTAGACATAATTCATCCCATTTCTAAGTATCTGTAATAACATTTTACCTCATGCTAGAAGGGTAAAACAAAACAAGAAAAATGCAATGCCCTGAGGACTGTGAGAGAGTCTACTGTATTGTACAACTCATCTAGAAATAAATGAAATAAAATGTTGTAATGATTGTTCTAATCACTAACATATACAGTGTAGTGGGTGACTGTGATTGACTAAAATGTCCTCAATGACTAATATTTTTGTGTTTATGCAAATTACAAAACAAGGAAACATTACTGACCTTCCTCTCTGTTCTTTTAATGCTTCCATAAAACATTCTTTGTAAAACTGCTCAGAACATGATGAGTGTTGCTGAAATAAATTACAAACATAATGAATTAGGACATTACTGCACAGTTAAGTAGAGGTTGGAAACATCAGGCCATATACATGTAAACAAAAGTGTCAATGTCAGATTCATTTTATCTGTAGTTTTCTGGCAAATTTAGTCAGCAGGTTTGTCTATTTCTCTCTAATCCCCTTTAGCAACCTTTAGGTTAGTCTGTAAGGTACACCCTCAAACATCGGCCAACCCCTGACAGATGAGAGGAGGCCGGTGAGGGCGAAACGTCGCAACTTATCTTACAGTCTACCTTTAGGTCACAAGTTTTTCCCGGCTGAATGAAGTAATATATGGGTAGTAATATAATTATCCTATTCAAAGTAATGGCAATTTTCAGAGCGATTGGACTCAAATTTCAAACACATCAGATCCAATGACGTAGACATGTGTTATCATGACAACTGACAGTTTATAAATCCATATTTTTTGTTGACTGGCTCGTTCATAGTATAAATTATTTGAATGCGTTATAAAAACACTTTTGATCTACTATCGTTATTAAATGATCAGTACGTCTTATCTGAAAAACTGTAGTCAGCTTCCATGACCTTTTTGTGACCCTAAAATACATGTAGTACATGTCAGGTGTCATTTTTGAATAAATTTACATCTAACTGTAAACATTCCATCAAGCTGTTGTCTTCCTCACAATTGCCACAATGTCTCTTCCAAGAACGAATAATTCTTGTTTGAATTGAATATTTCTTTGTTTTAATTAATGAGCCATCGGGAATGCCCAGATGTGGATCACACAGCGGTAAAGAAAGTGTCGAATTGAACAAATAAATACAGTACTGCCCTTATTTGACTGCAATATCAAAACTTTAGTAACTTATTCTCAATCTTACCTCACTTTTATAGCAAGCAATGGAACAATACCCAATATTGCACCGTGGACATGTGTACTTTGAGAACTGCTTCAAACACCTGCAATGTAATGTGTTGAAAATTCAATTTAATTAATTAAAAGGTCAAAACAGAGAAGCACCCCATAGACCATAGACCCTTCACACGTATAGCGTCTATGCCTAGACCTGAGGCCACTAGTGGCCTGAGCATAGACATATAGTGTTTAGTCCTTTTGCCTGCTCTCTCTTACCTTGGAGTAATTATACTTTCAGTATATTACTCCAAGCTAGCGAGGTTCTAAAATCAGTTGCCAGAATCTGCCTCAAGTGTCAGCCAGGTCAGAAAATAGGCGCAAAATCTTAACGAGTTTTCAAAGTATCGGCTGCTTAAAGGGTTATCGCACAGTCGAACGTTTTGAAAGTTTGTGTAACTCCGCGTTCAGATCGCTGAACAATTTGAACGTACGGGAAATGTACATGTACACGTGTACGTATTCCTGCTTGCAGACGGTGGTGCACGGGTCTAGATAGCTCTGGATTTATACGCTTCGGGGTTTCGACACGTCTTCTCGGAGTGGGAGAAGACGTGTCGAAACCCCGAAGCGTATAAATCCAGAGCTATCTAGACCCGTGCACCACCGTCTGCAAGCAGGAATACGTACCCTCAACAATTACTAAATAGTCGATTTATTGCTAATATTTAACCACAGGGTGCGTACATTCTTTAGTTACCAGCATTTCTGGTAAGCTCGGGTTTCACGGCTGGCTCTTCGCAGTACGGAGAAGGAATTAATTACTCCGAATGCAAGCAGGAGTCAGGACTAACACATGTACGTAACACCTTCGTATGACAACACGTGGTACCTTGTTTACGATAACGCGTGCCTGAAACCATTACAATGATTTCTTTATCCTCTATCTTTTCAAAGTTAACACATTTCACAAAATATAAAACTTACAATTTGCACGTAACTCTGTCTTGCTCTCCATTATCCGCCAAAAGTAACCCACAGGAGGTGTCACTGTTTTTGTTGTCCGCCATGCTGATGAAGCCGGGTCAAAGGTCAAAGGGAATTCCCGTCCTCGTTCGTCAGGTATTTTTTTTCCTTGGTTCTAGGCGCTGAATTTCCAATGAATAAGTTATGTGGCACCATTCATTCTTGTACAGCACATTGAAGTAAATGAATAACGAACCAGAGTCGTGTCGCTGTCATATCGGTTGGTCAAGGCAGAGTAAGGGACCGGTCAGTGTCCCCAGTGGCGGGGGGGGGTTGTCGGTGGATTTTTCCATCGGATCGGCAAGACAAAAAGTCGCTAACCCTCCCCCTCCATATGTAAAACTGAAATAAGGCTGCCCCCCCCCCCATCACTTAATTCTATAACATGATAACCCCTCCCATAATTATCAAATTCACATGACAGGTATTTTTTTTATCGTGACTCAGTGTGGACTGCTTGACCATCTTGCAAATACTTTATAAGATCCCAGGATAGCACTATCATATGGTTATTGACTACACGGTGGGTGGAGGGTCTATGACTACACACTACAATATATTCTAAATAAAAGGAGTCTAATAACATCTTAACAGTGAAAGGTGTGGGGGAAAGCTTGAGAAGGGGGTATGTACACATCTCATGGGGGGGGGGGTTCGAGGAGGTCTTCCCGGCCCCTAGAAGCCCTGGATGATTTGTACGTCAATTTTAAGACTATTTAGAGACTTTCAGACAATAATTTCCAAGTTTTACAAGACAACAACAACATTTTAAAAGCAACTACATAGGGCTGAAATATGTTTGAAATAAAGTTTAATAGCATCTTGACAGTAAGAGGTAGGGAGAGAGCTTGAGATTGGGATATGTCTGTCTCTTGTGGGGTCCTTGGGGGATCTCTCCTTAGAAGTCCTGGAGGATTTTAATCTTAAAATGTCAATTTTGAGACTATTCAGACACTTTAAGACAATAATTTCTAAGCTTTACAAGACAGCACCATATTCAAGTATCAGAAACTATAGTTTATAATGACATCATTATAGTAAAGGTCAGAACATCCAATGATAGTATCATTGGTAGGGGAGATTTGGAGTTGAGTTTTAAGGTAATTTTAGACTACGAATCCACCCCCACCCCCTCCCCACCCAGCCGAAGAAACTGATCGATCTCTAATGATAAACATGATCCTGATAGTGGTATGTGGTACTTAGTGAGATAAGCTTAATTGTTTGATCGAAAATAAAAACTTGAGAAGTCTCGCAAGAAATAGTGGATGCGGAAACTGTTCTTCCAATCTCTAATGGTTGTACATCTGATGGGAAGAAACCAATAACACAGAGACCATATGGAAAATAACGGAAAACCTGAACAAAAGACACTCACACATGAAAAAAATATATATATAAAAAAAAAAAAAACTACCTACCCCACCTTCTAATATTGAACATAAACGGAACCACACACTTGTTTTTAGTTAGGCTTAATAGAAAATTGTAGCTGAAACTATCTACATTTTACAAATGATTGTTTGGGAGAATGTCATAGTTTAGAGAATAAAATAGTATAAATAGAATACGGTGACATATGCTTTGACCCAATTTATTATCTATAATTTGGCATCCCATTGCTGCCACCGGTTCCACATAACAACCATGCAGTGAATCACTCTGGAATTGTGTTTTAAGCAGAGGAGTGGGTCTCACATGAGTAAAGGGATAACAGAATGGTAAGATATTTGGGTAGATGTGGTGGCATGGAAAGGTTGCCTCTTCCGGGGGAGGGGGGGGGGGTTCTTTGATTCCAACCCAGTATGAATGTTTACAAACTCGTGTGATAGGCTGTATCTATGCAGAGTCGGGTAGGATGGTTGCATTTTATGCAACAGTCCGAAGTTGATTTTAATTTATCTCGGTCCTCCAACTCCGAAAATTACTGAAGGGACCTTAATATTGATTAAAAAATAGCCCGAGACAGGTTACCATTGAACAGCCGTTTCATCCACTTGTAAGATCCGTACTTGCACAGTTATTTTTATTACCCAATCATTCGTTCTGTTAACCATAATGTATACTAATACACATTTCCTTTATTACACTGCAAGACAGGAAATGCACATAAGTGCTGCCATATGTTGTGTAGTTAATATTTAGATGACAGGTATTTATTGCTTATACATCTTAACACAGATTAAAATTATGTCTTATCCAATCACGTAATGCCACATCTAATATATTCATAAGTCAGTGTAGAAGTCCATAAAATATTATCAAGTTCGTCAGTGTATTTACTGCAATCAACTCAACTAATAAGTCCTGACGTTGTTATCTATATACAGATAATACCACAGGAAAAACTAAAGAATGGCTGCTGTCTCTCGTTTTATTGTGATAACGGTGTTTACCTCTATCGTATGGGGATGTATTATCATTTCACCTTGTATATATTTTAGCCACATCGGACAAGGTACGTTATTCTTTGTAATTATGGATTTACATATGAAGGACATTGAATTATCTTATCTCCCCCCCCCCTTTTTTTTTTTACTTTTAATTTTATTAAGTACCTAAAACATTGTCTGGTTCCGATTACCCTCAATGTTAGAATAGGTGGGGTAGATATTTTTTTAAATCATGTGTAAAAGTCTATTTATTTCAGGTATTTATATTTACGTTTTGCATTGTTTTCCATAAGGTCTCTGTGTTATTGATTTCTTGCCATCAGATGTACCGTAATTATAGCTTGGCAGAACAGTTTTATATTGTCTTTTTTTAAATCGATGTCAGTTTCCGCATCCACTATTTCTTGCAAGACTTCACAATTTTATTATTTTTTTCTCGAATACGTAAACAAATTGTAGATTCGGCAGTGAAAAAACTAGGTGTGGTCCGGCAACCGGAACCAAACAATTTTTTTTAGGCGTAATCATAGTTAACAATATGTTACTTCTATGTGTGCAAGAACTAATACTGTTGCTATACATATTTAATACAATTTATTAACAACCATTTGTATAGTAATGCAAACATTCTATCGAAGAATGCCAAAACCCAAACTAAAAATCCCTAGATTTATGTATTTTAAATAATGTAATGTCGGACCATGCCTTCGACTATTAATAAATAATGTTTTTTGTTCAATAACAGGTCGAAATTGCTGTTCTGAGAGGGTAAGCACACGTACAAGAGCTGAACTGAAAGCCAAAATTCTCAGGTTGAATGTGGAGAAGGCGAGGGTTACAACACAAGCTTGTCCAATAGAATCTCCAATACCTAATGCCAATATGCAGACCACCGGCTTTGCGAATCTAGATGAACTGACTAGTATTACTGGAAGTACTGGAAGTGAAATTTCTACCAACATGTTGTCAACTTCAAAACCAGAGGATACTGACTCAACGGAAGTGGCAGAATCTACTGGTGAGTTTGACACTGATGAGATCGAATCTACTGATATAACTGACACTGTTGATGTACATGTATTGGGAATCCACAAGTGAAGTTGTTAGAGCTTCTTCGACTGAATATATTTGAGAAACAAATTCAAATTCAATTTTGACAGAGAAAAAAACAGGTTAGGCCTAATAAAAGAAATTCTGTGGTTCCGATTACGCTCAATTTAAGAATAGTTGGGTAGGTAGATCTGTTCTTTTTTTCTATTTCTTTCTCTCATGTGTGTGTGTGTGTGTGTGTGTGTGTGTGTGTGTGTGTGTGTGTGTGTGTGGTGGGGGGGGGGTCAGGTAGCTCGTTCACATGAATAGTGTGACTACATGGTCCAAAGAAGTGGCATGACTAACCCACCCTCTGAAAAGAAGCGAACCAAGTCAAAAAAAGCTTAAGCGTGGCCAGTCAGATACAAATCCAAGTATAACAGGCACTATATGACGAATGCACCACCATTGTCGCCCGTCCATGGACATACACTGTCTTACAATAAATCCAATATGGTCGATACTACTTTCGGGTTATTTAAAAAAAAAACTAGGCCAGAAGTGGTGTCGGATGATCTGTTTTACAGCAGCTTAATGGTACAGGTTGATGTCAGCGTGACTAGTATTTTGCCACATTGCATGTCTTTTATTTGTGCAAGCAATTTCTTATCAGCCAACCTAGATAACGTACGATTGAGATCGTATTTTGGCGCCATATTGGATTCTTAGAATGCTTTTTGATTTTGATAGCAATTGGACAACAATTTATACGAAGTAGTTTTTTTTAACAGGACTATGTTTTTTTAATAACATGAAAAAATAAAATTTATACTGTAGAGGAGCATTGTACATTGGGAGAACAAAACAGCATACATACCCTAAACAATACAATTACATTACATTTTATGGTTTTCCAAAATATAAGACTGTCATGAGGCCTCTCTGTATTGTCTTGTCCTCTGTTCGTATTATTGCATGCACTGTCTATAAACAGAATGACACACATGGAAGGTGTTACCCTTATGTTCTATTTCTAAAATTCACATAACGATTGTTAAAAGTAGCGCTCAGTACAAACGACAGCATGCGTATGCAAAATGTAATGTCAGCTAGGCAGCCTAGCTAGCGCTGTTTCTATTATCAATTACACAAATAAAAACGGAGTCTTCATAGATGAATGTAAACTCACCCAGTGTTCTAACAAATGGAAATAACAGTATGTTGTCACACAGCGATCGTAACAGATGTGGGGCATGACAATACACTATCGTTAATGTATTAAAAGGAGAGGTTTTCCTACTCAACACTTTAGAAGAAAGACTGCAATCTGTTGTTTACATATGGTGATGTACACCAATGGAGCAAAGGCTATTTGGAAGCAAAACATGTTTTATGTGCCAGTTGCAATTTTTGATAGATAAAGAAGTATTTGTTTATAAAACGGCATTGTTATCAGAACATAGTTGGGTGAAAAGAAATGGCTTGAGTTTGATATCATTTTGAGCTCCTTGTTAATAATTCAATGTACTGATACCCCTGATTCAATTTTGTGCTTCATTAAATTTAAAAAAAAATACGTTTCAATTTTTTTAAATTTGAACAGTTTTCTCCCAGGCAAATTGTGCAGTAGACAATGGTGGCTGTGAACATGTGTGCTCAACGGGTAATACCGGATCAGTTGGTGTCTGTACATGTAATGAAGATTATTGGTTGGATCCAGTCGATAAACAAACTTGCTATCATGCTGGGTGTCACGGTGGGTTTAATATATATATACATACATACACACACACACATACATACATACACACATACATACATACATACATACATACATACATACATACATACATACATACATACATACATACATACACACATGCATACATTTTGTAATTTCGCTAACTTCTCTCTGCAACACTTCCTACAGGGATGCTGACGTACATAATTGTACCCAAGGGTCGTAATTACAGTAAGTCGGTATTGTTTTGTGAAGAAAGAGGAGGCAATCTCGCCAGAGTAAGAAGCGAGGACATACATATGTTCTTGGAAACCTTATTGAAGTTTCATGGGATTGACGGTTAGTACAGTACGTTGCAATCGAGTATACCATGCAAAAACCTTAGATCAGAATATACGGGATCTTAAGCCCAGTCGTGTAGAGATAGGGATCATTTAAGCTTTAAAAGGCTAGTGGTGTCTGTCGCATTAATAGCCATCCCCAATTTCTTATCTCTAAAACACGACCATTCCCATGCTCAATCGTTTAAAAAAAACATGAGTTAGGATGTAGTTAGAATTGAATGGAGTCCAAGTCTTGTACTCGGTAGTAAGGATTCAATAATCCACAACTGCCAACACATAGCTAATTTTAAGGGCACTCACTCCCCCCCCCCTCCCAACTTCATTGCATTTTTCGAAGACGGCGAATTAATTTAATCGGTGTTCTTGGAAATAAAATCTAGGCTATAGATACAGCAGTGCTATGACCAAAATCAACGGCAACCAGTCTCAATGCATGATAGATAGATAGATAGATAGATAGATAGATAGATAGATAGATAGATAGATAGATAGATAGATAGATAGATAGATAGATAGATAGATAGATAGATAGATAGATAGATAGATAGATAAAGTAAAATACGTAAATATAAATTAATCATTTGATATCACAATTAAACATATTTAAACAATTTATACATTATAATATTGAATATATAAATACTGCTGATCAAAATACAAGCTCATCTCTTGACCATTTTTAGTGTATGTTCCTTTTATAATAGTGACAACTACATACAGCAGTTGTCACCTCACTATATAGCGTTCAACAGGTCGTTGATACGTTTGCGTAATCATGAGATAATTTTTAAAACAAAACATGATAGGGTCGATATCTATCCAACTGGGTCTGTCCGAAAACTGAGAATGTGTACAAAATGATTGGGTGTGTGTCATCTACATTATCTAAACCACCACATGGGGTGGGGGTTGTTCTGCTGTTTCTATCGCCTTGATTTCCAGGTCTTCCATGTAGGTTTTGCATGTGATAGGAGAGATGTGTAATCCCAAAGCCGCTCCATGGAAATTTCTATAGAATTGACCATTATACATAAAATGTGTACAGTCAAGACAACAGGTCAGAAGTCCAACGACAACTTCTGGTTACATTGATATTCTCTCCCAAAGGGTAGGGTCTGTTTCCACGTCGTGTTGAATTACCGCTGTGCCCTTGTTTACAGGAACACTAGAGAAAACTGTGGAAATGTTTCATCCCCATTGATGAGCCAGTTTTTCATGATGTCAGCAAACTGTTTGGGGGTCTTTACATTGTGACCATTCTCGCCTTTCCCTCAAGATATTATTTCAGCAAGGTGTTTAGCAAAGGCATATGTGATAGAATCAATGCTGCTTACTATGGGTCTCAGTGGAGACCCTGTTTATGTATTTGGGGGATATTCTGGCTTGGTCACATTACTCAAAGCTGGAATCATGTGACAAAAGAATTGAATGACCATCAGATTGGTGAACAAGTCCACAAGTGTGGACGAAGGCTTTCAGTTTTGCTTTCACTAATTATCAAATATGTGCAGTGTTTATAAAGGTTGAGTTCTATTTTGATAACGAAGCCTAGACAGATGAGCTTGCAACAATATGTTCGGACTAAAATCTAATTACTTAATTACTTATCAATTTTAAATTTCAATAGATGGTACAAGAATCGATGGCAACGACTTGGCAAATGAAGGTCAATGGGTGTACAGTGATGGTAGCAGAATGGAACACAGTTACTGGAGACCTGGTGAACCTAGCGGGGAAGATTGCATCGTGATGAAGTAAGCATTGAAAACCTCATTAACAAAAATGCTGTATTGATTATGGCTAGGCCCACGTATCATCTCTCTCGTCAAACACATTAATCAGATATAGTAGTATTTTCAAAATTATTCATATCCTTCATAGATTAGCTAATTGGCCACTTTTGCCAACTCAACTGCTTGCTTTTACTCCAAGTAGGCCATGAGAAATGATACCAGTACTGTAAAGAATCCACTATCTCTCTCTCTCTCTCTCTCTCTCTGTCTCTCTCTCTCTCTCTCTCTCTCTCTCTCTCTCTCTCTCTCTCTCTCCATCCCTCTCCATCCCTCCCCTCTCTCTGTCTCTGTCTCTGTCTCTCCCTCCCCCCTCTCTCTCCACCCCACCCCACCCCACCCCGAAAGAAAGCGTCATTTCAGGAGTATTCTACTGAGTTGTTGTTTTATATTAACATATAGGCCAGACTTCTTTTATCAGTGGAATGACGAGCTATGTGAACTGACATATCCTCGGATAATATGCCAGATATGTAAGTAATTTGTATAATACTGTACTCAATGGCTAGTTTACATTATGTTTCTGAATGTACTTTGAATCATGAATGACGTAATTATTGTTCCACCGTGTATTAAAATACTGCACAAATTATTAGCCCATGGTAATGGTGAACTATAATATGTCTGGGTAATAGATTTTACAGTTTGGAGTGGTCATATGGATGAGGATTGAGATTATTTTTTTTTTATTTATAAAACATTTTTATCATGGCTCAAGTCTGGGTGTGTAACTCAATACATTGCAAAAAGGTAAACAATAAAAAGGTGTAAAATCTTTGTTATTGCACGCACAATAACAAAATCTTTACAAATTTATTAATCTTTTGCAATGTATTGAGTTACACACAATGACTTGCCATATGATGTTTGACATTAATTTTTCTAGTAGGAAGCCATTATAATTTTTTTTATAAATCAAGATTCCCAAATAAATACCCAATCTTCATCCATATGGTCACTTTAATGATAATAGACAATTTGACCTTAACACAAGATGTTCTCTATATTTCTTTGCAGCTGAATGCTAAGTACAGTTACAACATGCTGACAGGTTGAACAGGATAAAGGATTCTCACATTCCAGCAAGCTGAGAGTGTAGGAAAGCTAGTGTGAGGTCCATTTGATCTCACGCTGTGTAATATGTTTAAAAGTAAACCATCGTGTGACTCGAGCTCCGGTAACACTGGAATTTTTGGTCATACATTTTTGGTCTCTCTGTCAATATATATATATATATATATATATATATATATATATATATATATATATATATATATATATATATATATATATATATATATATATATATATATATATATATATTAAAACATGATATCTATTTAGATTTGTTGTTGGTAAACATGTTAACCATCACAGTTTGATAAAAGAATATATTTAAAAAAAATCAGAGGAGAGCATATTTTCTAGTAAATTAATATTTATAACTGTATGTTATACTGATGTGAGTCTTTGGAAATAAAGACAATGTTGATCTCAATCATTATGTCTGGAATTAGTTGTTATGAATGTGGATCAAAAGATCTATGTTTTTACAGAGAAACACAAAATACACAGAGTTAAGACGTCCTTGGTGTTTTTATTTTTAATCAGTAATAACCTGGTTTTAACCTGTTTTCCTAAAAGGACACGAGAAAAAGAATCCCACACACCAATGGGCAATGATGGAATGGAATATCTCACACTCATTGGGCAATTTCTGTAACTCGTTTAAAGATATTCCACCTCAGCCCACTGGTGTGCGGGATTCTATTCATTACAAAGGGGTTTTGATGAAGGCAGACAATGGTAAACAAAATTATATAAAATTGACTTATGTTCATAAGGGAATAGTGACGAGAGTGCATTTTATGATCTTTTTTCTCAGATTAGCGTTTTTGTAGTTCGGCCCTTGTGACCCCCACCTCTTGAAGGTACTAAATTGTGCACAATTTTCCTTCAGAGTGGACATCAGGATTTACTTCTCTAAACACGTCATATGTCAATACAACGTCTATCAGAGCACGTTGTGGACTCTGGATCGGACTGGACAGTAAATGAACACTGTGAGGGATTATATAAGCCTTTTTAAGGAAATACTTGAAAAACAGCCAAATGAAAATGACGTGTTTGTTTTTGTTGATGGGGGGGGGGGGGTTAAACTAGATTTTATTCCAACATCAATGTTTTAATATTTACGATATTGAAGTTTTGATGTCTGTCTGTCTGTCTGTCTGTCTGTCTGTCTGTCTGTCTGTAGGTGGGTGGGTGGGTATGTATGTATGTATGTATGTATGTCATAAACATTACTTTCAGGGTTTCATAGATGACAATGTAAATTTTTAGTATGGTCGTATTTTTTCTGTCACTTGCTGTCTGTATTTTGTCTGTTGGACGTTTTGTGCCGTTATTGCATTTTTTTTGCAATTTGTATGTAGTCTCCTTTTCTGCCATTGTATTTTAATTTGTTCTTTTTTGTTCTCGACCCTCATGAAAAAAGGCTGTTACCTATGAGGCTATCGAGTTTAAATAAAGTTTATTATTATTATTATTATTATTATTATTATTATGTATGTATGTATGTATGTATGTATGTGTGTATGTATGTATGTGTGTATGTATGTATGTATGTATGTATGTCAGTGTGTCTGTGTCTGTGACATCATTTTCTTATACACGGTAGGGTCAATTATAATGAAATTTGGTAATATAATGTTAGGGGTAATGACTAGAAGTGATTGTTTGTTTGAGCGAGATCTGTTGTTGTTAATTTGGTCATTTGGAATCGACTAATTAAGCATTATCTTATATACAGATTGCACAACCCGGCCATTGTGAATATTTACAAATTCCTGTGATATGCTATATCTATACATATGTGCAAAAGACCGGACTTCATTTTTCTCGGTCCTCCAGCCTTGAAAATTACTGAATAAAATTAAGACATAATATTGATTAATAAATTATCCGAAGCAGGCTACCATTCAACCACCGTTTCATCGACTTCTAAGATCCGTAATTGCACAGTTATTTCTAGTACTTAACCATTTTTTCTGTTAAACCATAATGTATTATAATACATATTTCCCTTATTATACTGTAAGGCAGGAAATGTACAGAAAGAGCTGATATTTGTTGTACTATATAGATGAAAGGTATTTATTGCTTATACATCTGCACATAAATTAAAAAGTAAGTCTTATCCAATCAAATAATGCCACATTTAATACATTCATACGTCATAAAATGAGTATAAGAGCATAAGACCATAAAATATTAGTGCGTCAATGTGTTTTCTGCAATCAACTTAATTTGGTACTTACGTTATTCCAGAAAGTATTACATGCGCATCGTGTGTACAGATATTGCCACAGTGAAAACTAAAGAATGGCTATTGTCTCTCATTCTATTGTGATACCGCTACTGGCGTTTATATCCATCGTATGGGGATGTATTGTCATGTTGCCTTTTATATATTTTAGCCATATTGGACATGGTAAGTCATTTTCTTAACTATGGATTTGCATATGAAGGACATTGAATTATCATTGCCTTTGTTTACAATATTAAGGCCTAAAACCCTGTCTGGTTCCGATTACGCGCTATGTTAGAATAGGTGGGGGTAGGTAGATTTAAAAAAGAATATCATGTGTAAGAGTGTATATATTTCAGGTATTTATGTTTTCCGTTGTTTTTCATATGTTATCTGTATTATTGGTTTCTTCTCATCAGATGTACAGCCATTACAAATTAGAAGAACAGTTTTATATTGTTTCAAGCGAGACTTCGCTATTGTTTTTAGTTTTTTACGAATACGTTTAGGGGTGGCAGTGGAAAACTAGGTGTGGTCGGGTTACCGGAAACAAATGTTTTAAGCCTATTCATAATTATTCATAATAAACAAAGTAAGGTATATTTCTATGTGTGCAAGAACACATACTGTTACCATACATACATACATACATACATACATACGTACGTACGTACGTACATACATACACACATACATACATACATACATACATACACACACACACACACACACATACATACATACATACATACATACATACATACATACATACACACATACATACATACATACATATATACATACATACATACATACATACATTAAGGTATATTTCCATGTGTGCAAGAACACATACTGTTACCATACATACATACATACATACATACATACATACATACATACATACATACATACATACATACAGACAGACAGACAGACAGACAGACAGACAGACAGACAGACAGACAGACAGACAGACAGACAGACAGACAGACAGACAGACAGACAGACAGACATCAAAACTTCAATATCGTAAATATTAAAACATTGATGTCGGAATAAAATCTAGGTACATACAGAAAGTAAGGTATCTTTCTATGATAATTCCAGCTTTTAAGTGAAGTACTATGTCTAAACTCATAATGACGTGTAGTGGAAGTTAATTGTCACAAATGCTCAATCCATCAATACACATCCACCCATGCATATACCGTTGATTGGATATTTAATGTGGCTGGGGCAAGGTTAGAATGTATTCTCGTGGAGGATATTTTTACCACACAATTTAGTAACTACCATTGCATAGTAATGCAAACATCCTACCTAAGATTGCCAAAACCCAAGCTAAATACGTTTATTCGAATGTAATCCCAAGGTTTATGTATATTCTAAATTATATGTAATTTTAGACCGTGTCTTCGACTATTAATACAATGTTTTTGTTCAATATATAACAGGTCAATGTTGCTGTTGTGAGGGGGTAAACATGATAGCTGAATTGAAAGCAAGGATTAGGTTAAATGCAGAGAAGGCGGCGGTTACAACACAAGCTTGGCCATCAGTCAATATGCAGACCCACAGCTTTGTGTATCGAGCGGAGCCGACTGCTATATATACTGGAAGTGAAATTTCCACCAACATGTTGTCAACTTCAAGACCACAGGATACTGACTCAACGGAAGTGGCAGAATCTACTGGTGAGTTTGACACTGATGAGATCGAATCTACTGATATAACTGTCACTATCGATGTACATGTATTGGAATCCACAAGTGAAGACGTTCGGGATTTTTCGACTGAGTAAATTTTCCATTTGTGACAACTCGAAACTTTGCCATTTGAACGTTGTTCTGGGTCACATTTAAATACTGAACTAAAAATATGTAAGGTCACGTACCTTCCTGTTTTCAATGAAACCAAAAATGTTTTTATTGAATAATTTTCACATGAACATAAACTGTCTTACAATAAATCTAATATGGTCGATACTACTCTCGGGTTATTAAAAAAATTGCTAGGCCAGAAGTGGTGACAGTTGATCTGTTTTAAGCAGCTAATGGTACAGGTTGATGTCATCGTCACTTATTAAAAGGAGAGACTTTCCTACTCAATATTGTATAAGAAATACTGCAATCTGTTGTGTACAAATGGTACATGCATGCCAACAATAGACAATTGATCAATAAATTAAAGGATGTATGCCATACGGGGCCATGGGGAATCACGTTAAAGTGGTAGAATATAGTTAAAATGTTTGATTATATATATATATATATATATATATATATATATATATATATATATATATATATATATATATATATATATATATATATATATATATATATAGTTTTGGTAGTACTGGAACTCTTTCTTGGGTGTAACTCGGAGCTTCACGCATTGCGCGATCATCAGACAACTGCTAATGTATTAATAGCGAGTTACAACCAAGAAAGAGTTCCAGTACTACCAAAACTATTGCGCTCTGCCACTGCGGTATAGAGCACTGTCTTAGCAGATTGATACTCACCGAGAATATAATACACACACACACACACACACACACACACACACACACACACACACACACACACACACACACACACACACATATATATATATATATATATATATATATATATATATATATATATAAAATATTATATTACATTATATAACAGTACACATATGAAAATAAAAAGAACATATGTTGATTGATTATACTCCATTATACTCCGTCGAAATCGATGCAACTATACCAAATGACAGCTGATAAGATAATGACAAACAATCCATTTGGAAGGAAAATATGTTTTATGATACACCTATGTCTGGATCTACTTTAAACGAAGGTATATGTGCAATAGACAACGGTGGCTGTGAACAGGTGTGCTCAACGGGTAATTCCGGATCAGTTAGTGTCTGTTCATGTAATGAACATTATTGGCTGGATCCAATCGATATACAGACTTGCTATCCTTCTGGGTGTCTCGATGGGTTTGATAGTTGTCATATATTCTGTCTGTCTATTGTCTGTCTGTCTGTCTGTCTGTCTGTCTGTCTGTCTGTCTGTCTGTCTGTCTGTCTGTCTGTTTGTTTGTCTGTCTGTTTGTCTGTCTGTCTATCTGTATGTATGTATATATGTATGTATGTATGTATGTATGTATGTATGTATGTATGTATGTATGTATGTATGTGTGTGTGTGCGTGCGTGCGTATGTATGTATGTATGTATGTATGTATGTATGTATGTATGTATGTATGTATGTATGTATGTTTCTGTCTGTCTGTCACTATATTTGTCCGTCAACCCATCCATCCATCCATCCATCCATCCATTACTGTTATGTTCTATACAGTTATAAATGTTACATTTGGACATATGCGTAGGTGGACATATCCCATTAATAATAACAATACATGCACATACATACATACCTACCTACATACATACATACCTACCTACCTACCTACCTACCTACCTACCTACCTGCCTGCCTATTTACCTACATACCTACCTACCTACCTACATACATACATACATACATATATACATACATACATACATACATACATACATACATACATACATACATACATGTACATACGTACGTACGTACGTACATAAATACATACATACATACATACATACATACATACATACATACGCACTCACGCACGTACGCGCGCACACACACATACAAAAATACATACATACATACATACATACATACATACATACATGCACACATACATGCACGCACGCACGCACGCACGCACACACACATACATACATACATACATACATACATACATACATACATGCATGCATGCATGCATGCATGCATGCATGCATGCATGCATGCATACATACATACATACATACATACATACATACATACATACATACATACATATATACATACCTACCTACCTACCTGCCTGCCTGCCTACCTACCTACCTACCTACCTACATACATACATACATACAAAATGTACATACATACATACATACATACATACATACATACATACAGATGTACTTTTATATGTTTGATAATTATAAAATATAACACTTCCTACAGGGATGCTGACGTACATAATTGTACCTAAGCGTCGTAGTTACTGGCAGTCATTAATGTTTTGTCAAGCGATAGGAGGCATGCTCGCTAGAGTAAGCAGCGAAACGTTGTTGAACAGGTTCAGACTATCTACTTTGAATATTAAAGTGAAAGCTATTAGTACATGTGCTACTATTCAGGTCAGAGAATTGAAAGGTAAACACGTATACGATTTGGGTCAGTTAACACAAAAGGTATACATAAACGAGAATAGAGTGATGACCTCTTCGCAAAAAAAAGCGTTCAGAATGTGGTCAAGCGACGGAGGGAAGAAGCGTTATACGCACCAGACAATTCGTAACTAGCAGAGACCAACTTCTGTGGTATATACATGTACATATGCTAACCCTTATCAAGGTAGGACTTCGGATCTACTAACTTAGTTTTAGAAACTTTCTGTCGCAAAGTTTTCCACTCCTTTTCAAACAGCTGGACATGGTTATTTCATGGAAGTATTACCATCGGTGAAACTAGTATTAGTACTTCAATGGTAATATGTATCTAAGTGAATAATAACTACACTATCGCTGCTCATTGTATCCGAACACACTGTCACACTGCCTACAGACATTTGTTGTGTACCTGCAGACATACACAACCTTCAGAACTGCTATCAGCACTTGGGCTTCTTTGTGTATCATTCCACCCGTGACCCTAACCACAGATAATTACTTATCTGTGCCCTAACATACGTACGCGACAACGTGAGTCGTTTTGTCCGTCAACAAGACAGAGTCGTTGACTATCGACAAAGGTGGTGGGTATGTTTTTGGAAAGAACAGTGTCTGCGACTTCATGTGCTGCGTAGCTTATACGTGTCTTGCATTACGATGAGATATACTTACAATAGTATTCCAACTACATGTTTATATGTATATGTTGACTTATGATATTTATCAACTGGTAGAGTACTCGTTGGGTAGACGTTCAGGCTTTCTTCCGATACGATAATCGAACAAAGTGCGTTGCGCGAACGAAGTGCGCTGTGAGGGCAAGTGTTCCACCCCAGAAAGCGACCTTCGGTCGCTTGTCGTATTGTATCGAAATAATTAACACACGAGATCAAGCAGCTAGGTTATGAATGACTTAGCCGGTTTTCTGCGCGAACAATATTACCACCTTGCGGGCAATTGCAAAAAGTCAAATCTAATCTAATATGTACCTGTATGTAGAGATTTGAAAGGGTGGGGGCTGGCGGGCGAGTGGGTGGTTAGGTGAGGCAAGCACTACGCGATACCAACATTCGAACAGACATTCATTACATGCATTTCGTTGCAGTGTTGACATGAATTTAGGGATGTTACCTAAAACACTCTGAGAAATGGCGACACACTTTCCAGAGAGCAAACCCACGGCGAGTGATGACGCAGAAATTTCCGTAAGTCTAAAGTTGGTTGTTTTATTACACTGCATACACATTGAGTCGTGGCGGACAGTAATCCCCGATTAGCAGCATTTACTCTCTTCATTTACACGTCATGCATCCTAGCTACATATACTAGTATAAATATTAGAAGGGTGGACATCGGGGACATCTTCTTTCATTAACCTTTCAAATTTGAACAAAACATACACATTTGCTCGACAAAAACATACCTGCATGAAGACTAGGTGCCAAATTAAGTTATACACTATCACTGGGGCAAAAAATGACCTTTACAACTAGCGAGTGCTGTATAAAATCCTCTGTTCACTGCTGATTGGCTGAGAATGAGGCGGTGGCTAATGACGTCAGACGACCGCTGCATTTCAAAACCAGAAGCACATCCCTCACTAAACCCTGAACCATGGATTGCCAAACGTTCTCGACTGCTTCCTGGTGAGTCTACATGTACGATTTCCAATACAACTGGATTTTCATTGTGTCAAACTGTCAACCTAATACTGGAATTGATTTCACCTTTAGTGGCCCATATTTAATTAGTGATTGTTTCCAGGAGCTTTCTTTACATAGGCGTAGTTTCGAACAGCCAATTGGCAACGAGCTGATTATTCAAAACAGCAAGACGTACAAAGGAGTTTATACAGGATCGTGACTCGATGTCCTCATTTCTCTTTTCTCCTTACAGGTTGGAATATATAGTCAAAAGGTTGTTATATTTAGTATGTAGACCTGGGAAACAACAATCTATGCAATATTACACTAACTTCGTTCTTGACCACTGAAAATTAAAATGAAAATATGCTAGCCTTCAAAACACCTCTAACGTACACTATGAAATTAGATGTGCCATCGATTGCTAGACTTTGTGGTTTGGGATGATCACTGCGAAGATAAAAGCATGTTTTGGTGACTGCATCACACAGTTCGGTTTGCTATCAGTTGAGTTCGCTAGCCCGCAGGCTATGCAAATTAGTGACTGGGACCAGAATGTGATGTCGTTCCGTGGTGCACGCACGTAATTTCAACTGCAACTCTGCAGTTTATCGATATTGTAACCTCCCGTTTTGGAGTGGTGCCTAACTGGTAACAGCTTAGGATACTGTGGTACACTACACACTAATATTGACATAATGAGAAAGTTTTGGACGGTGTCATCTCCTGGGCCAGCCCTCTCTCCGTAGGTGTTCGAAACCAGTACGTTGTTTTGAAAAAAAATGACCACTACACAATTACAACCAGGTTCCAAAAGGCGTGTCGACCCTCGTAACATATACATCCAGAGCTATTCTTTAAGCAACTACGCACACATTAATTGGTTATCAATAAACTCGTCCAAATCATACATATATATATTCATAAGCTTATTTAGAGTCTCTCCAACGGTGTCAAATATATATGATAATTACATGTAAATTTGTAATGGTATTCCAAACACATATGATGCCCAAACGTAGTCATTAATTAATTAATTAATTAATTAATTAATTAATTATAAATAAATAATTAATTAATTAATTATAAATTAATTAATTAATTAATTAATTAATTAATCAAATAATTATAAATTAATTAATTAATTAATTAATTAATTAATCAAATAACTAATTAATTAATTCCTTTATTCGTTTATTTGTTCGTTCGTTCGTTCGTTCGTTCGTTCATTCATTCATTCATACATACACATGCCAACAATATTATATCAAAGTTTGTTTATTTACGACTCCAAGTTACATAGTGAGTGACAACAATTTCCCCAAGTGTTACAATTATTCAAAACATTAGCCCATTTCAATACTCAATTTAACAACACGAGATCAGAAGGTCATCTCTGAACCTCGAACAAATTGACATGTTATGACCTCCCGGAAAGTCATCACGCGAAGTTAATTGCATGCTTGTCTAGTCTGAGCTTATACGAGCACTTTCGTTTATTTTACCTACAATTCATAACAGAAAATTCAACAAGCGACGTTTGTTGCATATAACATTAATTACCGTCAACGAGTAACAAGCTTAAGTGAAAAAGTGGAACAGTCACGAAGTGAGGGGTAGTTTACAAAGAATAATGTACATGGATGAACCAAAGTGCATTCCCGGACCTTCGCCTTTTGTCGAATTAATGACCCGCAGTGCCATAAACGCTCATTGCAGAAGTAATAAAGATTCTATTCTATTCCAAAGTACCTCATTAGCATATACATTATGACCATGCCCTGGGGAACTCTGCAAACAGCTACATTTCTTTAAGTTGTTGACACAAGGTTTGTGTGAACACACGAAACACAACACTCGCGTATATGTGGATCCTGGTTTTCTTTTCGGTTTCTCTGTAAATTTCTATCATTGGGTGGACCATTGTTTAACTGTATATTCAAGTATGAATGTGCGTTATTACTTTCAAAATAACGTCTCTGTTTCTACCAAACGTTAACTCTATCTAGATCTGTCTGCCTACCCATACACCAGTCAATATGCATGTATTCGTTTCCTTCTCTGTCACTTTGTGCGTCTGTATGTATGTATGTATGTATGTATGTATGTATGTATGTATGTATGTATGTATGTATGTATGTATGTATGTTCGTGCACGCATGTCTGTCTCTGTCTGGCCGTCCCTCTGTCTTTGTCCCTGTTTGTTTGTCCGTGTCTCCTTCATGTCCGTCTGTCCGTCCGTCTGTCTGTCTGTCCGTCCGTCCGTCCGTCCGTCCGTCCGTCCGTCCGTCCGTCTGTCTGTCTGTCTGTCTGTCTGTCTGTCTGTCTGTCTGTCTGTCTGTCTGCCCGTCCGTTCGTCCGTCTGTCTGTCTGGCTGTCTGTCTGTCTGGCTGTCTCTTTCTTTCTTTCTTTCACCCTCTCTTGTCCCTACTCCTTAAAGATTTAAGAAAGCTAAAAAAAATGTTGCATTATTTTGTTTCTCAACCACCCATATCCACTGCCAGGAGTTGCGTCTAGACTTCTATACAGCACTTCTACATGATCTTGTACATCCGCTTGGTAACCAAGACAACGATGCTGAAGTCGGCGTAGCTGAAATTACCAACCATGTTCGGGAAGTAAGTTTGTCTTTAACATTTACATAAATTGACCATTGAACATATCGACAGAGTGGACAGGGAGCTACTTTTACCGATTTTATCTCCTTTACTCATGTAGTAATATACATTGTAACAATGACGTATATGTAGGCCTATAAATATTGCCATGTATAATATATTTATGTCAACACTAGCTTTTGCATATATGAATTGTATGTATAGTCTGCTGTGTGATCGGTGGACAGGTGTGAAATACTGCTAGCACGGTTGTAACCTCTGACCTTCGGAAGATTGGGTTAGACTGCAGTGTTTTACTGCGAAGGATAGGCATGGTTTGGTAACTACACCCACGATGGACAGTCGTAAAATCAGAACATCTTTCAAACAGTGTGTGTGTGTGTGTGTGTGTGTGTGTGTGTGTGTGTGTGTGTGTGTGTGTGTGTGTGTGTGTGTTTACTACTTTAGTGAAATGGTCCATAAATCATAGACAATGGAGAATGAAGAAATTACCCACTCTCTATGCAACAAAGTACTGGCTGTTTTACCTTGCTTGAATAAGGTTCAAAGACTTGTGGGGGTGGGGGCGCAATACTAATCCAACCTCGAACGCAGGTGAAGACATTGTAACCAAGATTATTCCATACTGGCATACATATCGTCATTATAATGAGTTTACCATCACTTATCATACACGCCAAGACTTTGCATAAAGTCTAAATAGTGATTTCCGTGCTTTTAATTAAAATAATACCAAGGTTTTTTTACTGTGTGTGATAAAGAAGGACAGGACACGAGTATTATAATTATCCGAAATGGGTGGCACTACCATCCACACTGAGTATGTAGGCATCAAAACAACATGTCTTGATTAAGACTGATATACTATTTAGTTTGCCTAATTTGTTGTTTAAATGTCTCTGTACACACGCCAATAGTATGAATTGATGGGCAAATCATGATGGAAAGCAAAGCGAGAAACATTATCAATTCTAAATGTTTGTTACGAAACTTTTCACGGAGGGTGTATGGAGTGAGTGGAGCAATGGTGATAAAATGGCGTTCACAATGACCACAGTGTTTGAAATACTCCTGGCCACTCTGTTGCAGTCATACAGTGTCGGTCTATTTATAGAAAGATGTATAAAGAGTTCGACTGTGTTCATGACCTCGCTGACATTCGACTAATTTCTGTTCACTGCTAACTAAACCGAATTGAAAAGGGCTAAAGTATCTTACATGTTGTAAAGTTTTTTTCAGAATCGGGAGTGTTTGCGCTGTTCATATTTGAAATATCACATATGAATCAGAAAAAAACATTGTCTAGTCGTTTACTCTTCACTTTTTAACGAAGTTTACGGTAAAATGAAACTTTAATATCACTTTGCCAATTTTTATCGCGATGGCGCCCTTTAGGTGAATCTTCTTAGCTCTTTCGTTATAACCATATGCAAACTCGGGGAAATCCCCTCATTCGCATGTTCCGAATGCGCATGCGTATAACGATTGTGTTTCTGATCATAAACCTTCTAATTATTCAAAGGTTAAAGAAGCATTATTTTCATTTATTTATTTATTTTTATTTTTGTTTTATGTTTGTTTTATTTTTATTTATTTATTTATTTATTTTTTTTTTTTTTTTGGGGGGGTGGCGTAATTGTTGCTACATATTTCAAAGGTACTCGTAGTATTTTATTTACAGAAGCACGCGTAATCATGACTTACAGCTGACTGACCTCAAACCTGATATATAGATATAACTTATAAATGATCCGATGACGTAATTTATTCTACGTATGAAAAATTGTTGAGGAAATCCCTACTAAGCAATTAACTGTTCTAACAATGCCAAACGATACGTACAATGTCATAGAAGGCACACACGAACATTAACATAATTTAATCAAAAACATTTTTGATATAGGAATATAAAAATTGTTTTATTTTTCCTTGTTCATATTTTTGTGACGCCACATAAGCTTATCTCTCAAGTTCATGACGACTAAGAATTTTTGTCACAAGCAAAATCCTTGATGAAATATTGACAGGGCAACTTCGAATTCATGTTCAAAGAATTTTTTTTTTTATCTTCACAGGTATTTCATGTTGACTTGCCTACGCATGAACAGTGTTTAGGCGAAGCAATGGTAAACAAGGTAAGATCTCTATTAAGCGCTTTGCCAATTTCTATCGCGAGGTGGCGCCCTTTACATCTAGCCGACTATGAGTTTTAACATATGCAAATCAAGGGAAACCCCCTCGTTGTACACTTGTTATCATTTTTACATTCCCAACATCGGTCCAAAACGAGGCTAGACGCGAAACAACAGGTTTAACATGCAAGTGTCATATTTGCAGGCAACCAATTGCAAAGCGGACATCGTGAGAGTAAATGTTAATGCCACAGCAAATCTGTCATCGTGATTCCAACACATACTTTCCTCGTTTGGGAAATGAATTTGACGTGTCTAATTTTTTTAATTTTTTTTAATTTATTTATTTATTTATTTATTTATTTATTTTATTTATTTATTTTTTTTGGGGGGGAGTTAAAATTTCTGTCTTTGCACCTTAATGTTAAACCCGACATCTACAGGTTCTGGAATTACCCCTCTCCAAAACAAATCTTACAAATGGAGAGGTTTTTTGCTGAAAATATCGTTTCCATTTGGATGTAGGTTTTACTAGCATTGAGCGATTATATGAAACACTTAGTGGCGACCTTCATTAGTTTGTATCACTACGTATAACCAACCAACTATCATGTAAATGTGTTCCATTGTTTTATGGTATTAATGGACAGACAGACAGACAGACAGACAGACAGACAGACAGACAGACAGACAGACATGCAGGCAGGCAGGCAGGCAGGCAGGCAGGCAGACAAAATACAATTAAAAGTTTTGTTTTCTGTTTATAGTCAGAGAATGTAGTACTAAAGCTAACTGTAATGGAGGCAAAAGACATCAAGGCAATGGATGCAAATGGTGAGTGTCCCTGTTTCTTTTATGGAAAAAAGTAAAACGCTTTATATGCATATTTATTTCTATTTTTTGATTGGGAATTGATTTTGTTAATTGTTGTGTCAACTCCAGCCTCTCTTCTCCTCTCTGTGTGGCTAACTGTCTCTGGCTTTCCCAGTCTCGTTCTCTCTCTGTCTCTGTAACTCTTCATGTATCTATCTGTCTGTCTGTCACTGGTGCTCCCAGTCTCTGTCTCTGCCTCACACTCAGTCTGTCTGTCTCTGTCTCTCCTCTCTATGACTGCCTTTCTCCGTCTCAATAGCGGCCTCTGTCTCTGTCTGTCTGTCTGTCTGATCGACTGTCTTTAAATTTCTGTGTCTGTCTCATCTCTATCTGAAGCACTGTCTTCCGTCTCTATCTCTCTCATCTCTCTCTCTCTCTCTCTCTCTCTCTCTCTCTCTCTCTCTCTCTCTCTCTCTCTCTCTCTCTCTCTCTCTCTCTCTCTCTCTCTCTCTCTCTCTCTCTCATATTGTAATCCTACAATAACTTTCATTTCGTTAGGTCTTAGTGATCCATATTGCATGTTAAGTTTGGTGTACCCATCCAAGTTAAGTTCGGGAACTCCTCCTAAACAGTCACATCATCTCAGACGAAGTTTCAGGCACAAGATGAGAAAGTACGGCTCTTTTGACATCTGTGAACCTGTCAAGACTAAAATAAAATGGGAAACTTTAAAACCAAAATGGGACGAAGAATTTGTATTGTAAGTATCTATTCATTATTGAAAGTGGCCATATGGATCGATGAAAAATGGGTATTTATTTTGTATTATTTTTTAATTCTTAAGGCAAATCTATTATGTTTTTATACTTGAAAAAAACAACATGTTGTTGTTGTTGTTGTTGTTGTTGTTGTTGTTTGTAATTCCATTGCAAAAAATTAAAATTTTGTAAAATATGTTGCTATTGTATATACAACAACAAACTCTTGACACTTTTTATCTTTTTGTAATTTATAGAGTTACAAACACGAACTTGGTCAATGCTCTTTCTCATTGTTTTTTTTTCAAGTAGGAAACATGATAGTTGAGTTTTCTGAAGAATTAAAAATACAAAATAAATAAGAATTGGTTATCCTTATCCACTTTAAAATACACAACATTTTCTCTGTATATTCTATGAAAGAGAGTTTAAAAGCCTGTAACCAATATGAGAGAAAGTGATAATCCTAATCAAGGAGCGAAATGTATCTACATCAACCACCTAGTAATACTGTTTATTATGGTGGTAGGGCATTCTAAATTTGTACCCACCACACTTGTGGAATGCTCTGCCATCGTATCTGCAGAGTGTCACTACATTTCAGTCATTTAAATCTGGTCTTGGGACCTACCTGTACACCAAGACGTCTGTTTGATTCTGTTTTGTACATGGACTGCACTCGAGATTTTGTGCTTTGTAAAGCACGTTGAGATATTGTATGATAATTTATGGAATGCGCTCTATGAGAATAATAGATTAGATTAGATTAGATTAGGTTAGGTTAGGTTAGGTTAGGTTAGGTTAGGTTAGATTAGGTTAGAATAGGTTAAATTATATAACAAATTTATTTTCGACCAGAAACCAACGTACACTATTTTTGTAATTATACTATTAATGTTATTAAAAATTACGATTTATTTCTATTTTACAATCATAATCAACTGTTCATATTCTTATCCAAGTAAATGGTCAATAACAATCTTATTATTTTCTACTTCTATTTTTTCTTCCCTCCAGAGATGTGTCAAATATTGATATAGAGGAACTACATCTGTATATGTGGGACTATGACGAAGAAAGTTCAGTAATCGACGGTATCCGACAGTTTGACAGAGAACATCGCCTTGCTGGTCTGAGAAAGTAAATTTATATATATTTTCTTTCAATTGGCCATATGGATGAGGATTGTTGACTTATTTTGGATTTTTTAATTTATAAAACAATTTTATAAATTAATATGCCAAGCCTTTGTGTGTAACTCAATAAACTGCAAAAGATTAATAAAATGTTTGAAATATTTGTTATTGTATGTAGAATTACAAACTTATTACACATGTTTTAGCTTTTTGCAATGTGTATTGAGTTACAAACACAGACTTTGTCAATGTTGTTTCACATTGATTTGTCAAAAATCACAAATAAATACCCAATTCTCATCCATGTGATATGATCAACTTTGATTGCCAATTATTTTGATGCATTTTAGGACATCTGAAAACTATCGTTGTGAACCTTATAGTTCATTCATAGATACATACTAAGGCCTACTCAGCATATAAATATATAGGCGGGTCGAATTAAGATGACACTCAGTATAAGTTAGATGATGACTTTGACCTTTGTAACACACTCACAGGGCTCATGAAACTGCCTTTTATAGAGTATTCCAGATTTGTTAGGTCCTCATATTGGACTATGGTATTAGTAAAAAATCGGCCACTGTAATTTTGAAAATAATCGCGCTTTAGAAGAATTCTTTCTTGAAAATTTTGAGTTGATACACATTGGAGATGTTGAGACACTGACCCGAGATTGAAAATTAAAGCCTTTAACCAGTATGAATACTTTTTTTTTAAAGTGACACACGTTAAATTCATTATTTATGTTTTTGGATAAAAAATATTACGTACACTTATTTAAAGAGGAAAGCCTCCCAGGAAATATAGGTATTTTCATAAACATAACGTTGTACTCTGAAAAGTCATTTCATGATTTCACATCACATAATAAATTTCACTCGCTTGCTAAGGAACACCAAATTGAATGTGCAGTGCATAAGTGTGTACGTATTCACTTTTGATAAATAGTCATGAATATGCATTGTTCATCTAATGAATATTCATTAATATATAAATCTGTATTTATTACAAAAACAATTTTCGTTAAATTGATGTTTGTCATACAGTATTTTCAGACAACTACGTCAGACTGTGGAGCACGGTAAACCAATGGACGATTTTCTTGGTAAAGTGTATATTCCAGTGCGGGATATCCCAAGTATTGGCTGTGATAGGTGGTTTAAATTACACAAACAGACTCTGTCCAGTGCACCGGTTACAGGAGATGTCCGTCTTCGATTACAACTCTCGTTAAAAGATGTAAGATAGCGATCATTTTCTCTGTGTTTGTGTGCGTACATGTGTGTGCGCGTACATGTGTATGTGTGCGTGTGTATGTCTGTGCTCCTGCGTGCGTGTGTGCGTTTTTCATATATTTTCATACATACATTACATTATTATGTATTACATTATTACATACTATCACATATTTTTTCATATATGTATCTCTAATATATTATATACATATATATCAATATCATAAACCATACAGTTCTGACCCAAATATTTCGAAGAGACTGAGCTCCTCTTCATCGGTGGGTCTCCTGTTCTGTCAAACAAGTTCTGTTACACTTTAAATATTGAAGACAGTAGTTATTTTCATGCACCAATGGCATCAATAGAAAACAGTAACGTAGCAGCCAGTAGTCACCAGTACTCCACAGCTGCCTAAGTGCAATATTCATACCATTCCAAGACAAGAACACTATTTTGCATGACAATAACCACTGTCTTCAGTATTTAAAGTGTAACAGAACTTGATTTGTTTGACAGAACTGGAGACCAACCGATATAGAGGAGCTCAGTCTTTTCGAAATATTTGAGTCAGAACTGTATGGTTTATGGTATTATTTATATATAGAACCTCAGTGTAAAGTTATATATAATATATATATTACAGAAATAGCTTTGAATTAACCTGGCCAATCCTGTGTATTCATAGCACCACATAGCACTACATACTGGCTTTGTATTCATAGCTCTACATACTACTACATACTGGCTTTGTATTCATAGCACTACATACAAATACATACTGGCTTTTTAATCATAGCACTACATACTGGCTTTGTATTCATAGCACTACATACTACTACATACTGGCTTTGTATTCATAGCACTACATACTACTACATACTGGCTTTGTATTCATAGCTCTACACACTACTACATACTGGCTTTCTATTCATAGCACTACATACTACTACATACTGGCTTTGTATTCATAGCTCTACACAAGTTACTACATACTGGCTTTGTATTCATAGCACTACATAGTACTACATACTGGCTTTGTATTCATAGCACTACATACTACTACATACTGGCTTTGTATTCATAGCACTACATACTACAACATACTGGCTTTGTATTCATAATCATAGCACTACATACTACTACATACTGGCTTTGTATTCATAGCACTACATACTACTACATACTGGCTTTGTATTCATAGCTCTACACACAACTACATACTGGCTTTGTGTTCATAGCACTACATAGCACTACATACCGGCTTTGTATTCATAGCTCTACATACTACTACATACTGGCTTTGTATTCATAGCACTACATACTACTACATACTGGCTTTGTATTCATAGCACTACATACTGGCTTTGTATTCATAGCTCTACACACTACTACATACTGGCTTTGTATTCATAGCTCTACACACTACTACATACTGGCTTTCTATTCATAGCACTACATAGTACTACATACTGGCTTTGTATTCATAGCACTACATACTACTACATACTGGCTTTGTATTCATAGCTCTACACACTACTACATACTGGCTTTGTATTCATAGCACTACATACTACTACATACTGGCTTTGTATTCATAGCACTACATACTACTACATACTGGCTTTGTATTCATAGCACTACATACTACTACATACTGGCTTTGTATTCATAGCACTACATACTACAACATACTGGCTTTGTATTCATAGTACTACATACTGCTACATACTGGCTTTGTATTCATAGCTCTACATACTACAACATACTGGCTTTGTATTCATAGTACTACATACTGCTACATACTGGCTTTGTATTCATAGCACTATATACGGAATGCGTATTCATAGCACTACATACTACTACATACTGACTGTATTCATAGCACTACATACTGTCTGTGTATTCATAGCACTACATACTACTACATACTGGCTTTGTATTCATAGCACTACATACTACTCCATACTGACTGTATTCATAGCACTACATACTACTACATACTGGCTTTGTATTCATAGCACTACATACTACAACATACTGGCTTTGTATTCATAGTACTACATACTACTACATACTGGCTTTGTATTCATAGCACTACATACTACTACATACTGGCTTTGTATTCATAACACTACATACTACTACATACTGACTGTGTATTCATAGCACTACATACTGTCTGTGTATTCATAGCACTACATACTGTCTGTGTATTCATAGCACTACATACTGTCTGTGTATTCATAGCACGACATACGGACTGTGTATTTAAAGCACTACACACTACTACCTACTGACTGTGTATTCAAACTAATACATTGTACTACATACTTGAATTCATTGTTACGTATGCAATTATTATTAATTCTGAACGATTATTTTAAAAGAGGTCTGAGCCCTAACTAAAAGAATCGAGTTTTTTTATTCTTCATTGAATTATTCATCTGGCTCCTTGGTACTAAAAAAGTTATTACTAGTTATGTATGGTGTTACAATTGTTTTGGTGTTTATACAGACAAGTCTCAGCTGTGAGGGATATGACGCACTTGCAACACAAATCTACAAGTTCAATGCTGACAAGAATAACAATGTGAGTCATATTGCTCTTATATATAAATGTAATATATACATTATGTATAATTGTATTTGTTGTTTTATTCGAGCGAGACTGACAGGCAAACAGACAGACAGACAGACATGGACAGAGCGAGGGGGGTGGATGAAGAGAGAGGGATACAGACAGGTGGCAGGCAGGCTAGGTTAGGCAGGCAAACCGACAGACCGACAGACAGACAGACAGACAGACAGACAGACAGACAGACAGACAGACAGACAGACACAGACAGACAGACAGACAGACAGACAGACAGACAGACAGACAGACAGACAGACCGACCGACAGATAAACAGGAGACAGAGGTTTAAAAGATTTTTATTTAGAAAGAGAGAGAGAGGGGTGGGGCTTCTATAAACTATAATCAGGACGTATTTTGGTCATGATCATTTTTCTCTTTCACAGCTTGGCGAAGATGATGTCGATAGCTTTTTAAGTAATGAAAGTTCCATAACACTTTACCAGTTCGCAATCCATCATGGAATCTCTGACATCAATAGATGTATGATGTAAGTAAGGCAAAAGAAAAATAAATATTGAAAAATTACTTTAGAATCTTGCTCATTCTTTGAACTTTCGTCATCGTAACTATGGTAACGATGAGGTGATATATATGTTACCAGATGCTTTTTTTTATTGTGATACTTTAATCTTTGGTACCTTTGCGCTCAAAATTTTTTCCAAGTGACTTTTCCTGTCAGGAACAGGACAGTCTCAAGCCGACGCTTTTTCCAGGTTATTTAATATTACTACACTTCCTCCTAACGAAAGGGACAGCCTTTAACCTATACTGTTTGAGCATCATTTCATTTTCAATTGTACAAGCTGAATCGAAAACCACTTACTGTATGACAACTTGGTACGAAAGAGTTAGGAATAAGTAAACCCTTCGCCCATTTCTTAATTCTTCCAGATTACCGACTTTGGACCATGTCTAGCATTCATTACTGTTCCCTCATATTTTCTCTCTTTTCCAGTTATGTTATTTTCATATTTTCTTTATCATTCTCGCTATAAAATGAATATTCTATTACATCACAGAAATATGTATGTTGTATTGGCGTTATATACTGAGAGTGAATGTCGAAAGTCAGTACTCGTTGAGGCCATCTCAAAGGTGAATGATGAAATAACAAAGAAATCGTTTGATAGAAATGAGAATCCCTTAAGATCATCTGTATCTACATATGTGGTAAGGGTTTCTATCATCTATAGTACAACATTTTACAAAGTACAAGTCTCATGCTTTATTAATTTCGAAAGCAAATGGAAGAATAAATCATACAGACACATGCGGAGTAAATGAAATAAACCACAAACAACTGAACTGGACATGAGCGATAATTAGTATGAGATGGATTGGTCCTACTGAGGCAGCTCAGCAAAGTCTGAGCTAAACGTCTTGGCCAGAAACACTTTACTTTTTATTTCATATGTTGAAATGAAACTGCTAAGTGTGTGTGTGGGTATATATATATATATATATATCTGTGTGTGTGTGTTATACATGTACATATATATAACTTCTGTCAGTCATGATTAAAGCCTTACTAATCATTTTAAAACACCTGCCCTTCCCTTTTTGCTTGTTTTCAGTTGTCACTACTTCCACAGTTGTCTGCCGCATTCATTGATACAATGCTGGACAAGTTATTTGATGAACCCAACTTGTTTCCTCCAGACATAAAGCACCTCCAGATTTTGGATAAAGAATATAGGTATTTGGTTTTTGTATTTGCTCTTGACGTGTGTGATTGTATTTAATCTTTCATTCAATTTGATTTTAATATTTCAATGTACACGGAGTGTAACACACATACATACAGACACACAGACACACAGACAGACAGACACATACACACGCAAGTACTATGTATACACTGATATATATGTGCGTGTGTGTATGTGTGTGTTTGTGCGTCTGTCGGTCTGTTTGTTTGTGTTTCTGTTTGTGTCTGCCTGTGTTTCTATGAGTCGTTGTCTGTGACTGTCTGTATGTTTCTGTGCGTGTCTGTGCCTGTCTGTCTGTGTCTGTGCCTGTCTGCGCCTGTCTGTCTGTGTCTGTGCCATACTTTGGGAAGCTATAGAATAACAATAACGTGGGTTCTCTTTATAGACGAATCACATGCTAACATAACAACATATTCATCAAACATGTGTGCTTTGTTATGGTAGATGTATATACCAATTTATTTTTGTCACAACAAACCGCTCCACTAGCAGTTTTTTTTGTATACATTGATTTCTGTATGTTAGGCCGGTGGCCACGGTACTATGAATAAAGCATATTACATATATGATATTTGAAGTTTGCATTGTAAGGTATAACCTAATTACTGAAGATCATTAATTGTGCAAAGTTGACAGACAGACAGGCAGGCAGGCAGGCAGGCAGGCAGACAGACAGACAGACAGACAGACAGACAGACAGACAGACAGACAGACAGACAGACAGACAGACAGACAGACAGACAGACAGACAAAAGCATAACATTACCTTCCTTAAGGGAGATAAAATATATAACTCCTTTGCAATGAACCTCATATATAACCATATATGTTCTGTCTATTTGATAGTTTAAATATAACTTCAAGTCTGTTGAATTTGTTGGGACTTGTCGATGAAGGAAGAGACATGAAAGAGAAGTTAGCTAAAGAACTACACGATAATATCGAATCAGACACAGATAAATGGCTAACAGAGAGATTGGAATGTGGTCCACCAGTGACGAAGGGGGTTTTGGTAAGACGATCAATAACACAAATATACGTCAATTACGTATTCTGTATATAATCTGTAAAGTATGTTTGTCTGGTGTAACACAGATTGATAGGATCTGAATAACTAGTGAAAAAGAAATACATTTGTGTTTGGCACACCATAGTATTCAATTTAAGTTTTCTTCCAAACACAACTTGAAAATTTTACCTGACATTTTCGACTGCACACTTCAGTCTTTGCCAACAGATTGACCCACTATTCAGTACACATGACCTTATGGACACACGTGAGCCTAATAAGGGGTCATATGTGCCATAACCTAATAAGGGCTCATAGTGGAGTGTAAGAAGCCATGTACATCCGTTCACTTTAACCATCATTAAACAGAGACGGGGTGGGGGGGGGGAGAGATATAAACTTCCAGGCACCTCAAGTTGTGTTTGGAACAAAAGTTAAATTGACTACAACTAATTTACATTTCCCTTTTTATAATCATTATTTCAACTTGAAGTAATGTGTAGGTGGTACGTGTGAAATAATCATTTCCACTCACCAGACTCAACAATATGATCCTCACTATTACTCAATCATTGTGACGATTATCCCTCTTTGCTGAAAGATGAAATATTCGCATGGTATGACAGCTTACGATTATTATATTTAATACAACGATCTTCTACAAACTGTATCTCTTATCCTATCTCAAGCTGCGCTAAAACTACCTACTAGCAGCCAGATTCTCTAATGATCCCAGTGAATCTTTCACTCTTGATGTCTAATTAGTGTACATTTAACCAGTGGAGTTTTAGGTAGAGTCTTCAGAATATCAACACATTTGGTATAATAAACAAAGTTACAAAGTTGTATGGTGTTCTAGTTGCTAATTTAACGTCACATGTTGGAGTTGTTTGTTTACCATCTGAGTGAAGTGAGTGAGTGTATGTGTGTCATATTATCTGTGGGATCAACAATTTATTTACAATTAAACACAAGGGAGTGAAAGATTACACTGTGATCAATAGAGAAACTTTCTGAAAGTAGTTAGTTTTAGTACAGCTCGAGACAGGCTAAGGGATACAGTTGGTAGAAGATCGTTGTATCTTTATACTGTTATTCTGTTGATAGAGACCAGCAGAAATGACTGAGTTGTTGGAGAACTGTAAAGAGACTGTCGAGGCTTTGGTAACATTTTGTTCAGTTAAGGCAGAATATCAGGAATTCTTTCAAAGGTCAGTGCATGAATGAATGATGATTAAACCGATGTTATGTATGTATTTGGTAAGTTGGTATGATCTTGTATATTTCTATTTTTATCTCTCTCTCTCTCTCTCTCTCTCTCTATATATATATATATATATATATATATATATATATATATATATATATATATGTATTATATTCAAAGCCATATTTGTTTGTCTCTCTCGCTCCCTATCAACCCGTTCTCTCTCTCTCTCTCTCTCTCTCTCTCTCTCTCTCTCTCTCTCTCTCTCTCTCTCTCTCTCTCTCTCTCTCTCTCTCTCTCTCTCTCTCTCTCAGACACATGGACACCATCGATAATTGTTCTCTTGTAGCGTCACTTCTAAAAAGATACGATTGATACTTAAACTTGTTATTTCAGATTTGACGTAGCATACTACGCTGTAATTGGGCAGACTATAGATCGTATTCTGTCCCGAACCATACAGGAACTTCTCCTAAAGTTACACAAATATCAACTACGCTATCAGGATTATGACGTCAACATACTGAGCAGTAGTAAGCAGTCCCTAACAGTCTACTTCGCACTTAAGAAATTGATTCAAGTAATGCAACAATCTGCTGTAGAAAGGTAGGCTAATAATGCTCTTTTTAATGTATATTGTTATTAATCAGGCAATCCTCTATTGTATTTGCATACATTGTAGAGCATTGTTTATTAACAAGGATTCGTACAGCTGACAGTAGTATAAGGTATAAACAGATTCTGAAGAAAAGATCATTAAGGTTGATGTGTAAGCAATACCTCTAGGTCAGTGATAAAAGGGATCTCCACTCCAGAAGATAAAGACATTTCATAAACTGTAAGTTCTCCATTCTTCGATTGCTACAAAACATCAAATTAAAACTTATGTTTTCACATGCATTGCCCTTGCAGTGGTATAGTGATGCTTTATGGGAGCCAGCCAAAGTTATATGATATGAAAAATGATTATTCATACATTGATATTTAATAGTCACTAAGGATCACAAATATAGTTTATATATAATATTATGTGTGTTTACTGACTCCCCTGAGGCAACACTTGACACCGGTTAAAGGCAATGAATAAGAAAATAAATTTCAACTTGATGTTTCTTGGCAATCGCGCAATTTTGAAATCATAAAATAACTCTCTAGAACTCATTGCCGTTTACCAAACCGCCCTTATTTACTGGAGTGGTGTTCCTGTTTTATTTTGAATGGTCCTTGACAACATTTGAACCACGATTGTGCCTCAGGATAAACTCAGCTGGGTAGGATAGGATTAATATATGTGGATGCTTTAATCCTATGTGCTTATAAAGGCTGCAATGGATGGTATGCTCCCCAGGGAGTTGAGGAAGTATAAAGGGCTGTTGTGTTGCCATTGATCCATGCCAGGGAAATAACTTAGTGCCTTGAGCTCTCAGGAGAATAAATACACAGTATTATTAGTATTATAATGTGTCGTTGTTCATCTCCTCTCTATGGCAACATTTACAACGTTACACTGCGACACGTGGTAATCCTTAATTTCGTATTAGTGATTTTTTTCCTTTACGGTATTGAATGAATGACGTCAGATTATTATTGTAATGCTTGGCTAACTTTTGAATCGAAGATTATCTACATGGTTTCATTGCCATAAGTCTAAACTTTTGAAAGTGCACCCCACTCACTCCATCTAATACTACTACGGAAACCAAACCATAGGCAATCCTAGATACGCACAAACTAAAACTAGTATTTGCTATTGCTGCATGTCGTAGATTACACGTCACGAAGGTGATATCGTTGCGTTGGTTACATAGATATAACCATATTGTAAATCAAGATAGCATAAACACTAATGACTCGTGAGGTTGGAAGTGTGGCCACTTGAGGAAGTTTCCCGATAGTTTGATGTCCGTAGTAAAAAAAAACTACATCCTTGCATAAGAAAGAGAGATTACAAATGTTCTTAAACAATCATATCGTTCGTGAAAAAGATGTCAGCTGTTCATATATCTGAGGCTGTCGCTCCTAGACATTTCTCCATTTCTCTAAATATTGTTATTCATGTGTCTATTTGTAGTGATAAGCTGACTCTACACGAATACACCCTCTGGTTCCAAAATGCTCTGATATTTTGGCTACAAACATTCAAAAGTGAGTGTGAAAACAGAGTAAGGAAAGCACTGGAAATGGATCCGAATGCAACCTTGGTAGATTCGTCGGTAAACTTCTCGATATCATCCGTCGACGTTCATTGCTGTTTTGCTCAGGTACATATAAGTCGGTAGCATAATGAATTATGCACTCCTTGCCCTGGTTTATTAGTTAGATAATAATGTATGTATGAAATCGCAGGTGTTACGTGTGAACGAAATTCAAATGATCTAATACCGAAACACTACTGCAGGTGTCACATGTGCATAAAGTGTAAAATACCTGACATTTAAGTGTTATTGCATGTGTTATATTTTGAATAAAATGCGAATTCATTTAATATTCTAGCAGATGGTAATATGTATATAGAAAAGGAAATGATCTGACTTTGAATAACTAATACAGGTGTACATGTGAGAAAAATGCAAATTAGTTGACATTGAAATGCTGTTACAGGTGCTACAAGTGTAGGATATACAAATTATCTGATATTGAAATCCTATATTACAGGTGTTCCTTGTGAATACAATACACATGATCTATTATTTGTGCGCAATTACTGACCTTACGATTGACATCTATGCAAATTTAAGACATTGTCGTACTGTTTCAGGTGTTATTAGAGTAAGAAATGCGTATGAATTGGCATTGATGTACTATTTAACGTAAATAACATGCAATTATTTGGCATTCACCTGCTATATAGCAGGTGTTATGTGGAGGCAAAGCGTATGAATTGGTATTGACATACTTTAAATATGTAAACTGGCACGATATTGGACAATGTTATGATATAAACGTATTTGTATTTACGTTTGACCATCTCAAGATAACCAAGGAATGGAATGATATTGACTATGATATCTTGGAGTGTTCCCTGATTGGTGTTACAAAGTTGACTGAGGTAATGATATAGAGGGTATAATGCCTATTATCAGCATTATTTAGACAGGAAATGTGTGTGGGGAGAGAGAGAGAGAGAGAGAGAGAGAGAGAGAGAGAGAGAGAGAGAGAGAGAGAGAGAGAGAGAGAGAGAGAGAGAGAGAGACAGACAGACAGACAGACAGACAGACAGACAGACAGACAGACAGACAGACAGACAGACAGACAGACAGACAGAGACAGAGACAGACAGAGACAGAGACAGAGACAGACAGACAGAGACAGACAGACAGACAGACAGACAGACAGACAGAGATGGCTTTGAATATCCTGGACATCAAATAAGATACAGATACGATACAACTCATTTGAGATGTGTGTGTGAAACACGAATTAATTCAGGTAAAATGTATCTTCATTCAGTCTCAAACAGGTACTCAAGACACATTGATGTACATGCAAAAGTTGTAAACGTTAGCACACACAGTAAACATTGGTTTGTACGCCCACCATTCCATATGCTTTAAGCAATAGAGTCTTACCTATTTAGTGTAGGGTGTGGCAGGCCTCATTACTGTAGCAATTGGGGTTTTAGCGAAATACGAACATGGTGCATCTATCTTGGTGGGCACTTAAACCAAATAATCCCAATATACTTCATTTCACTACTAGTATATACATGCTCGTATATCGCTATGTATTCTGTCCTCGTTAATATTTGCATTGATTTTACTATTCATAAGGTAATATGTGATGGTGCAAAATTGTACACTGAGAGTATTCAAGGAAGCATTGAGCGGGATGGTTTCCATGAGGATGACACAGATACTCCATTTGCCATTCAAAACAAGGTAGATAAGATGAAAACTAACAGGTTATAGTATAATTGTGAATGTCTGTTTTCGTGTAACAGTGTGTAGTAACCTTAATGCATCGCATATACTGATTATTGTCTGTGTATATATTGCTTACATATAGTTGTCTATAGCATAATAATTGGAGGAAACAATTCATAAACATCTAATTTAAACATGGCGGTAATAAGTGAAGGCCGCCCTCTATAATCGTAATACGTTATGTGGATGGACACGTACATTGATCTTGCAACGTGCACATGACTTCTATTTTGGCTATGATATTATGTCTACTCTCGTAATCTTCCCTTGAGAAGGGCTATTCGTGAAGCTATTAGTATGGATTATTTGATTATGTGATAGTAATTTATGAATAAAAAGCCTGAAATATAATTTAAAACATAAACATCATCCTTCTCAGTGCATGTCCCTTTTCACTCTGTAGTCTGTTCAGCACATTTCTAAGATGTGAATGTGACCACTTTCAGTACACACAAACTCTAAAAAAATGGCACAATCATTTTGTCATTTTGTTGTAGCTTTGTATTTCCCTGAATAACATCGAGCGTGTTAGACAACACTTGCACAAATTACCAGAGTTACTAAAGTGGGAGTGCATCATCGATAAAATGGTTGCACAGACCCATGACACGAAGACAAGAGATCAGCTGTACAAGTCATTACAGAGGCATATCAAGCTAGCTAACAGCGATATTCTGAAAAGGAACAACTCGTTGGTTAGAAAGGTGGCTGTTAAAATGAGTGTTGAAATAAAGACAAATATGTCTAGTTTGCTGGAAGAAACTGGTGATTTAGTAAGTAATAGTTACCCACATACTGTGATAAGTCTTCAATTTACAGCAGAGTGATAGGACAGCTATGTAGAAAATTAAGTGCATACTAGGTGGATGAGCGGATGAATGGATGAGTGGATGGATGGATGGATGGATGGATGGATGGACCGGTGGACGGACGGATGGATGGATGGGCATACAGACAGACAGACAGACAGACAGACAGACAGTCGGATGGACAGACGGACAGCTTCCAAAAGGATGGATGGACGGACATACAAACAGACAGACAGACAAACAAACAAACAAACAAACAAACAAACAAACAAACAAACAAACAAACAGATGGATGGATGAACAAACGGATCCAGACAGACAGACAAACGGACGACAGGGTGGACACACAGACTGATTGATTGATTGATGGATGATTAGAACTTTAATAGACGAATGAAAATGTATAACAAAGTTGGACATAACAGTGGGTTGCATTACTGGGGAGTAACGTGTCACCTGCTTCAATAGACAGACTGTGCATGCTTGTTTCACCACGAGGCAGTGTGTTATTTTAATGGAGCCTACGTACTTATTTTATACATTCTTTTTTTGTTTGTTCAGAGCATAGACCCTTTATTAATGTACCTGGATAGAAACCTTGAACTGTTGTACAAACAGTTAATGGAACCACTATATGACAATGTTGTAAAGGAATTGTGGAATTCTCTACTGAACTCACTTTCTGAGAGAATGGAGCTAGGAGCAAAACCAGAATACTATGCACTTCTTGACGAGGTATTACTCTGGTGAACAAGGCTTCGGTTTACTATATAAGATAGACACAAACTAAAACTATTGTTGCAACATGTTGATACAACAGTGATAAGCTTTTTTTTAAGGATGCTTGTTTAATTATGATCTGAGTAGGGCGAATCCTTTCAAGAAGTTCAAAAATTTAGAACATGCACTGTACTGGTTTGGAATTCCCAATGTTTCCACTATCTTGATCAGACAGTGGTTAGATTTGCAAAACATGAAACGCTAACAGCTAACTGTGTAATCTACTACATAGAACAACAATAGTTTTTTTTATTTGTGTCTACCTTAGTAAACCGAAGCCTCGATTTCCAGAGTCGTGTGTTCCATTGACCAACCGTATCAAGGTAAAGAGTATACTTAGATATTATTTCCCAATATTTTTCTTCGTTCACCCAAGGAAGATATGAATGACCTAAGGGGGCTTTGTCACTATGAGTCGCTAGACTACTTTCCGGCTGAATAAAGTAAAATATTGCAGAATGACATATTTACACCAGTGCCAGTAATATCAAAGACATATCAGGGAAAGTAATGGAAATGTTTAACGTTTTGACTCATATTTCGAACAGCTCAATCAGCAGTGACGTAGACAAGCGTTGTCGTGACGTAGAACAACCAGAGTATATATGCTATTATTGTTTGTTCAACTTTGCTCATACATGGTTGGATTAATTTTTTTTCCGAACCGCGACTCTAATCCCATTTCCTAGAAACAATACAATTTATTTGCAGGCTTTTGGTTCCAAATAAAATTGATAAATTCCCCTTCATTTTTTGTTTACATCTGTATAACTATGCAACATTATGTATTTCCATTTAATTTGAAATGAAAATCCACGCTTTTCATCTTTCAGCATCTATCAATACTGGAGAAGTATTTTGGAGAGGAAAACCTTGGACTCTCAGACCAACAAGTTAAACAATACCAATACCATAACGTCAGGAATCAGTTGTCAGTAAATAGATTATCGTCACTGGATCTTATCTGTGAATACTATCAGAACATGACTAACATTTGTTGCAAGCCTGTTGTCAGCTACGGTGATATCGCCATCAAAATTGGTTACATGCAATACCACGACGAGACCATAACACTGTTTGTGAAAAGTGAGTAGGTAGAGACGACAGTTCTCATTAATCATAAGTCGGTGATATTATCGTTAGCCTTGGCTAACCAACATAAGGTAATATGAACTACCACCCCAATCTTATTAAAATCTTATATGTTATATATTGGGCGGCTATTCATAACCCAAGACATCAGACTGTGAACAAACGAAACCTGTTACAAACAGTGCCCTAGGGAAAGTAAACAAATGAATACACTTGGCACAGCATGTTGGAACAACAGAGACTTGTATTACGTCATGGTTTGATAAAAACAATATGGCTTCTTTGCATGTATATGAATTGCCAGGGGAACTTCAAATTTGTTTGTGAACGTGAACTGTTATGTAAGAGGCCATACAACTGCTCGTACCAAATGAGAGAATGCCATAGTTGTCGCTCTGCACTTCCACCATGCTGTGCAAAGAGTTTTAATTCAATTCATTAGTTTACTTTCCCTGTTCTTAACAGGTTCCATCCGCCCACGCGTATGGTCTGATGACTGGGATTGTATTTACTATTAACATGCTATCTTGAATAATGTTATATGTTCATGTTTTGGTCTTTATCACTGCCTCTTCATCTGACCAACTACCATAGCAGTTAACGTTCAAATCGCTCAAGTTGAGTAACCCATGCACGTAGAATAATGTGGCCACCTTTTCGATATGCAGCAAACATTACGCCAAAATAATGTCCAAAATCAGCTTTTGTACCTCTTATCAAATGCAAGTAACAAATAAAATATTTGGTCAAACAGTTTAATAATTGCTTACTGCTTACGGAAGTAAGATAGCAAGAAAACATTTTTGGACTTGACTAAAAGTGCTTTAACATATATACTTTTTTTTACTGTCATCTAGTTGTTAAAGGAGTTAATCTCAGAATTAATAAAGGTGGTGAGTTCTCTTACATTGGTTTATATGACAAACGATATGGTTTATATGACAAACGATATGGTTAATATGACAAACGATATGGTTAATATGACAAACGATATGGGGACTGTAATAAAGAAAGTGATGGTCGTCACCGTCTCCACATATTCTATACTACTGACAATAATATTACCACCTCGACCGAGGAACTGTACAGACTGGGTTGTTAACATGATGGGTGACGCTGAACTTTCTTATCCTGTACCACTGATGACGTTGAGAAATAATATTACAGCCTCGGCCGAGGAACTGTGCACACTGGGTTGTTTTTATTCGTTGTTCGGAAACAGTAATATGAAAATATGTCATCCTTCAACTCTTACGTTTGCGCATCTCGCCCTTACATACTTTGTTTCTGATACCATGAACATGAGACTCACTCTATGTCAACTGGATTTACTTAATTTTCATTGTCATACACATACAGAACAGGCAGCATTTGCTGGGAGTATTTTAATGGTTGCATTTTAATTATGTTTCCAAGGTTCTTGCAGCCCATATGTTGTCTTGCACCTGTGTCCTGAAAGAGTCTTTCCTGGGTCAAAGGTTTTTAAAACAAAGGTGGAATCGAGGACAAATAATCCATACATAAATGAAGTGATAAAATTGTAAGTGTTGGCACCTGTATTTTGACTATTAAACGCTGCTTAGTGACAAACATTACTGCGGACTACCAGTAAATATGGCCATTATATATAAGTTTACAAAACGCAATTATATGACCATCACATCTACACTAAGTCATGAATGTGCTGTTGTTGTTGTTGTTGTTGTTGTTGTTGTTGTTGTCGTCGTCGTCGTCGTCGTCGTTGTTGTTGTCGTCGTCGTCGTACCCTCATCATCACCATCACCACCATCACTACGTCACACACAGCCGTAATATTCATCTCTCATCAACATCAGTAGCAACATAACCATCACCACCACCACCAGCATCATCCACCACCACAACCACCACCACCACCACCTCATGTACAACGATCACCTTCATCGTTCTAATCATCAGCCCCATCACCACCACTAACAAAACCAGATATTCAAATATGTTGTTTGATGTGACTCGCCATTGACACAATTGTGCCTCGCTGTCATTTAGTTGATTTTAATATGCATACTTCATATTGCAGCCATGATCTTCCTAAACACGTCTTGACATCAAAGGGAGCAGTGCTGTCTCTTACAGTCATGAATCAGCATTTGTTGTTGGCAGACGATTACATTGGAGAGGTATTTATTCACCTGAGCTGTGCAACAGAAATACCGATGATTCGAAGTGTTGAAGTGTGTCCCTGCATAATGTTACCATTAAAAGGACCAGTAGAAGATCAAGATTGCCAGGAGGCTTATCATGACTATTTCAAGGTTAGTTTTATAGGAAAATGTTTGCTTTATGGTTAATAACTCTTAATCGTCCTAGGACACTAGAAGAGTGCTCGAATTGATGTCTGTCCGTCTGTATGTCTGCCTGCTTGTCTGTCTGCATGCATCTCTCTCTCTCTCTCTCTCTCTCTCTCTCTCTCTCTCTCTCTCTCTCTCTCTCTCTCTCTCTCAATCTCTCTCTCTGTCGTGAATTACATTTATTATTGATTCTTATTTTGTGTTCTACGTTCTTTCCGTTACAAGTTGGAATGCGCGTGCATTCTTATGTGATGTAAGTTTTCCGTTACTAGTCGAAACACGCATTTATATAAAGTACAGAGTTCACAGAGTTCCCAGTGCAACCTACTACTTTCTTGTATATATCGTCATTACTATTAATGCTGTTTTCGAACCCCTTTCAATTGTGAGTCATCCTCTCTCTCTCTCTCTCTCTCTCTCTCTCTCTCTCTCTCTCTCTCTCTCTCTCTCTCTCTCTCTCTCTCTCTCTCTCTCTCTCTCTCTCTCTCTCTCTCTCTCTCTCTCTCTCTCTCTCTCTCTCTCAAATCGGGTGTTCAATGAAGTTTATTTTGTATGAAGGAGGACTTCAGTGGTTACATTTTAAGCAGAGCTTTTCATGTTACAATCTCTATTCCATTACCAGTACCCAAACTCGACATATCATTGCTACCAGATACTGAAATAATTGGGATATGTCTTCTTTTTTGGACAGATTCTAAAATACAGAAGCAAATGGGACAAGACAGCTAAACTGTTCATTTTGAAGAGGCAAATGCATACCAAAGTCAAGCAGCATGAAGTAAAATGAACAGACTATTTGGATCATTGGGTCCTGACTAAAAGGACAAAGTAACTGTAGATCAATCCAAGAATGATGTAACAAACTGTTCCTGTCGACATACCAATGAATTATATCAACACGTGTGCATACAAGACACGTCTCGAAATCATTGAATCCTCCTAAGTACAACTTTATGATTGTATAGATACACATCCTTTAAATACCGTGTCACTTATATGTAGAGCTAGGAATAGAACAAACAGTTCTCTAGCTGGAATACATAGCATAACGTTTGACACCAAAGCGGCACCTGCTTCATGGTTAGAAATACAAAATATGTATAAATTATGTCTGGAATTATGTAAAATAAATAAAACTAAGGGAACGCCATTCACATTGCGTTCAAATAGTATTCAAACTATTGCACATGCTGTGGACTCCCTAAGTTAGCAGGAATTCATACATGACTTAATCTTATTTGAACTCGGTATTTCTTTCCTCCTGAACGTATTTCCAATGCTTTATTTGAAAATAACCATGGTAACCTATCAATCTCGGTATTCTAATATTCTGCATATAAATTAATTTCAAACTGCAAAGTTCCATAAACATTGACGTCACTCCAGAGATGATTCAATTGTGTAGACATTCAGAAGTTGACTTTATCAAATAGTCTTTGTTTAGGGGTGAATTATGTTGTTATGACGACCTTGACAAATAATAAGTTAAGTTATCTGATTGATTCTTATATCGAATTCATTGCAAAAAATATCGAAATTCATTTTTATAACAATTACATTGATACAGTAAGCACGATTTTTCACGAGTTTGGATGACATTGTTATCATTGAAACAATTACAATAAACCGCTATTTTCAACCAATCATTGCAAAGTATAAATTCGATGAAAGTTCGTTGAAACTGACTTTACTTTTTAAAAGTTGCACATTGTAGTATTTTGCCTTTATTAAACTCCAGAGTCATTGTATATTTACAAGTTGCAGATCTAACTGAGAATTAAAATGTTTTAGTTCTTCTAAATGCATATTTATTACGTCAGTTTTGTTTTCCAATAATTTCACTGGCAATTTATAACAGACATTGGGCGCAGCTCGTGAGACAGTACAACTATCCTCAATCTAATTAAAATATGATGTGGTGAAAGCGGCTAGATGTCTTTACTTACCTCCATTTCCATCGTTTTGTGTCGTTTTTATTTTGTTCCGGGTGATCACCGCCTTCCCAACAGACACGAACAGATGTGGGAAGGTGGCGATCACCAGGAACAAAACAAATCTAAATGATACAAATTAAAGGCATGGCAATAGAGGTAAATAAAGACATCTAGACGCTTTCATCACATCAGATTTTGATCACATTGAACGACCATGTGATACTATTAAAATTGGATAGGGTTTTGTATAGAATATAGACCATGCAAATGTGACCAAGTCAGCCAGGCAAGGTAACAAGAAAGCCAGGCAAGCTAACAAGATAGCCAGGCAGGGTAACAAGAAAGAAAACCAGGCAGGCTAACACGAAAGCCAGGCAAGCTAACAAGATAGCCTGGCAGACCAACAAGAAATTCAGGCAGGGTAACAAGAAAGCCAGGTTGACTAATAAAGTGGTTCACGCTAGCTTAGTAGAGGGGTTATATTACAAACTGAATACACACAAATGTAAAAGATAATATTGAACGATACAAGGTGAAAAGTGTTTAAATGCAAGTTAATTATATAGTAGTCAAGGCCATATAAATCTAAATTATACCGAGAGAAACTAAATCATCTTTAATATACTTTACATTTTATGGGTTCTACTACAATATTTTCGTGAAGTGATTATTTTTTTTACAGAGACGAAAGCTGTGAATACTGATAACAAAATGTTTCAGTTGATTTCATGAATAAGTGCTCCCTTTTCTTACCATGTAAATAAGTATAGCGACACTCCATACAAACAATGGTATATTTTATAATTTTTTATTCAAGACAAACTCAAGGAGATATAAAAAAACACTAAACAATCAGTAATACGTTGTATTCTCAACTAGTATGACACAAGCGGGCATTGCTATATACTTCAATCTACCACTATAAGAAATGCAGTCACATGTAACTTACAGAAAGTGTATATCCGACCTTACTAATATGTATGCCTTGATTAAATATTTGGGGAAAATACACGAACACATCACACAAATATCAAATGTATATACTATACCGACTATTACAAATATTTATAATACTATGCGCATGTGCTAATATCGACATGTGTATCTGCAATCCGTGTACTTCATTTCATACGTGGCATCTGATTGGCCACTTTAATTATGCTTGCCCTTACATCCAGATTGTCTTCTCTGATGGATAAACTGTCAGAAAAAAATATGCAAAAATAGTTTAATATAAGACATTTCTGTCAACAACGATTATTATACACTTGAATCCGCACCTCCACCCAACTCACCCCATACATACATACATACATACATTCATACATACATACATACATACATACATACATACATACATACATGCATGCATGCATGCATGCATGCATGCATGCATGCATGCATACATACATACATACATACATACATACATACATACATACATACATACATACATACATACATAAAGTTGTGAAGTGTGGGCACTGTAACAAGTATTTTGTATAAAACAAATGGACACTGTCACCTTGTTTAGAGAGCCACGTGAGTTTTGATTATTGTAACTTCAATTAAGTCTCGTGTCGGATTAGTATATTAAAGTTTAGAAAATGATATGTCTGGTAAAGTTATGAAAATGAGGGATTAGGGAATGGTTGGTTCTAATCCAAGTGTGATTGTCCATCTGCTAATAACCTGTAAATGAACAAGTCCATTCACCTATCTTACCTAAAGCATACTTTGTTTCGTTTGCAGTGTTTTTATACTTCTCAATATAGTCTTCCATTTCTATCTGGGACAGATATTTCTGCGATGTTTCGATATCACCTTTCTCTCGGTAAACAGCTGCCAAGTAATATAGAGCTGCAATATACAATTCACCATCGTAGGGATTAGCTGTAAACACTGTAAAATTCTTTGGTATAGCGTTAAGGAGATATGACTAGATAGATAATACTCACAGTGTAATTTATGATACTGGTGACGTGTCATAATATTTCGCTATAACAACCCATTACCTGTCTATAAAAGATAAAGTCCAGAAAAGGGGACATTAATTGAGCTTATACATCCAAATAAATTTTTTGTCCATGTCCTGTGCTGACCCTGTAACATTCCTGTGGTACAGCTCTGTGTCAGCAATGACGACACTGGGTTGTAACAGAGCTGTAGCCACAGGCCTGTTAACAGATGTGGCTACATTACTGTATACAGTCCTGTGGGTACACTGCCGATACATTCATGTGCGCACAGGCACGTCACGGTCTGTCATTACTACATATGATAGTACCTGTGTGCCTGTACACCTGAATGTGTGTACATGTGTGTGCCAGGTCTGATTTTATCACGTCATGTGTTTGTATATGCACCTAAAATACTACTAAGTAGCTAAATACCATTTGTGAGATATTCTCATTCCTGAAACTTCAGAATTTTCCTTTGGACTTAATACCTACCAAGTTGGTATGATTCAAAGGAATTTGGCATCCTGTCGTATTTCATCTTAAGTGCTTTCAAAAGCATTTCCGTGGCTTCATCCATTTTTCTGAGGTCTTTGTCACTAATGAGATAATTCCTAGCTAGGTTTGTCATTCCCACAGCAATATCCACGGATTCTGTTGTACCATACTTTCTCTGCCAATACCGAGTTCTCATTTCAAAGGATATAATGAGATATTCTTGCGCTTTTGCAAATCTTCCTGTGTCTTGGTAAAACCGACCCAGTTGGTGGTAGGCTGTGTAATTAAGAAAGCGGGAAGAAATCATTGTATGTATGTATGTATGTATGTATGTATGTATGTATGCATGTATGCATGTATGTATGTATGTATGTATGTATGTATGTATGTATGTATGTATGTTTGTATGGTTGTATGTATGTATGTATGTATGTATGTATGTATGTATGTATGTATGTATGGCGAACTTCGCGTTTTGCTTAGTTCAAAGGGACGATACCTACCATGGGCAACACTGTAATGGTCTTGTTCTCCAGTCTCTTCGTAATATCTCAGTTTTCTATCCAGAGTGTTTGTCAACAGTTTCTCAACTTCATTTCTCTTCTCTTCATCACCCATGTGTTCGACATTATTCTGCAGTATTCTGCCCAGTCCCTGCATTGCTGGATAAAAAGTAAAAAAACAAAACATTTTCATTGTTAATTTACATAATATGGTAAACATTGCAAGGTTAGGGCATTGTCTATACTCGTAATGTTTAAACACCAATTTTAGCCCTCGTTTTCCTTTCTTTATAGTTTGTCGTAAACAGACAACGTTATTCTAGTAATTAAACTACAGACAGTTTCCTAAAACATGATCGAATTTGAAAACAAAAATGAACGTATACTAATGATATAGTTTGTAATAACACCAGACTCTCCCCATCTTAATACTAACATGATTGATATTATCTGCCTGGTGACAGAAGTGATGTCTTACTTAAAGGGAGCCACATTGATGGCAGAATGGTTAGAATGGCCGTCTTGGAATCTGCAGGTTGCAGGTTCGAGCCCCATCGCTACCCGTTGTTTCTGAATGGTTAAATTCCTTGGGCCTGATTTGAACCATGATTGTGCCTCGGTCAACCCAGCTGGATAATTGGGGACCTGGTCGGATAAAGATTGCAATGTAAATGTCTTAATCCGGTGCGCTTAAAAAATGATGCAGTGGATTTTATGCTCCCTGTGGAGTTGAAATATGATGGTATGTTGTGCCGCTATAGGTCAGTGCCAGGGGTAATAATTGTAAAGCACTTTGATCACAAAGTGGGAAAGCGCTATATAAAAAACTAATATCATTTTTATTATTTTCTTCACAATATATAAGTTATATGTGATATTTGTAAGTCTTACATAGTCAACAGCAAAAGATCAAAATATTAATCCATTCGATTTTTTTCATTTATCTTCTAAATCTGATGAAAGATTATCTTACCATAAGCCACTTTAATATCCTGTTCTCCATACAGCTTCTCACGGAGTTTAATGCTTCTTCTAAAGAAGTCGATCGCTTTCTTGAATTGGTTCAACTCTTAGTTCACTTTTCCGAGATATCTCAGCTCTTTGCATATAAAATGGTTTATAATATCAAAATCATGATAAGTTATAAAATAATTTTAAAAATACTCAAGTTTTACATAAATCAGCATTGTGAAATGGGTGATATATCAAAGATAACAATTTGCCGTTTCATTGTACTGATAATTATATAAAAAATGTGCTTGTAATGTGTATCCTACAATTTATGTTTTGAAAAGTATGCCGATACAAAGTAGGTAATCTATAATTCTATGCAAGTTAAATTATGTGATATTAGCCATTACTAACGTCGTATAAACTTTCCAATTTCCACATAAGTCGTTTAAATAGCTGTACCTGATGCTTTCGTAAAAATGGACTTCATCAGCAGATTGAAACAATTACTATATACTAAAACAGTGTTAAGTAGCTGTTTGAGAATTCAATCTTTACCTAATATAGAAAAAAAAAGGGTTAATCTTTCACATACTTAGGACCAGGTGTTCACATCACTCATTAGGCAAGGGAGTGAGTGGTATGAATTTTCAAACTAGTAATTAACACCTACGTCTTTGTGTATAGTAATAGGCCATTCCAGACTGCAAACAGGAAACTTAGAAGAGCTAGCGCCCTCGCTCACATCAGGGGTATCATCACCTCATAGTACCGTTTCTTAAGAGCTTTGTCCCCTGGTATTCTGTAGAAGTGTAAATCAGGGATGTGTTTCCCATTGTCCAGACATCGGGGAAAGCAACAGTGCTCTATAATTAACCAAGTAACCTATACCATGTATACCCAAAGGTACATACAGACAGGAAGTAGAGCGCCACCATGGCAAAGGTTGGAAAGGTCTATTGCTTCAGTCTACAGATGAAATCCTTAGTAAAAGGATGAAACCTTCAGATACAGCTTTCTAAAACTGTTTGTGTTGAAAAAGTGTATACAACTGTAGAAACGCATACTAATACAATATGTATGTGACATATGTCGTATACTCTCTTTCACTCATTTGAAAATGAGGTAATTCATGTTATTCTTACCTTCTGCCAGCTGTTCATGTCTTTGTGGCTTACGCCATTCACTAAGTGTAGCCATCAACTTGTATAGTGATTTTGCATCACGTGCACGTCCTAATCGACGAAGGTAGGTACCCACAGATGTAAAGATAGCGTTGGTGTTATTCAAATCAGTTATGTCATCTTCTTCCAAGGACTGCATTTGTCGACCCAGCGCTACAGTGTGGAAAGCTATAATAGAATGGCGATCGCGCACTGCTTCACTGTACAGGATATCAACTTTGTCAGCTTGGACATCTTCAAGTTTAGGGAACAATTTCTCGAGCATATTCATTGCATTGTTCAAACTCTGGATTTTGTCATCCTGTCCAGCAAGTTCTAAGAACACCACTTGTTTGACGAGATGCGGGATGACAAATGCACCAAGCCTGTTCAAGGTGCCTGTATCCCTCACATCATCAGATTGACCGACGGCTATATCAGCAAAGGAAAACTGCTGAAGCTTTTGAAACAGCTTTAGGATTCTCTGGGTTGTTTCGGTACAGCTACCCTCTCTACCACTCCTGTGCTTAGCGAGGACATAATCCTTTAGGTCACTCGGGTTCAGATACTTGGCTCCGTCCACCAACAAGGCGACTTGTACCCGTGAGGACAAACACGAACAGAGATGTAGAAACTCTTTAGCTACCTTATCCCTGCACAGCTGGTCATAGTTCATCTTCCATGTTGTCAGTATATTGTCTTTACTTGGATCTACCATATGGACAAACTCTCCCTGATCTGTGTCTGCCCGGGCTTTCTTAAACTCAACCAGTTGTTGGTTACTCATGAAATCCTTAAGTTGGTCATCGGACAAGGTTTTCAGTAGCAATGTATTCGATCCAACCACACCTCTGAGTGCTGCTACTAAGCTTGGATCCAGATCATGGAACTTGAGCCACGTTTCTAAAAGATCGGTCTTGCTTTTCTGGAATACATCGAGTCTGCACTTGAAATACAGGTTCTTGTATCTTTGGAATGAAACTCCAGACAGCTGGATATATCTACTAGCCTGGTACAGTGCCAGTGGCAGACCATGTAGAGCGCCCTCATCGCCAAGCCAGAGTAGTGCTTTGTATTCCTCCAGGTTTTCTTTCTTCAGTGTAGCCATGGTTTTCTCGGCAGCCTCACATGAGCATGGTGTTTCTCCAGGTACTGACATTTTCTGTTGTAGTAGATATACCGCCGAGTCTTCTGGTGACAGGAAGTACACGTGCGTCATAATGGCATTGTACCAGCTGTTCCAGCCAGACCGGATCCGTGATGTAATTATTACATGGCCATCTTGTAATGGTGGTTCATCGGGGAAGTACATCTTAATTAGTTCCGGGTCATAGACATTATCTATGACCAGCAACCAGTCTTCGTTTTTGTGTAACCATGCCAATGCAGCTCTCCTTATGTGACGTGGCGTGAATTCTTCGTCCACCAAATCCACCTTGACGGTCTACATGTGGATTTGAAACAACTGTTTAGTAAACATACATGATATAGTACGTGGAATGGACACTCTGAGTGCATGTTGGGAATGGAGTATGTCTATGTGTTATTATTTTTCAATTAGCTGACAACGATAATAGAAAATTAATAGAATTGAAAGTGATACGTATATAAAGAGAATGAACAATGCAAGCCTACCACATTTTTTTTGTGATGACGAAAAACTAACACAAAGCTGTTGAAGGACATATAGGAGCAACATTCTTATAGTTTTAGAATTTCTATTGTTGTCAATACAGTTATGACTATACTATGCCACTTTTTGGAACCAACCAATAATGGCAGTACTTGGTAGCAGAAAATGCCCTGTGTCGCCAGAAAATGCACCCATTTGCGATACTAGTACAAAATTTTACTTCTTGGTTATTGATACTTAGTATTAGAAATTGTCACTTCTCGATACCAGAAACTTCAACGTGTCGGTACGAGAACATGGCACTACTTGGTACCAGAAAATGCTACTTCTCCATACCAGAAAATGTCATTGCAAATGCCACTTCTTGGTTAAAAGAAAATGTCATGTCTCTGTACCAGCAAATATCGGTTCACTTTCATTTTCACCAGAAAATGACAGTTATCGATAATAGAACAATATGTTACTTCTTTGTACCAGAAAATGCCCACTACCAGAAAATGTCACCAGAAAATGTTGCTACCAGAAAACAATAATTCTTGGTACCAAAAACAACACATCTCAGAACAGAACAGAACAGAACAGAACAGAAGATATTCCTATTAGGTACCAGCAAATGGTATTTCTCAGTACCACAAAATGTCACTTTTTGGTACCAGAAAATGCTACTATTTTGTATCAGAAAATGCCACCATTGAACACTAAAAAAAAGTCACCACTTGGTACCAGTAAAGTCAAATCGTCAACACATATAACCAAGATAATAAATGAATGTTCTACGTACTTTGAGTAGTTTCTTCAACCCATAGTCCATGTAGATGTTTGACTGGCCATTAAGGACAAACACACCTCCAGTGTATGTAGTACGTTGGTTCCATATGTATTGGCATAGGATCTCTGTCTTCCCTACACCTCCTAACCCATACAGTATCTAAAAACGAATTCACATTTTAACAATATTTAGCAAGGATGTTCAAATGACATGTTAAACTATGTATTCAATCAGAAAATATTGAATCGTTAAGCACACT